>NC_143147.1:17451120-17751120 GCF_059928025.1 Delphinapterus leucas | reverse complement strand
TATGTGTTCTATATTAATTAATTTTGTAACATCAAATTATCCTTGTAAACCTGGTTAATCCCTCTGTATCCATCAATATCAGTTTTTATACTTAATTTTTATTGGAATATAGTTACTTTACAATGTTGTGTTAGTTTCTACTGTACAGCAAAGTGAATCAGCTATACATATACGTATATCCCCTCTTTTTTGGATTTCCTTCCTGTTTAGGTCACCCCAGAGCACCGAGTAGAGTTCCCTGAGCTATACAGTGGGTTCTCATTAGTTATCTATTTTATACACAGTGTCAGTAGTGTATATATATCAATCCCAGTCTCCCAATTCATCTCACCCCCCTTCCCCCCTTGGTGTCCATATGTTTGTTCTCTATGTCTGTGTCTCTATTTCTGTTTTGCAAATAAGATCATCTATACCATTTTTCTAGATTCCACATATATGTGTTAATATACAATATTTGTTTTTCCCTTTCTGACTTAACTTCACTCTGTATGACAGTCTCTATGTCCATCCATGTCTCTACAAATGACCCAGTTTCATTCCTTTTAATGGCTGAGTAATATTCCATTGTATATATGTACCACATCTTCTTTATCCATTCCTCTGTTGATGGACATTTAGGTTGCTTCTGTGTTCTGGCTATTGTAAATAGTGCTGCAGTGAACATTGGGGTGCATGTATCTTTTTGAAGTATGGTTTTCTCTGGGTATATGCCCAGTAGTGGGATTGCTGTGTCATATGATAGCTCTATTTTTGTTTTTTTAAGGAACCTCCATACTGTTCTCCATAGTGGCTGTATCAATTTACATTCCCACCAACAGTGCAAGAGGGTTCCCTTTTCTCCACACCCTCTCCAACATTTATTGTTTGTAGATTTTTTAATGATGGCCATTCTGATGGGTGTGAGTTGATACCTCATTGTAGTTTTTTTAAAAAAATAAATTTATTTTTATTTATTTATTTTTGGCTGCATTGGGTCTTTGTTGCTGCATGCGGGCTTTCTCTAATTGTGGCGATCGGGGGCTACTCTTCGTTGCGGTGCGCGGGCTTCTCATTGCGATGCCTTCTCTTGTGGCAGAGCATGGGCTCTAGATGCGTGGGCTTCAGTAGTTCTAGCATGCAGGCTCTAGAGCGCAGGCTCAGTAGTTCTGGCACATGGGCTTAGTTGCAACGCGGCATGTGGGATCTTCCCAGACCAGGGCTCGAACCCGTGTTCCCTGCATTGGCAGGTGGATTCTTAACCACTGCGCCACCAGGGAAGCCCTCATTGTAGTTTTGACTTGCATTTCTCTAATAATTAATGATGTTGAGCATCTTTTCATGTGTTTGTTGGCCATCTGTATGTCTTCTTTGGAGAAATGTCTATTCAGGTCTTCCACCCATGTTTTGATTGGGTTGTTTGTTTTTTTGATACTGAGCTGCATGAGCTGTTTGTATATTTTGGAGATTAATCCTTTGTCAGTTGCTTCATTTGCAAATATTTCTCCCATTCTGAAGGTTGTCTTTTCGTCTTGTTTATGGTTTCCTTTGCTGTGCCCACCAATATAATTTTAGATTTGTCTTGCCACTATTTCCATAGGAATTTATATCTACCTTCCTAAGCAAGCTCAGTCTTTAGTTTTCTTTCTTTTTATGCTATGTTAAGTGTTATCAAGACTGCGCTTCCTCCATAGAACGAATAACTTTTTTTTCCATATTTGTCTGCATGGTGAGAGCAGTTTATATAGCATGGGAATTAATGCTTCCTGGAAAGTCTGAAAGAATTCACCAATAAAACCACCAGGTCCTGTGGCCTTTTTTTTTGTAGATAATTTTTTGACAACTCTACAATTCCTACATGGCTACTTCTCCTTCTCTCAAAGTAGACAGATTCAGATCTGAGTCATTAGAACACCAGACTCAGAACTCTTAAAATGACCTCCTGCACCTGGATACACAAAAGGTGCACAGGTACCCCTGACCCTGAACTCAGAGAATGGACTTGAGATCAAGCTGATGGGCCCTGATGTGGGCAGTTCCCTCAGCAGAATAAGTTTGTTGATGCAAGGTATCAGGAGTTCACCTGCAAAGGCATTGGCCTGGCTGTTGCTGACCCAGATACATCTGTGTATGTTGGAGGAAGTATGCAGTGATCAGAGGGAGCATGCATGGGAAACTGAGTGTGTCATACTCTACGAATGGATGGTACTTCCAGCAATCACTGAGGCAGCAAAGTGGGGATGAGGGCCGCTGGCACTAGCTACCCTCTTAGCCTTCACAAGAACCTGCCAACTCAGGCAGCCATCTTTCCAGTCCAGTCTAGCACACCAAGGGCTTGCCTGTTTCAACACCACTCCTCACCATGTCTCCATGCCCCCCACAAGGCATGGAGCACACCTGCTCCCAATGGGTACCTACAGGCAATAGCGTGCGGAACAGTCCGTCAGAGTATCGGATTTCTGGCCTATCTGTGGAGCTCCTGCAATCCAATACGTTTTCCCATATGTTTGAACCTTTCTGCAATTCTTCCATCTGTTTCTGGGAAATGTGAAGGAATTTAATGATCTTTTCTGGGGTTATTAAACCGACAGCTGTTGTCATTAATAGAAGACATTCTTTACTGCAGTGAATTTGCAAACGCTGGTCATAATAACTTTAGCCTCTCATATACACTCTTGTTAACGACTAGAGCCTTTGTCTCAAGACTGGGGTTATGAACATGGGGGGTTCTGATGCCAGCTTTGAAGATGATTCATCTTCAGAGTGTGAACGCCCTCACTTCTTTTTTGTACTTTACGCAGCTTTTGGGGCAAAATGTATAATTGGCAAAAAACAAAATCCAATCCACCACCAGCCGTTGGCTTTCTTTGAAAATGAAGGAGCTTGAGTGCTAAAAAGGAAAGATTACATTTTACTGTGTGTTTCAAATTATAGTTCATTTTCTAGCAGAATGTTAGAGGCAGAGAAAAACCAACTTTTATAGTTTGAATTGAAGGTTATCTACACTATCACAGATTGGGACCTGGGAGGCAGGGCTGGGCATACATGGAAAAACAACGGGGAGGAGAAGGCTAGCCAGTGAGGCCCTGACCTGGCCTCCATCTGCCCCTTGGGCAGTGTGGGTTTTGCTGACTGATAGCCTTAAGGATTTATCTTTGGGGTTCAGCTAGCCTCAGAGGGCCCGGTAGCGGAAGGATGGGAGAATTTCTTACTTCACCAGATAAGATTCCAAGATGTAGGAGGTGGCAGCTGGAGTGGGGAGGGTGATATGGAATCTGGGGACAGGAAGGCCCGGCCGTCCTGGTAGCTGTCTGTGAGTCTGCCAGGTTCTCCAGGTGGGTCTTGGCAGAGCTGGGGCAGACAAAACCATGTTTAGGCCCCATTCCTGAGGCACTGGGGTGTAAATGGGTAGTGATCAGAGAAGGAACCAAGAAGGCCACCTCTACAGACTTGGTGGCACTTGGCAGTGGACCTGGGCCCCAGGTCCTCCTCCCGAGCACCCCACACCCCCCCCACCATCCAGATCCATCGAGAGCCCGTGGGTAGAGGTGGAGGCTCTGGATCTTGCGTTAGGTCAATGGGGAGGGTCTGGGGTCTGTGATAGGGGGTCTGACAGGTCGGGAGAGGGAACCTGCTTTAGTGCCCGTTGCCTGAAGGTCCCACTTGCTCAGGGAATGAGAAGCCAGAACCCACAGCAGGAAGCTGAGAGCACCCAGCAGTTGGGAATCGGGGAGAAGAGGTGGGGAAGGAAGGGGACAGCTGCCACCGTAGGGTCCCTGTTGTTTTCTTTCTCTAGTGAAGGTGGGTTTCCTCTGAAACCTCATCCATCCGCCCATTCAAAACCCCAAATGGAATGCCTCCATGTACTGACATTTTGCCAGGCCCTGGGGATATGAAGGGCCTGAGGCCCTGCCCCCAGGAGCCCACAGTCTAGTGGGGAGACAGACATTCAGGCCACAGGGCACTGTCCTGTGGTGACTGCTGAGTAGGGGCACATGCAGGGTGCAGTGGGGCATGGAGGAGGGGTGTTATTAACTCCTGTCTTGGCGTGGGTCAGGGAAGGCTTCCTGGAGGCAGCAACTTCTCAGCTGGGTGTGAGAGGACAAGCTTAATTCACCCAGTCCACAGCAGGTGGCGAAAGTTCTGAGTAGAAAGGGCAGCAGCACAGAAGCCTCACAGTGAGCTCGAGATTGGGGCTGGGATGTAGGATGCGAGCTGGGAGAAGCCAGAGGTGAGGCTGCAGGGAGGTGTGGGAGACAGATTATCGGGTGTGCATTGTGGCTCAAGGTTACCTGACTTTCTAGGCTTGCAACTTACAGTAGTGCGTATAATTTGCTGTGATTTTCCTGTTGGCTTTACACTCTGCCCTGTATGCCAATTAGAGTATAAAAAATCCAGCAGAGTGCAAAATAAATGTGATGTGGGGTATTTGCTTATGAACTGGCTGCTTTGCTTAAGAGATAAATTCACAGTGTCTCAATATCTTCTGGGGGTAAAAGAAAGAAAAAAACATCTCTTGGCATGGTTGCATTTGTTACCGTCAGGTATCCTCCAGGATCAATCATTTAGGGGCGGCTTCTCTGCGTGAAGGGGTCTGTCCTGTGATATTTCACATCTCTTCTTTTCCCAGAGTGATGAACATAAAGATCGCCTCAAAGTGTTTCTCTCTCTCAGATTTGTAACTGGGGCGCAGATATTTCTGGTTGGGCAATTCAGAGAGCAACATTCTCTGCCCCCTACAACCCACTACATGCTCCTTTGTAATCTCTGAATTGTACGTGGGGGCAGAGCTGCCTCCTGAGAAAATCCGCCCCCGCCCCAGATTTCACATGAAGAAATCACCTGGGCTTGGGAGGAATTTAGAGATGTCAAATAAAATATTTCTCACACCCAAGCAATGCTTGGATCCCCCTATTTTTTAAAAATAAATAAATTTATTTATTTATTTTTGGCTGCATTGGGTCTTCGTTGCTGCACGCGGGCTGTCTGTAGTTGCGGCGAACAGGAGCCACTCCTTGCTGTGGTGCGCGGGCTTCCCATTGCGGCGGCTTGCTTGTCATTGCTGTGGAGCACTGACTCCAGGCCCACGGGCTCTAGTAGTTGCGGCTCGCAGGCTTAGTTGCTCTGTGGCATGTGGGATCCTTCCGGGCCAGGGCTCAAACCCGTGTCCCCTGCATTGGCAGGTGGATTCTTAACCACTGTGCCACCAGGGAAGTCCCCTGGATCCCCTTTTAAAATAAAAATATTTTCAAAGAACTCTCCCGCACTTTTGTTGACTCAAGCGATTTCTATCATAATGTTACTTAAATATGTACCAACATGAAGGCAGGAGTACAAGCCTTCTGCTTATGGCTCTCATATGACTATAAAAACAAAACAAATGGGCAAATTACAGAACAGCAAACTATGAAATCAATAAAATCCTAATTAACAACGTTAATTTAATGGGATGTAGTTTCATCAAACCTAAATCACTGCGCTCCCTGTGAGCAGGGGCCTGAGTGGGTGGTGCAGCTCTTGGGGGCCTGACAGGCTTGCGGGAGATGTTTTCCACTCTCCTCTGTTACAGCTCCATGGAAAGGACATCTTTGGCCGTGTCCCAAATGCATCATCTATAGAGCACGCACACTTCTGTCCTTTTCTTCTTAGCTGGCCATAATTAACAAAAATAAAATCGAATGTGGTCCCTGAAAGCTGGAAAGCTATTTTTAAGCCACACACCGCCCCCCCAACCCCAAGTACTCAGGAGGAAGTAACGAACACCAGAGACAGGCCGATCCTGGCCTTACGGAGCTAATGGAGAAAACCAGACTCATTCACGGAAACATCTGCCAACAGAACGGCAAACCACGTGATGTGATCTGGGCGGCAGCACAGGAGTGCTGACCCCTGGCCTGAGAGGGAGAGGTCAGAGAGACACGGACGATCAAGGAGCCAACAGGAGGTCTTTGAGGACAGAGCTGGCCATGGAGGACTTGTGGGGTGTAGACTGTGTGTCACTGGCTTTGGGAACTCTGGCTCCGTCCAAGACGATGCACCTCCCTCCGGGGCTCTGGCCCTGGAGGAGAGACGGGAAGAGGATGCTGCCTGGAGGGGGAGGGCCGGCCTGCCCTGTGGGACTCCGGCCTGCTGCTGTCACGCACTCCTGGGTCCTTTTCCCAAAATGCAACAGGATGGCTTTCAGACCAGGTCACTTCTCAGGGAAGGTGAAGCCCAGAGAATTCAGCATCACAGGCAAAGCAACAACTACAAAAAAAGGTTTATTTAATTAACAAGAATTTATATACCATGTCCCTGTATGAGGTGTGGAGTGTAAACAATATCAAGGAATCCAAGGAGAAAGAGAAATCCTGTGTATAGACCACTGCAGTACAAGAGGAAAATGTGATAGGTCCTCTACAAGAGGGAGGAGGTTACTCCAGCTCAACTAGGGACAGAATCTAGGCAGGCTTCTAAGAGGAGGTGGCCTCTGAGGGGTGGGTAGGATCTAGGGGGTGGGGTGGAGATGGGAGAGGAGAGCCTAGATGAGGTGGCTTCAGGAAATCCTGAGAAGGTAGGGGCTGGAGTCTGGCTTAGGAGGGAGAGGTCAGGTGTGGAAGGGCACAGGGGCAATAGAACTGGTAATAGAGTTGAGCCATGGAGGACGGCGATGGCCAGGCAGAGGGACTAGGGGTGTCTCTGACAGTCAAGGCAGAGCCCCTCAGTTTTCTAAGCCAGGACTGACCCCATCTGATCAGTGGGCCACTTCCATCTCTCTGGGAGTATGGGGAGAGGACTGCAGGAGAAGAGGCAGGAGGCGAAGGCAGCTGTCTAATGGAGGGGTCAAGGCCGTGGACCAAGGGGGCCGCAGTGGGGATGGACAGAAGGGGCACAAGGGACGGGCTTCCCCATCCCCGCTAGTTCCTGGTCCACTGAGGAACACACTCAGGAGAACTTCCTCCCCTGGCCTTGGGTGCTGGAGATGTGACCTCCCTGCCCCTGGGCAGGGGTTTCGAAGAGAGGGGTCTTGGAGGATACTCATTATCATCACCATTTGCCACCTCTAACCCCATCCCCTCCCTCTTAGAAATTCTGATACATTCTGCCAGCTCCCAGACCCAGCCGGGATGGCTGCTGTCTGATGGGCCTACCCTGCCCGACACTGACCTGGGGGACAAAAGGATTACCAGAGATTGACTGAAGCCCCGAGTCCATGCCAGGAAACAGTTTACTCGACAGCTATAGCATACTCATCCACAGACTCAGCCACAGGTCGTAGACCCCGAGGTCTGCCATTGTCAATAAGAAGTTAGAAGAACCCCTTCCTGAGAAAGGCGGCTCCTCGGGGCCATCTCAGGCACCCAGCTGCCACTGTGTTTGCTAATCCTCTTCCCGTGCCCTACTCCAGACTGCCCTGGAGAGGCAGGAAGCACCCCTGTGTACTGGGTGCATCAGAGCCCAGCCCCACTGCACTGTTGCCTTGCGTTCTCCACCAGGAGCTGTTGGAGGCTGGAGACATTCACAAGTATCTTGGTGGGCTGCCCCTAGCGCCTGGCACGGAGTAGATGCCCAATAAATATTCGTTGAACTGAACTGAACTGAAATTCTTAGTGTGTCGGTGATGGTTTCAAGTTCGGGCTCCAGGCACGGCTTGCACTGGTTGTGTTTCCATGGTTCAGCATCTCTGCTCTCATCAGGGCAGCCCCCAGGCGCATCCCTCTGCCTCTCCAACCCTCCCCTCTGCAGAGCCCCTGCCACCCACTTGACCCCTGGATGAGCTCTCCTCACTTTCTGGACCTTGATGCTCTGTGGTGCTTTGGCCACACGTTCCTCTGTTCTGTTCTGGGTCTCCATCTCCCTGACCTGGGTTTTAGCTGTGATTGAAGGGACTTTGTCCTGCTTCAGTTTCTCGTTGAATCCACAGACATACAATGCGGTCCCCTCCAGTTTATCACAGTGAACATGCTCTTCTAGGGCAGCAACACGTGCGCGTGTGTGTGTGCGCGTGTAGGGGAGCGTTTGCTGTTTAACCGCGTCCTGTCCACTGCTGTTTGTGGTGCCTCCCGCCCTTCTGGTGGGAAGGTAGTGCTGGGACTCATCGTATGGCTTTCTTTGCAAAACAGACACACTTAAAAAAAGATAGTATATGATAGAGATAAATAAGAATAATTTTCCAAATGTTTTCATTCATGCTTCGCATAAGATTGAGAAAATATCAGCCGTCTATCTCAAAAAAAGAGAAAAATGATTATGGTTTATATTTGGGGAGGGTGGGAGGGCTGATGGTCATTAGAGGCGGTGGTAAACCCCCTTCCAAGATGCCTTCTTGGCTTTGCCACTGTGTTAGGTGGGTCACGTGCACCGCAACACTTGTGGGTTCCCTGAAATGGGCTGGTCAGGAAGCTGAAATGCTGCCCGGGCACACAGGGGGGTTGGGGCAGCAGTGCCATCCGGAGATGCAGTCTCATTTGGTTTCTGTACTCAGAGCTGGGTAGTCTCTCAGGAAGGTGTTTAGATGTGGTTGGATTCTTGGTACATTACCAAGGTAGGACCAACAGGATTTGCTTGTAGCGTGGATGTGAGGTGGGAGAGGAGAAGAGTCAAGGTGACTGCAAGATTTTGGGTTGAGTAACTGGTAGCGTGGCTGTTTCTTGGGATGGGGGATGGAGGAGGAAGAGTGAAGGAGATGGGTAGGAGGGAGGAGCATTGCTGTAGTTCATTGGTAATGGGGGGCGGGGCCAGGGGAGACAGAGAGTGCGGGGGATCCAGAGCTACACAGAGTTGCGGGGGGATGAAAGTGGCCTCCAGTTACAGCCTGGGCCACAAGTTGGGACCAAGCCCCAGAAGAGACACAAGGACCAGCCCGGTCTTCCAAATCCTTGTTTTGCTGGTCTCTGAGACCGACTCTGGTTTGGCTCCCGAGCTGAGTTTTGGAGCGGGCTACGGCGAAACCTCTACTGGCATGGTATGTCTAGTGATTCCACCCTGCATCCGCTCCTGGGGCAGCGTGGGTGTCCCACCAAAGCTTATCTTCCCAGGGGTGTTGCTGGTGTCCCATCGATAGGCCGTGGGCATTCTCCTGGCCCCCCACTCAAAGGCTTGGCCTGGTTCTAACATCTGGGTGAGTGGGACTAGGGAGGGGCACATAAGAAAGACTTTACCATCTTCTAGAGTGACCAACCACCCTGGTTCACCTGGGATCGTCCTGGGTCTAAAGCTGAGAGCCTCACGTCCTGAGAAATTCCTCAGTCTTAGGTAAAGCGGGACAGTGGGTCACCCTGCCTTCTACCCACCTCTGTGGTTCATGGTCTTGTTTCCTATAAAGGTTTTTCATTGCACTCTGGACAATTGCTACATCAACATATTACTTTTGAAATGTTGGTTTAGGATCAGTGACTGCTTCACCTAAAAAATATCCTTCTATCCAGCTACACCTGTGCCCCACTTTCTGGGGTGGAGGTGGAGAATCAGAGACACTGGGATCCCAAGGAGGGGACAGGTTCTGCCACGTGTCCAAGTGTAATGGGCCGGTGTATAGGCCAACCACCAGCTGGTGAGGCCCAGGGGTCAGCTGCCCTTGGCTCTGACCACCCTGTTGACCACAAGGTTCTGGCACCACTGAACCTGGAAGCAGACAGGATGTCTGCAGAGAACAGACACAGTGAAGCAAAGCTCCCTGGCAAAGCCCACTGAATTCATAACTCTCCTCTTTGTGACGGGGCCAGACTTCCCAGCTCAGATCAGACCCAGGATGTTCTGTGAAAAAGAGAGAGAATGATATCGATTGCCCATGTTTTATAATAACTAAAATCCAATAATATACCTTGTTAATTTAGTGCAGAAGGAAAAAAATCCCCACTGTAAATATGGTTACAGGAGACAGAGGAAGAAATTATATTGTAACATGTAAAGATACTAATTCAACATGTTTGTACTATAAATACCATAGCATTGCATCAGCCTAGAGTGTGGAATAGCTTTTCTCTACTTATTGGACTCAACCCTTTCTGTCTTCTTATTGAATGGAGACTTTGAATGAAGAATAGATATATGACCAGAAGGAAAGTTTTTTTTTTCAATTTCTTATTTAAAGCTGCAGAATAAAAACATGATTTAGTAAAAGGAAAATCAGACTGCAATTACCTGTATTTAGGAGATAGGCAATGGAAGCATCTTTGTACTATGATGCTTCTGGAAATAGAAATTGAAGAAAAATTAAATCTTTAGTTTGTTGGAACAGGAGGAGATCAGATGTGTAGTTCTGATCAACCCCCAAATCATCTTTTAAGTTGCTGACTTTCTGAGTCACGACACATGGCGCAGAAACCACAGTGAGGGCTACACCAGCTTTTTAGAACCCAGCACTCCTCTCTCAAGGAGACACAGTGTTTGAAATATATCTGTGATTGAAAATACTTAAGCGTGAGGCCTCCAGCATTCTTCCCTTTCCAGGTGACAGTAATTGAAGGACGACGCCGTGCAATTCTGACATTTATGATTTGGCTGTGGAAAAGGTCAGCTTCCTTCTGGATGTGCACTGGAGCCAGCGGGAGAGGGGCTCTAAGATGTCACATTAAGTTTCTGGATATTTTCAGGGATGCTTTGATTAATAACAGCTTCAGTTTGCAATATATAATTGTAACCCCCCCAACTCTCCACTGTATGAAATGACAATCTCTAAAGAAATAAAGCCATCGTTTCCCCCACAGAAGGGTTTGAATGGAGGCCCATGAGAATTTGGGGGAAATCGTCTACATGAGAAATAAATTCTCTTCCTCGGTGAAGCCTGGTGAGGCCAGATCACGTAGGGCCTGGAATGCCACGTCAGGAGGCTGGGCTTTGTCTGGGGGGCTATGGGAAGCCATGGCTGAGTTGTAAGCGGGAAGGGATGCGGTCGTATTTGATCTTTTGAAAGTTCGCTCTGGTTGTCAGAGAGTGATGGATTGGGGGTGGGGTGGGAGGCGATGAGCCTGGGGGTGGGAGGAAGGAAGGCAGGAAGGAGGCTGTGGGTACGGGCTTGCGTGAAGGGAGGATGGAGAGAAGGAATTCACAGCAGACACACTTGGGGGCCTGAGTCAACAGATCTTGAGAGCATGTTGGTATTCGGAAGAGAGGATGCCTCTGAGCGGCTTCCAGCTGACCAAATAGCCATCAGGTCTTTTTTAGGAGATTCTGACCAGTGGCATCTGCTTAGATTTTCGTGCAGAGAGACTGTGTGAATTGGAGCAGTGCCTGATTCCTTCAGGTCAAAGAACAGATTGTGGCAGTTGTTCTGGGCATTGGGTCCCACGGTGAGAGAATGTGCCCAGGATGACACTCCATGGGTAGGCTTTGGGCCCAGGTGTTGGTGAAACCAACAGTCCCAGGGATTAGCCCCACTCAGTGCATGGGGAGGAGGCCTGAGCTGGCTGCTGTGATGGGAAACAAGATGTGTCCCCCAGTCGTGTGGAGGGAAACCTCTCATGCCAGGGCCACTGTGACAATAGCATGTGTTCCTGAGATGACCAGAGGGGGTCAGGTATGCTGCTGGGGTCAGAGTTCAGCTTTGATCTGGGCATAGAGCAATCTCTGACCAGGTCGGGGCTTAGTCCTGTGACCAACTCTGTATTAGTTAAGGGTTTTCTTCTAAGTTTCAAATTCCCAGGAGAGGAGAGTGAATTTGATTAGCTCAGCTTGGGTCAGGAGCCCACCCCTGATGGGGTGGGGCAACCATCAGCATGAATATTGGGTGCAGAGTGGACAGGTGGTTTGGTCCTCCCTTGATCACCTGTCTCCAGGTGGGAAGTGATGGTGAGGTTGTTTGGACTTAAGAGGCAGGACCTCCATAGATGCGCTCAGTCTTGGAAGGGGCACAGCTGAAGTGGGGTTCAGTGAGGCCAGCAATCAAACTGAGCAAATCTCCCAAAACATGGTGCCCAGGACAAAGAATCAGACGTTGAGATTGACTCTAGATCCCAATACTTGACAAACAGGAGTTGGCAGAAAAAAATGGAGGAACTTCTAAAAGAAGTAACAGTAAAATAATTTCCAGGGCTGGAGAAAGAGTTTGTGTGTGTGTGTGTGTGTGTGTGTGTGTGTGTGTGTGTGTGTCTCAATTTCCTCTTCTGTAAAATAGGTATAATGATACTATCTGGCATGGGGTTGTGGAAAGTATTACCAGGCCGGCCATGTGGTAAAACTCCATGCCAGCTATTAACACTATATCATTGCTGAAAGATGCCAAAGGGCCAAGCATGTTGAATAAAAAATGCTTGAGGGACCTTCCTGGTGGCAAAGGGGATAAGAGTCCGTGCTCCCAATGCAGGGGGCCTGGGTTCGATCCCTGGTCAGGAAACTAGATCCCACATGCATGTCGCAACTAAGAGTTCGCATGCCACAACTAAGGAGCCCGCCTATTGCAACTAAGACCCGGTGCAACCAAAAAAAAAAAAAAAATCCTTGAAACTCTAGACAGTCATAGAAAAATTTCCTAACACCAGGGATAAAGAGAAGTATCATAAAACCTTTCAGAAAGAGCAAAAGATCAAAAGAGAAACCGAGTCTCTGTAAAATAACAAGGATGGGTCACCTGGATACAAGCCTACATGGAGCCATGTATTCCAAGCTCCAAGGGAAAATAATTTAAAGGCAGAATTACATACCTTGCCTAAATGCCCTAGAAGGTAAAGATATTTTCAGTTAGGCAAAGATCTAGAAAGATTGCCTTTCATAAGCCATCTGAAAAAATTAATAGAGAAATGAAAGGTGAGTTGAAGGCAATGTTGGGATGAAAGATGTAATGGTAGGTGGAAAGCTAGTAAGGCTTAAGAGTGAAAGATAAAAAATCTTTGATTGTTAAAAAATAATGGCAATCTAGAATTGAAATCCCAGAGGATATAAGTGTGGGAAGAGACAGGGAAAGGGTAGGAGAGGGGTAGGGAGGGAGCAAAGCGTACTCAATTTTTGTTTCTGTTCAAGAAGGTTAGAGACATTCCTTCTAGATGTTGATAGTTAATATAAGTTTAAATACGGACACAGTATTTAAGGGTATTCTCTGGAAGAATAGAAAAAAAATGTTAGAAAGGGAAATACACATTAGGCAGGGACAGTGTGATAAAGATACTTGGTTCATTCGATAACAGGTAGGAAGTGGGGTGTGGATGAAGGAAGGAAAAAGCAGAGTAAGTAGAAAACAGAAAATAAAATGGCAAGCATCAGTCCAAAGTCACTGTGAGTGACCCAAATATACCTACCAAGAGAAGTACCAGGTTAGGTCTCAAAATTTAGCTCTATGCTATTTCCAAGATGCACATATAGAACAAAAATGACAGGGGGATGTGGAAAATAAAAAGATATGAGTAGATATGCTGGGAAAATACTAACAATGACAAAAAGCAGATGTTTCTATGTTGCCATTAGATAACATATGATTCAAGATAAAAAGTACTAAAGGGATAAAGAGGGGTGGTATTGATAGGAGGTACAATCAACTGAAGAAGACATAGCAATCATGAACCTTCAGTTACCTAATACCATGGCTTCAAAATACAGTAAATAAGACTGATGGGTGAAAATACAGGACAGAGTTGATACATCTATAATCAGCATGGAGCTCCTTATCTCTGAAATCAACAGAACAAGGAGATAAAAATAAGTAAAGCATATAGAAAATTTTAATAACGAAGTTATTAGCTGATCATATATATTTGTGCACATATATGTGCATATATATAAAGTGTTAGTCAATGAATAGATATTATTTTCAGGCACACATGAAACATTAAATATTCACAAAAACTGACATGTGTGAGGCTACAGTGGAAATCTCAACAAATTCCAAAAGATAGAAATTATACAGCCCAGACTTCTGCTTCTCCAGTCTGGCACACTAAATACTGTGACCTCCCCTCTCTCTGAAAACAGTGCTGGAGAAAATACAATTTTTTTCTCTGAAATGCATTAATAAACTGGGAAGAAAGAAACAATGACGTCAAAAGCTTAGTGAAGGCAGGTGCCCCTCCAATTCTTTGGACTTTTGCCCTGAGGGCACTTGCTGATCTGAATAAACCTGACCTTGGATTTAGACTAGGAGGCAAACACCAGGGCCAGGTGGAGTCTGCTAGGAAACCCTTATTCTCCTCCTAAGGGATCCTTACTGTAAGGAAACTCACCTATCTTTAAATCTGGCACTAAGTGGAGGAGGAAAAAAAGTTTCCCCTGGGCATTAATCAACACAAGTTGACTCTTCTTGGGAAGCCTGAATTCACACTACGGGACTGGTCTGAAAAATGCCAAGTTACGTAGGCAAGATAACTAAGATTTCCCCCCTTCTCATTCTAGGAAGGCTGCCAGGCTGTTTGATTTCTTGGATTTAGAGCTTCTGTAGGACTAAAAGCAGAAGCTGTCTGAAGACCACTCTTCTCTCTGTCACTTGTGGTGTCTGGGTGGTGTCCCTGAGGGGAGGAGACAGTGAGTGCCCCAACCTGGAAGGGGGCGGAGGTTGGCAGAGGGTCCTTTAGGCCCTGGGAGGGTAGCCCCAATCATGACCTATGGCATTTCTGCTACAGTGGTGGGGTGGGGTCATGCAGTGGGACTTCATAAAGAAATGTGATATTTCTTGGACACTTGAGTTACGAATGAAAGTTCAGATTGACTCACTGTGTCAGAATTAACCTCTCTTCCCTTATTTACACAGGTTAGTGTTCCCCTAACTTTGCTGTGCGTCAGAATCACTGGGAACGCTTTTACTAAAGACGCAGATCTCTGGGTTCTGTCCCCAGAGATTCGGATTCCATAGGTCCGGGGGGTGGGACACAATAGTTGGCTTTTTTTTTTTTTTTTTTTTTTTTTGCGGTACGCGGGCCTCTCACTGTTGTGGCCTCTCCCGTTGCGGAGCACAGGCTCCGGACGCGCAGGCTCAGCGGCCATGGCTCACGGGCCCAGCCGCCCCGCGGCATGTGGGATCTTCCCGGACCGGGGCACGAACCCGTGTCCCCTGCATCGGCAGGCGGACTCTCAACCACTGCGCCACCAGGGAAGCCCAATAGTTGGCATTTTTAACAAGTGTTCCCTGCAATTCTGATGAGGGTGGTCCTCAGACTTTGCCTAAACTGGTAGTGCTACTCATTCGAATTATTTGGGGAGATTTTAAATGTTTCAATGCCCAGGCCACATCCCATTCACATCTGAATGTCTGCAGGTGGGATTCAGGCATCAGTATTTTAAAAAAGTTCTCCGGGAGATTCTAATATGTAACCACGGTTGAGAACCACTGTGTTAAACTGTATGGTGTTGGGGGGAGACAACTGGAGACTTCTGGATATTTCAGTGTTCCTCTATGCTAGAGAAGTATTCCCACACCCATCCATCCACCTGTCCATCCATCCATCCATCCATCCATTCCTCCTTCCATCCATCATTCACTCAACAAATATTTATTGAGCCTACGTTGTGCCAATCTCTGTTCGAGGCACTGGAGATACAGAAGTAAACAAAATGGGCAAAACTCCCTTGGGCAGCTGTTTTATTTAAACAGAGTAAGACAGATGTAAGAGCAAAGCCCTGTACAAAGATGTCCAATGCAGCATCATTTGTGAGAATGAAGAAATTGGAAAGAACCCAAATGCCTGACAATAGAGATGACTAAACTGCGGAATCGTAGTAGCAAGCAAGCGCCTGTAGATGTATATGAGATAAATCCAGGTTGAATCCAAGCCCTGCCATTCCCAGGCTAGATGTCCTTAGGCAAGTTACATAATGACTCTAAGCCTAACTTCCCTCATCTGTAAAATGGGGATAATAATATTACCTTCCTCAAAAGTTTGATTGATTGATAGAATTAAATGAGAGGGCTTAGTGGAGGTCATGGCAGAGAGGGAACCCTAATAAATGTTAGCTACTATTCTTTTTGCTGCAGTAATTATTATTGTTGTCATGCATGGTTTTAGTAGAAAAAGTACCAGGTTTAGAAGAAGAAAACGTGAGTCTTATTCCTAATTATATCACTTACTCTGCCTATGAACAATTAGGAAATGTGTCCGTTACAATCTCATTACATTTCAGCTGTCACAGTTAATAATTTGTTTCTTGGACTTAAGAAGTTCTGCTTGGATTACTTATGATCCTCGGTGCTCTTAAAAAATAATAAATGTTGGGCTTCCCTGGTGGCGCAGTGGTTGAGAGTCCGCCTGCCGATGCAGGGGACGCGGGTTCGTGCCCCGGTCTGGGAGGATCCCACATGCCGCGGAGCGGCTGGGCCCGTGAGCCATGGCCGCTGAGCCTGCGCGTCCGGAGCCTGTGCTCCGCAGCGGGAGAGGCCACAACAGTGAGAGGCCCGCGTACCGGAAAAAACAAAACAAAACAAAAAATAAGGGTGTTTGGGTCTCCTTTATCTTCTTACCAGTCACAATAGGGACCTGTGCTTCACCAAGAGTGTCTTGGTGCCTTAAACCAGAAGATGAGTAACCTCCCCAGAAGAAGGGCAAGAGGAGTGCCAGTTTGTGAGCCTGACAGTATTGCTCCTAGCTATGGCATTTAGAAACCCGATTCAGCCCATTTTAGATAGGTCTTTAAGAAAAAACCAAACCAATGAAATCGTATACAAAACTAGAGAGGACAGTAGAATGAACCCCTGTGCACCTATCACTCATCTTCAACAGTAGTCAACGCATGGGCAGTATCTCATGAGACGGATCTTTTAGTGCAACCTGAATGCCATGGGCATGGGATCTCAGGAGGCTTAATAATTCCTGGGATCCAGGGTCCCCCTGGTATCCCCGAGGAGTAAACCCCAGCCTTGATGTTGAAGAGTGCATGAGAAACTGACTTGTGTGCAGAGCAACTAATTACCTGCATGGGAGGCATGTCTCTGAGAGCCAGGGGGTCCAGCCTTGATGAAAGAAATGGATAACAAGAGGTCCCATTTAGTGAGCTCTCATTCTGAACTAGACACATGGTAGAGTACTTAACACCCTGACACACTGTGTTATTTGTTCTTATAAATTCTTATGTCTACAACCCATTATGTTTTATTCTTCACAAAAACCCTAAAAGGTAGGCACTTTTATTATTTACAGGCTAGGAAAGGGAAATTGAAGGTCAAAGAGCTGTTAAGTGGCTGAGCCTAAATTTGGACCTGGGTCTGACCCCCAAAATTGATGCTTTCCATCTCTCCCTTCTTCCATCTAAAGGAGGTCTCAGGCAAGCTGGGAGGAAAATACAGAGTAGGCTCTGAAAGCACATGTGGCATGGCCACTGCTTGCCCACAGATAAGTTTGGGAAAGTCAACAACTAGCTCATGACCTGTAAGGAGAGCCATTTGGAAGCTTGGCACACGCTTGGCACAGGCCATCTGAGCCAGTGTCCAATACTGGGACTCACATTGAGATCCCTGGTGATATGGCATCTTCTCTGGGCCATGAGGCAGGCTCTTTCTTCTCATTCAGCTTGGCTGTTGTGTTGGCCTCCCTGCCATTGCCAATGTCCCCATTTGCTTTAGCTTCAAAGTCTAAAACTGGACCCAGTATTTCAAAAAAGCCTCGTTTAAGTTACACACTGTGGGAGGATTAATACCATGTTTATCGACCGAATTAATTATCAAGTGAGTTCCGGGGTCCGTACATGATTTCAAGGTTGTCCTTGTTAATGGCTTTTCTCCCTAGGAATTGCAACTGCTTTTCAAATTGGCTACCCTGTAGCAGCTACTGGAATTTCAGTGAAGGGCTCATTATTCTTGCATATTTCATGCTTCATTTTCTGCTGAAAATGATCCACATTAGCTAATTGTGGTTGTGTTGTTCAGGTCATGGCTGCATGGTGAACTCTGTATGGGAGTGATGAATCTCCCCTCCTTTGGGCTCAGAGAAGGTGCCTCTTGGCTATGGGGTGGAGGTGGTGGGAGGGAGAGAGGCAGCATTCGAAGACCAAATAAATGGGAAGTGAAGTTGTTTTTCATTGAGTGATAAGTGGAAAAGAAACCCATACTCCAGCACAGATCCAGCTGGAGCTTGGAGATGTGGTTCAGAGAGATGGCAAGCCCTGCCCCCTTCTCCCAGTGATGGACACCTTGACCCTCTCTGGCAGCGAACAACAGTCCCTCCACGATCTCATTGCATCCCCACAGTACTCTCTGGAGTCTGGCAGGGCTCTTTATCCTCCTATCACATTTGAGAAGTCTAAGCTTCTGTGAAGGAAACTGTCTTGTTCATGGTCACATAGAAACAGTGACAACGTCAAGTCCTAAGTACCTACTTCAGAGCTCTGTAGAGCTGATGTCGGGTAGTGCAACACAGAGTCCTCCTATTGGATTAATGTCCCAAACACATGTATAATTTTTTGACTACTCAACATTGCTCGAGGTGACCTTATGATTTGGGTGATTCCATCACCTGAGATCCAAGACTGAGCATGTGACCCAAGCTGACCAGTCAGAGTATTTCATGTCCTGCACCTCAGTGATTGGTTCAGATATGGACATGTGACCTAAGCTGGGGTCCTTCTCTGGGATTTTTTGCTGAAACTCTTGAAAAAGAGATTCTCTCCTCTCCCTGGTATGTCTACCACTGAGGACAACATAAGCCTAGTGCTGGCACTGGGAGCACAGTGAGCACAGGGTGAAAATATCCCGTGACAATATTGGATCCCTTGGGCTCAGCCATGCCTACAACCAGGTGAAAATCCTGGAACTTCCAGATACATGCGTCATAGATTCCTACCCCAGCCTTGCTTTTTTGATTTATGCTTGTTTGAGTTGGGTTTCTGATGCTTCCAAAGGAAATAATTCTGGTTACTACAAAGGGGTCAGTTCATTTGGGCATGGAGGACTCCAGGGCTTCTCCCAAGCTGGAGGACTCTCTGTCCCCATGGGGCCACCTGGCTCCTCTTACTACCTGGCTGAGTTGCTCAGGTTGTCACCTGTGGAGGCAAATATTTGAAGTGGCATCTCTGTGACTTGGGGCATTACTTTCCCAGCATGGTGGGGACCGACAAGGACAGGTCAGGAACTCTGTACTAAGCCATTTGGTCTGGGGTCTACTTTGGAGTCTACAGAGCTGCCCTACATGTTACATGTCTGGCACAAACGTTATATTAATGCATCAGTGTGTCAAATTGATGACCATGCAGTTATTTCAGATGTCTGGGAAATGAGTTTGATGACACTTATAATGTCACTGTGACCCAGCTCTGTTCTCCATGGCTCTGGGGACGATGATGACGGAGGTCATCATCAGGACAGTCAGGGTGAACCTCTCTGAGCAGGTACCTTTTGAGCAGTGGCTTGAAAGAGGTGAAGGAGTTTGATCAGCTCACTGCTGGGAGAAGACAATGGGAAGAGCCAGCACAAAGCCTTAAGGTGGCCATGGACCTGGCATGGTTGACGAACAGCAAGGAAGCCAGAGGACTTGAGCTGAGCAACTAAGGGAGCAGATGGTAGGCAAGGGGGTCAGAGAGGTGGGAAAGGGCCAAGTCATGATGGCCTTATAGAGACGGCGACCATGTCCTGGTCTCCCAAGTTAGTCGTATCCATACCTGTTGCTCTGCCATAATTATTAATAGCACCCCATCTCACTCTCAAGAGTGTACCTGTTTGGACGATACATATTATATGGTCACTCTACACTTGGACCATTGTAGGACTTTGGTTTTTGCTCAGAGTGAAATAGGGCTTGAGCTAAAGGATTAGTAGGAAGGTGAAGAGGGGTAGAAAGAGAATTCCAGGCAGAGTGAAGAGCTTGTGCAAAGGCCCTGTGGTGGGAGAGAAGGACAAGATCAGATCTGGGTTTTGAAGGATCATTCTGGGTGTACCATGAAAGACAGGTGGGGTGGGATGGGGCTGGTACAGATGAAGGAAAGAATGACCACAATCCAGGTGAGGAATGATGCTTGCTTGTACGTAAGTTTCTGAGCACAGCACAGCACCTGTCACCTGGAAGTGAAAGTGCTCAATAAATGTTATTATTTACCAAGAACCCAAGTCTCCCAGGCAACAGAAATGTGGGTCCCAGGCTCTGGCTCTGGCCAGAATCAGTCAGCCGGACACCTGAATTTTTACTAGAAGTTAATCTGGCTGTTGGTACCAGGTCCCCTGTAGTAAAACAGCAGGTAATGCCACTCTGGTATGGCACGTCACAAGACCGGTGTCTTCATGCAATTCCGAAAACATAATCTAATAAATTACTTCCTCCTAGAGAGTCGAACTAAAAATTTCCTAATGAGTAGGGGGTTAATTTCTCTTCCTTTGTGATGCTGTTGGGTTCTGTGACAGCTACAACAGACATTTGTATAATCTCACACCCTCAGCAGGAAATAATGAGGGGACAAGTGGTTCTGACAAACAATTATGGATGAACTGATACGAATACACAGGAGCTGTTACTGTAAGTTGAGGAGTATGTGAAGGGTAAATAGTGAGGCTCTTCTGATGGTCTCCTGTCTGTTGAAGGCACAGCCTGTCTTGTCTACTGTGACACTCACATTAGTGAACTCTCCCCCATGTGATCGCTTCAGACTAGACATTCCTTGCTGCCCTGGGGAGTCTTCTGACCCGTGCCATGGGCTGGGGGCTGGGGCTGGGGTTAGGGCAGGAGTGTGATGTGCGCTGCACCAACAAGCCACGCTCTCTTCTGGGTTCCTAGCAGAGATCCTGGAGAATATTTGGGAGACTCCTGGGTGTGGTCAGAGCTTGGGACTTAGTCTGGACCAAGGGTCAGCTTGTTTGGGACATAAGTCATAGCCCAGACATGCATGTGGCTGGAGGGTATAGCCTTCAGCCAAAGAATGTGTTAGCATACTTTGGTGGGGGTTGAGGAAGGGAAGACAGCCCTGTTTGGGGAAGGACCAGTGAATGACTGCCAGCTTGAGGGAGCAAGGAAAATTTGCACTGTATCTGATATGAGGTCAGTCCTCAAGTCTGCGACCCTCCCAGGTCCAGCCTGTTAGAGTTCTCCTGCTCTGTGAGCCTCAGACTGTCCTCAGCATGGCCTTCCTCTTCCAGGGTAGGGAAGGCATCATCACCTCTCTCCAACCTGATTACCCCACCTTCAACCACATCACCATCGCCTCTCTCTTGGATCACTGCATATCTTGAAAGCCAGGAGATATGCTGATTTTCACTCATTCTTCTGCTCAGCTGAGCCAGTCTCTGTTTACAGGTATGCATGTATGAGTACACGCATATATGAGTATGCAAGGCAGGCCTGTCGTGCACCTGTTCATTTGTTTGCTTTTCCTGAAGATCCCGTGGGCTGTTTCATACTTGTGACCATTTTCCTGAGTGGTCACATACTCCATAATGCTGAGTGTCCCCTTGTATCCATTCTCTCCTTCTGGGAACACAGCCACCAAGCTAGAAACTACATTTCTCAGCCTTCCTTGCGACTAGGGAAGCCAAGTGACTTATATGACTAACTTTGGGCCAATAGGATGTGAGTGGAAGTGCTGGGTGTACCGTCTAGGTGTCTAGGTCATCGCCTTAAAGGCAGAGATACTTGTTCTGAATTCCCTTTTGCCACATTTTGCTTGTTAGGAGATGACAACGGTGGGAGCAGACACCTTGGATGCAGAGATGGAAGTTCCATGTTGAGAATGGTGGCACTGAACACCCTACCTGAGTGCCTGAATGACCTTGGAGGGTGGAGCCATTTATCCTTTCTGGACTCCCACCTGCCTTTGTGAGAGAAATAAAGTACTTTATTTAAGCTACCGCATTGCCGAGTGTCTTGTTATCGTGGCAAGTCTGTACCCTAGTGAGTACCCCATGCTCCCGCTGCCAGTACACGGTGAAGCCTGCAGCCTCCCCACAAGAACCTTCGGAGCTGTCCCCTCATCTGATCTTAACAGTGGCCCTGTGAGTCAGGGAGGGCACGTGGCAGCCACCACATTTTGCAGATAGGGAAACTGAGGCCCAGAGAGGGCTGGATTTTGTCCAAGGTCACAGATGCTGAGCAGGGACAAAACCCAGGTCCCTGGGCTCCAGTGCAGTGCCTGTTCAATACTCCAAGCTATTGCCTGGAACACTCCAAATCAAGACCATAATGTTGTTATTAAAATATTTACTTGCATGAAAAATTTCTATTACCTGAAATTCATGTATTATAGATGGACTCAGTAGCTTAGAAGGAAATAAACAAGAAGAATCACTTTAATAACAAAAGCTATGCAGATTAATTCCTCATTTCGGCAAGCTCTTGGCCCTCCCAAATAAATATATCATTTTTATCAGGCGAGCGCTCTAGAAACAGCATCTTCAGGAAATATGTCAAAATCATCTCTCTGGCTGCGCTCCTTTCTGGAGGAAATAGAACAGTGGTGGTAAAAAGAAAGATTAAAAGGAGTTTCCTTACTACAGCACAAAGTGTCATAAAGAACGGTAATGCGAGGGCTGGACAAACTGATCTCCAAGTTTCTTTCTAGCCTGACTGGGGCATAGCAGGAGCATGAGACTGAGTCAGAGGTCAAGACTGCACTTTCTCACTTTTTGGCTGTGTGACATTAGGCTAGTGGCTTGCCCTCTCTGAGCCTCCGTTGGCCTACCTCATGGAGCTGTTTAGGTATGGAAATTTCTCTTTTTTTTTTTTTTGCGGTACGTGGGCCTCTCACTGTTGTGGCCTCTCCCGTTGTGGAGCACAGGCTCCGGCCGCGCAGGCTCAGCGGCCATGGCTCACAGGCCCAGCCACTCCGCGGCATGTGGGATCTTCCCAGACTGGGGCACGAACCTGTGTCCCCTGCATCGGCAGGCAGACTCTCAACCACTGCGCCACCAGGGAAGCCCTGGAAATTTCTTATTAAATGTTTATAAATAGTGTGCGACCCTATTTGATATTTTCATTACTTTGTTAGTTGTCACTGATGGGAGGTGTAAAGGGAGAGAACTCCAGAGAATGGGGGTCTGATAACCATTGGTTGAGGAGTGCATGCATTCATGTGCGTGTGTGCCCTTGCACACCCCTATCTGTGTCCCCTCCTGTAGATGCATCGCCATCCACCCAGGCCTCACTAGTTCAACCCAGAGCCGTCTTAACCTCTTGCTCTCCATCCCTTTTCATGAACAGTCAGTTCCCGCGGAGCCCTGGAACATCTCTGTTCCTCATTCCTTTTCCCTGCGTCATCTCCTGTTCTCCACCCTCGCTGTCATTGCCTTAGACAGGACACCACCGTTGCCGATCGCTGCCTCAGTCTCCACGTAGAACTCCCTGCCCCAGTCTTTTCCCACACTTGTTACCAGTCTGAAATTCCCAAAGCACAAATTATGTCACTCCCACACTCGAAAACCTTCCATTGCCTACAGGGTAAAGTCCAAATTCTTCACCTTGACACTTCCAGTCCTTCGTACCTGTCCAGCCCCAGTGCCGCCCAGCACTGTCAAACGACTCAGCAGTCCCCGACACGTCCTGTCTGTAATGCTTCCGCATCTGCTCGCGCTCTGACCTGTCTGCAACTTTCTGTTCTTCTTCCAGGGCAGCAACTCTTACTCTAAGGGGCAGCTCTGTGTAAGCGCTTCTGGACCACCATGGACAGAGGCACGGGCTTTTTCTCCTGTGTTCTTCGCATGGACTCTGTCCATACCTGGTGGTTCAGACACGCCCTCTGGGTTACAGTTATCCAGTTGTGCTTCCCGCAGTGCGAGGCAGGAAGGGGAAGAGGGAGCAGAGAGCCTGCTGTTCTACTCTTCAGGTGCAGCAGCCCTGCCCGCTAGTGAGACTTGGGCTCTGATCAGCCAGACCAACATCTCCATGCTTGGAGAGGGCTAGGAAGCGGGCATGCAGAGGCAGGAATTTGGGAAAAGGAGGAGAAAATGTCCCTCCTCTTTAGCAGTAGCCTAATAATTCAAGCCCAAGCCAAGAAGCAAACTTTTCCCTTTTCTCTCGAGTTGCAATACCCTTGCCTTTATCTACCTGATTTGGTTACAGCTCGTTCTCATAGCAACCCTCATTCCTCACCAAGCCATTAGGGTCTTTATCAGGAAAGGAAGGAAAAGTAAGGTTTTCTTTTGGAATCCTATCTGGTGCTCTTGTGTTCTGATAGGCTCCTGGCATATTTGGTGATAAAACATCTGACTGTTAATAGCAAACCAGTCCTTATGTGTTCCCACATGCATTCACCCCGACGCGAGGACAAGACAACCTCCAAATAAGTATGTCTGTCTTTGCCACAAAGATGAACGTTGACAGGGAGATCAGCTCGGTGCTTTGTGACCGCCTGGAGGGATGGGATATGGAGGGTGGGAGGGAGGGAGATGCAAGAGGGAAGAGGTATGGGAACATATGTATATGTATAACTGATTCACTTTGTTATAAAGCAGAAACTAACACACCATTGTAAAGCAATTATATCCCAATAAAGATGTTAAAAAAATAATAATAAAGAAAAAAAAAAGATGAACATTGAAGGATCTACCCATATTAATGTTCCTGACCCCAATAGGAGGCTGTAAATATGCAAAATGTCCTCAGGTGGCTCTGTCTTCAAGTAAGAAGATGCCCAAGGTTTGAGGTCTGAGGTTCAAAACCAGTTTTCTGGACTTTGACGCTGATGTTCTTTGTGTAACACCTGCTTGTTTGTGTGTGTGTGTGTGCGCGCGCACATGCCGGAGTGCATATATGCACGTGTGCACATGCATATGTATACAGACACTTGTATGTGTGCATACATGAAAGTGTGATTGTGTGTGTGTGCATGGCCTTGTAGGTATAGGAGTACATAGTTAGTCATTTTCAGCCAAGGGCCTGCCACAGACAGGGCTGATTTCCCTTGATAACACTGGTGCACCTCAAAAACTAGTCTGTCAAAGGTGGAAGGAATTTGCAGTCACTCCTCTCAACTCATGCACTTGACAGAGGAGGGACTTGGAGACTGTCATCAGTTATTCTATTAGATGCGCCCAACGAAATTGTCCAGCCAACACAATGATCATATCATGCATAATACATCAGTCATTAACCCTGTAAACTTACTTTTTGAACAGCCCTCATCTATATTTTACAATTAATTAGTAGATCCACAAGGGATTGACTCTGAAGAAGATAATTACGCCTCTTCCCAGGGTTATAGGGAGCTTCGCTAGTCAAGAAGCATCTTATTTTCCCTGGAAAATTAAACCAGTGCTCCATTATCTGATCGTTTCTAAATGAGTAAAGGACTGGGTCTTGACATCATGGTCTCATTTCGGCAAGAAAGAGACAAACTGACAAGCTGTTTTGTCACATGCTTGTTTGAGCAGAACATTTTGAGAAATGTCTCTGGGTCTGTTTGGGAAGAGGAGCTGCTGGGTAGAAAAAATGTCCAAGATGACCAAAAGTGACAGGGCTATTTGCCAAGTAATCACCCCATGCGGGAGCCCAGAGAAATAGGAAATGCATTTCTGTTTTCTGCTCGAGCCAGAAGAGCTTGTTCAGGGTGGAGAAGCAGAGTGCATTTGGTGAAAAATGATGACAGTTCTATATGGCTATAGATGTTAGTGTATACAGAGATATGAAGGCAACCAATTCTGCCTAATAAAATTTACTCATGGGCTTCTCTGGTGGTGCAGTGGTTGAGAATCCGCCTGCCAGTGCAGGGGACATGGGTTCGAGCCCTGGTCCGGGAAGATCCCACATGCTGCGGAGCAACTAAGCCCGTGCGCCACAACTACAGAGCCTGCGCTCTAGAGCCCGCGAGCCACAACTGCTGACCCCGCATGCCGCAACTACTGAAGCCCCCGCGCCTTGAGCCCGTGCTCCGCGACAAGAGAAGCCACCGCAATGAGAAGCCCACGCACCGCAACGAAGAGTAGCCCCCGCTCGCTGCAACTAAAATGAAAGCCCGCGTGCAGCAGCGAAGACCCAACACAGCCATAAATAAATAAACAAATAAATAAATAAATTTATTTAAAAAAAATTTACTCATCAGAAGCATGCCCCCCTTGGGATGGCCTTCCAGCTCCCACATTTTTCGTCTTCCTTAGGAACTGCCCTCCTGACTCAGTGGTTCCCTGGCAGCCCCTGCTGCCCCTGGACCGAGCTGGTTGGTCCAAGAAGGTACAATTGATCTGGCCAATCAGATTCTCTTTGCCAGAAATTGGGACATGTGAACCAAGGCACACAGAAATTAGGAGCCCTTGGTCTTGAATGGCACTTGGGGAGGACAGTCCAGTGATGTTCCCCTCTTTTCTGGAATAAAAGGAGAGGGGAAAACTTGGAACCAGGCTTTGGAGCCACACATTTCTGGGTTTGAATCCTGGCTCTGACTCCTGGATCTGATCCCAACCTTGTGACCTTGAGCGTGTGACATAACCTCTCTGATTTCAGTTTCCTCCCCTGGAAAATGGAACTCTGGTAAAGAGAAAAAAATACTGTTATTTCAACAACTGTCATAGGCCACTCGTGCTGGTTGTGAAATTTGTCTCTAGGATAAATAGATGTTGGCTAAAAAATATTGATGAAGTCATAGGTTTTGAAAACATATGCTTGAGAATATGACCAGACATTCACAGACCAAGAGGAGGAGAATTGCTTTGTCCTGCTTCATGAGCTGAGAATATTAGCGTTTCTAGAAGGCATGGGCTTAGGGGAGGGGGATGCTCCTCATGGGAGCGAGGGGAGAGGAGCTGCGGAAGATGGGGCAAGCTGGGGCTTCTGAAAAGCATCTTCTGGTTTCTTTCTCTAACGTTGCTCTCACAGAGCTCAGAACCCAGCACCTAGAAGCCACCAGCTCTCATAAGATTTGCACATCCTTTTCTCTCAAGCACAAATAGGGTGGTTCTAGGTTGGGCCTTTGCCAGGAAAGCAGAAACCCTCAGCCTTAGCTCCACCGTCCTTGGCAAGCTTCCAGTCCTAGATGGGCCAAGCCTAGCCCCTTCAGTGAAGAGAAATGAACTTTAGCCAAGAGGCAAGTCCCTTTGGTGGTTGGACCACCAAATTTTCCTGGTAAAAGAACATTCCAGACTCTGTCAGGGGTTCGCCCTCCTGGGGAAGTGGACTTCTTTTTCAGTCCATAACTCAAGGGGTCTCAAGTCCCCTCAGCAGCAGACAAGCTTAGGGTCAAGGCCTCTTGGATCCATAAGCTCCACAGACAGCAGTTGTCTCTTCCTTTTCCACCCCCATACCCCCACCATATCACCTCCTTAATTTTTTCCCTAATTCTCAAAGCTAGAATGAAATCTTTAAATTCTTCCCCCTCCCCACATTTCCACCTTCTTGCCCCAACCTTGACTAATGCTTTCTAGGTATACTGCACAGCTGCCATCCAAGGACTGTCTCCTGGATCTCTTCCTGTTTCATGATTTACGCCCTCATTTATCCTGAGCACATCCTCAAATAACTTCCTAAGAAAGGATACATGGGAGGTAAATCTTCCGAGTCCTTGAATATCTGAAGAGGCCTTTACACTCTTCTTGCATCTGATAGATACTTTAGCTGAGTGTTGAATTTTAGGATTTAAATTATTTCCCTTCAGCACCTGGATGGCATTTTTCCCATTGTCTTCTCACATTTGATGATGCTGATAAAAAGTTTCTGATGCCAGGTTGATTTTGTTCTTTTGTGAGTGAACTTTTGTCCCTCTCTTTCTCTTTTTCTGGAACCTTTCTCTCCATAACAAAGGTTAGTAAAAAAATTTTTTTTCTGTTAAGGGCCAGATAGTAAATATTTTAGACTGTGGGCCATATGGTTTCTGTGGCAATTGCTCAGTTCTGCTGTTGTAGCATGAAAGCAACCACAGACAATACACAAATGAATGGGCACGGCTATGTTCCAATAAAACTTTATTTACAAAAACAAATGGTGGGTCAGATTTGGTACATGAGCTGTAGTTTGCCAGTTTCTGCTTTAGAAGGTCAAAAAAGCGTTCTTTTTATCCTTGACATTTTGAAATTTCCTAATGAACTATCTTTAGACTTCTTTTTCTCATTGATTATGCTTGACCATCTGGTGAATATTTTAATTCTGATATTCATGTCCTTCAGATCTGATAAATTCCCTAGTTTTCCCAGTATCTGTTGGGCTTCCCAGATTTCTTCAGTATGCCTCTTATTTTTTCTTTCATCTTTTCTGTCTCTTTTTTAGGTTATATTTTCAGGGTTATCGGATTTGACTTTTAAAAACAGTCCTTTTACATATTTAAAAAATACTTTGGTGATATATTTTTAATTTCAAAGTGTTCTTTTTTGTTTTCTGATTGTTTAAATTTTGTAGAATCATTTTATTTTATAATAGATGCAATCTTCTGTATTCTCCCTGAATGTACTAGAGTTTTGTTTTTTAATTTATCTTCTATTTCCTGAATTATTTCCAATCCCTAGGGATCAGTTTTTCCTTTTAATATTGTTGAATCCTTCTCTTTTACAAGTTTTTTTCCTTAAGTATCTGGTGTTCCGGTTGACAATTTAGATTTATAAGACAATTTATATTTAGAGGGCTATATACAGTTAATAAGCTATATACAATTGCTTAGGTGCTCTATAAACATGAAGAAGTCATGTTAAATGGTGGAATATGCTTTTTTTATGAAATTATTATTATTTTTAAAATATTTATTTACTTACTTTGGCTGTGTCGGGTCTTTGTTGCAGCATACGGGCTTCTCTCTAGTTGTGGTGTGTGGGCTTCAGAGCGTGCGGGCTCAGTAGCTGTGGTGCATGGGCTTTGTTGCCCTGAGGCAAGTGGAATCTTAGTTCCCCAGCCAGGGATCGAACCCACGCCCCCTGCACTGGAAGGCGGATTCTTAACCACTGGACCACCAGAGAAGTCCCTGGAATTTGCTTTAAAGATATTGACCAAGGAGTTGGCTTTGGAGCTGGGAGACACCCTAAATGCCAGATGTGGAGGTCTATTTTCCTGGGGTGTGGTGGCTTTACAATATGTTGACAAATTTTTTGGCATACCGTGCTTCAAAAGTTGGAACTTAATTCCATTCTCGTTGAGTGTGGGTTGGGCCTAGTGAATTGATTCTAATGAATAGAATATGGCAAAAGTGACTACATGTGACTTTTAATGTTAGGTCATAAAAGGCATTTCAGTTTCCTCTTTGTTCTCTCTGTTTGGGGAAACCAGCTGCCATGTCATGAGGACACTCAAGCAGCCTATGGAGAGGTCCAGGTGGTGAGGAACTGAGGCTTCCAACCAATAGCCAGGAGAGTGAGTCATCTTGGAAGCAGATCCTTCAGCGCCAGTTAAGGCTTGAGGTGACTATGGCCCTGGTATCATCTCAACGGCAACCTTGTGAGAGACCCTAAGCCAGAACTGCTAAGCTACTCTTAAATTCCTAATCTGAAGAAACTGAAAGATAATAAATATATTTATTTATATATATAATAAATAATAAATAAGTGGCTAAGCTTTGGGGTCATTTGTTACGCAGCAATAGATAACCAATACATGGACTATCAATTTTCCTTGAGATTGACTCTCCAATATTTTACCTAGATATATGTACCTGGCTGCTAAGTTTTGTTTCAAGAGTGAGTTCAGATTTTCTCTATATAGATAATCAACTCATCCACCCTGCTTTTGGTTCTATATCTCATTTCCATTTATATGTGAAATTTCTGAGTCCCAACTACAGGGTTCTGGAGGGCAGATGGTTTCCTGGGCTGTGTCCATTTCCATGCGTACCCTTAGGTGTGGGGTCTTCCACATTGCTTCACCTGTTACCCACGTCTTCCTACTTTCCAGATTCCAGAAATTTATTTTTATCTCTTGTCTCCTGCTGCTCACCTCCTGTTGTCTTTATTGATGTGGATTTATACCTTTTATAGATTTTCCACTTTAATTTTAATGGAAATGAATGACTGTGATTAATATACAATTTTTTAAAATAACTTTATTTATTTATTTTTTTCTGGCTGCATTGGGTCTTCGTTGCCGCACACGGGCTTTCTCTGGTTGTGGCGAGCAGGGGCTACTCTTCGTTGCGGTGCGTGGGCTTCTCATTGCGGTGGCTTCTCTTGTTGTGGAGCACGGGCTCTAGGCGCACGGGCTTCAGTAGTTGTGGCACGTGGGCTCAGTAGTCGTGGCTTGTGGGCTCTAGAGCGCAGGCTCAGGAGTTGTGGCACACGGGTTTAGTTGCTCCGTGGCATGTGGGATCTTCCCAGACCAGGGCTCGAATCCGTGTCCCCTGCATTGGCAGGCGGATTCTTAACCACTGCGCCGCCAGGGAAGTCCCAATATACAATTTTTGATGCCACCTTTCTAGACTACCCAAAGCTTTAAAATTGGAAGCATATCAAGAAGATTCATGTAAAAATCAAGATGATAAGGCTCCTGGCTAATTCTCACATCACAAAGAGCTGATAATAAAACCATGAATTATGTATGTTTTCATTTCTAACCCCAGAGTTTACAGGTCTTAATAAGAGGGTTGGTCCTGATTACCTCAGAAACCATGGCATAGTTTGCTTCTGCTAAGCCTTTTATCTCATACCTACAAGTCAAGTTTGCCAGCTACTTCCATGTGACAAAACCTCTGATGAAGACTGGGAACCTTAATGAACAAATAATTAGTTTTAAGAACATAAGTTGACAAAACACAACTAATGCCTTTTTCATTGCTTTTGCTCTCACATCTTTAGCAAACACATATCCCCGCATCTCGTGGAGTCACAGTGATCTGTTATCTGCAACTCTGTCACTCTGGGGAATGTCTTAGACAGGGATGCTGCAGGGCAAAGACCCCAGTCCTCCATGAATCCTTTTGCTAACCTTCAGACCACCCTACAATTCTAGGGACAGAAAGTCTGATCCATGGACTCTTGAGTTACTTTAAAAAATGGGGTCTCCTGGGCCAGAACTTAAAAAAAACCAAGATCACAGAAGAGCCAGAGTTTTTTTTGGTTTTTTTTTTTGCGGTATGCGGGCCTCTCACTGCTGTGGCCTCTCCTGTTGCGGAGCACAGGCTCTGGACGTGCAGGCTCAGCGGCCATGGCTCACGGGCCCAGCCGCTCCGCGGCATGTGGGATCTTCCCGGACCGGGGCACGAACCCACGTCCCCTGCATCGGCAGGTGGACTCTCAACCACTGCGCCACCAGGGAAGCCCAAGATCCAGAGTTTTTAAGGAGCAGACTTGGGGGAGGCAGGGAAGAAGGATGGAGCTAGAAATATCTTTTGTTACTTCTTTTAAAAAAAAATTATTTATTTATTTGGTTGTGCTGGGTCTTAGTTGCAGCAGGTGGGCTCCTTAGTGGTGGCTCGCAGGCTCCCTAGTTGTGGCATGTGAACTCTCAGTTGCGGCGTGCATGTGGGATCTAGTTCCCTGCCCAGAGATCGAACCTGGGCCCCCTGCATTGGGAGCACAGGGTCTTAACCACTGCGCCACCAGGGAAGTCCTTGTTACTTCTTAGTTGAAAAAAAAAATCTATAGTTGTCTCCAAACTTAGTTGTTAACTATACGGAGTGAAGCTCATTTTTTTTGTTCTTTAGTTTCAGTGTGAAGGTTATTTTTCCTTTGCTCTTATATATTCAGTATGGGGTAATACAGACCGTGAACAAGTAATCCAATAAAAAATAAAGTAATTGTACAATTTGGTAAGTGTATAAAGTGAATCGATAGGGTGTTATGACAGAGAATAACGAGGGAAACGTTTTTTGGGGGGGCAACACTGGGAGTCTGAAAATTGTACGTGAAAGAATCAAGAATTTGTTCTAAAGGATGGGATTATTTGGTAGGAGGAGTTTCACTTTTGTATACTCCTAAATTGTTTCAGTTTTTCTTTCAAGAATATTACTTTTGTAATAAAAATTAAAAGAATACTCCCATTTTTGGGAAAAAGGAAGTATCTTGTTCCGAAGCCTGGTGCCTTTTATGTCCCCTACTTTCTTTTGTTCACTCATTCAGTCAACAAACATTACTAATGTACCTGCTCTGTGTCTGCCCTGGGCTCGACTATGAATAAGGACACTGAAAGAACCAGTTGCTGGCAGTGAGAGTCTTACAGTCCAGAGAACGGCCCAGCAAATGCCTGGCAAAGAAGAGCTGCTCAGAAATTAATGGCTGAATGAAAGAATGAATAGATCGTATTATACACAACAGTACTACAATATAACCTGCTTTCCCATTTATCACGGTTTTGTAGCCATCTTCCCAGGTGAGTGCAGATAGCTGCAGGCAACTTGAGGGCAAGGATTTCCCTCTATGTCCTCAGCATCTACAACAGCACCTGGCACATAGTAGGAACTCAATAAAGACTTGTTGCTTAAACGAATGCTTTTAAACATCTCTGTAGTAGGTCATTGTAGGGTTATGCTCTGTAACAAAAAAACAAGCTTTGGACATGTTGTTTAAACTTCCTGAGTCTTAATTTTTTCAGCTCTGCAGTGTCGGTAACAACACATATCCTGTAGAGCTGACACAAGGATTAACGAAAATGAAGCCTTTAAATGATCTGTTTGTGTCTGGTACTCGGTGAGTGGTAGGTAAATGTCAGTGGTGGCCATTTAGCTTGTTTTCAGCTTTCTACCTTCTGGTAAGTATATGTTCACACTTTTCCAGTGATTTCCTTCAATAAATTTGTATGTGTGCAACTGCTGAATCAGAGAGCATGTGCAATTTAAATTTTGATATATAGCAACAGGTCATACTTTGGAAAGTTGGTGCCATTTACAACCCTGCCAACCCTGGCATGATGATAAATCTTTTCCAGTCTGGTGGGTTCAAATGACTTCGTGCTGTCCTGTTATTCTGCATTCCTTTAATCTCAGGGGAGGTTAAACATCGCTTCATCTGTGTAACCCATGTGAAAGCCAAGGTCTTGTGGCCCAGCAGGGGGGAGCTTAATCAGAGAAGCACAGACAAGTAGCCCAAAGTAATTAAAAAGGAATCAGGCTTTACTTGTATCTCTCAAAGAACATAAAAGGGGTTCTAATTCATAACTTAAAAAGACTGCTCAAAAGCTATTTCCTCCCCACTTCTCTCACCCCTGCAGACAGAAGTGATTCTAGAGGGCTGGAAGTAGGGCAATATTCAAGTTAATAAGCTATGTCCTTGTCACACATAGTTCACTTTTTTTGTGAATTGCCAGTTCATGCCTCTGGCCCTTATTCCGATTGTGGCATTTGTGTTTTTCTTTTCTTTTCTTTTTTTTCTTTTTTTTTGCGGCACGCGGGCCTCTTACTGTTGTGGCCTCTCCCATTGTGGAGCACAGGCTCCAGACGCGCAGGCTCAGCAGCCTTGGCTCACAGGCCCAGCCGCTCCGCGGCATGTGGGATCTTCCCAGACTGGGGCACGAACCCGTGTCCCCTGCATCGGCAGGCAGACTCTCAACCACTGCGCCACCAGGGAAGCCCCTGTGTTTTTCTTTTTGATTTGCACAAAGCTCTTTACACATCTGTTGGGACCACATCAGGTAGGCACCTCCCCCTTAGCAGATGTGTGACAAAGCCCATGTCTGTGTCATGTCTTCTCCACTGAGGGGTGCCAGGAATTCTTGGGGCTCTGGAAGAGTCCCTGAAACCTATACATTTTCTTCTTTCTGACTCTTCTCTGCCTCTACCCCCTCTTCTAGCCTCTTAGGAGTGTCTTAGGATCTTAGGAGTATCTGTGTATGGAGAGTGGTGGAGTTACCATGGAGACCTAAGCTACATTAAATCACATTAGTGGGCTGTGGCCCGCATCTTTTTTTTTTTTTTTTAAATAAAACAGACTAGACCAGAATAGAAAATATCAAAATGCAACACAAGTAGTAAGAATAAGTATTTTTAAAAATGAAACATGTATGTATGCACATGCTGGGTCATGCTGTAAATGTATTTCTTACTTTGGGTTTTATAAAAATAATTGAAATCCAGTGAATTAGGGCTACTGGTATCGTGCTAAGGGTTTGGGGCTCTGACTTTTGAAATCATGCTTGGTGAGGGGACATACAGTCGGCCTTCCTCTGTCTAGTCTTATTGCCACACCAGTATCCTGTTTCAGTAAACCCCCCCTCCACTCGCCCAGTTCAGGCCATGCCAAGCGATTGTTGGAACAATCCCGGCCCCTTGTTCTGCCTGCTCACACATGCACTTTCCCCGGCGGCCAGCTGGCACGCCACCTTCCTGATCACCACTTCCTTGCTCCAGGTCTCTGTTGCTTTGAGCTTAGAGATTTTCCTGGGCTCTGTTGAGAAAAGTTCTCGCCTACTTCTCAGATGGGCCAATCTTTGGATCCTGATCTATTCTTTCACTGACCATTTTCCCCTCCATCCATTCCAAGAGGCGGCTGCACACCTCCCAGGTGTGCTTCCACGTTTCTGTCCACTGCTGGCATCACTGTTTGTTGCGAAGCTCTGCTAGAGCCTGAATGCTCGTGTCCCCCCAAGTCCATATGTTGAAACCTAACCCCAGTGTGATGGTATTTGGAGATCGGGCCTTTGGGGGGGGGGGTGCTTGGGTCATGAGGGCTGTGCCATCATGAATGGCATTAGTGCTTTCATAAAAGAGACCCCAGAGAGCTCCCTCAAACCTTCTGCCATGTGAGGACACAATAATAAGATAGCCGACGATGAACCAGGAAGCAGGCTTTTATCAGACTCCAGATCTGCCAGTGCCTTAATCTTGGACTTCACAGCCTCCAGAGTTGTGACAAATAAATTCCTGCTGTGTTTTAGTCACCCAGTCTATGGTATTTTCGTTACAGCAGCCTGAGCTAAGACAATCTCTAATTTTTCTATTTCTTTGGTCATTTCAGTGCAATTTTGGGAAGATGAAGGACTTCGTAAGATTCTGGAACCACTTTAATTTCCCCATATTCATTGCTTTCTTACTCCCTCTCGGTTTCCTCTCAGTGATCACTCGCAGAACTCTTGAAATGCAAAGGACCTGTGCCTGTCTTTGGGGATATCAAGGAAAGGGGTAGCTGCCGAGGCTGGTTTTCCGGCTGCAGCAGGCTGAGGGAGAGCCTGGAAGGAAACAACGGGGTGGGCTTACTGCAGGGGACTGTGTTTTGGTTCCTTAACTAGGACTCAGATTAACTTACATGGGTTGGAACAGTGGGTTGAAATTAAGGAAGAAAAGTAAAAGTTCAAGGGGTGAGAAGAAGAAACATAAACTCCTACACTTGCATCATAAAACTCAACTGCCTACATATATGAGGGAGAACACACTTGAAACATTTCATGTGAAGAGGACTCAGGGTTTTGCTTGTTGGCATGATAAAGCTGTCGACACTTGAATGTCATGGAGAGGCAGATTATCCGGATCAAGGGAGGCCAGGATCCTGGTCCTTTCTGGGCTTGAGCTGGTCTCACATGGAGTCATATATCCATTACTTGGGGCCACCATGTAAAGGCATATATTAGACATGGGGCACTAGAAAGATTACAGAGTAGGATGGCAAGGATGGAAAATGGCTTTACCTCCATCAGGGACTGCCATGAAGATGGTGTATTAGCTTCCTATTGGTGCTATAACAAATGACCCCAAACCTAGTGGCTTATAACAACATCAGTTTTTCATTCCGTTCTAGAGGGCAGAAGTCTCACTGGGCTAAAATCAAGGGGTCGATTGGCAGAGTGGTGCTGCTTTTGGAGGCTCTGGGGGAGAACCTGTTCCCATCTTTTCCAGCTTCTAGGGGCTTTCGTTGGCTTCTTCCCTATTCTGTCTGCAAAGTGACAATCTTTTTTTTTTTTTTTTTGAGGGGAAAGTAACATTTTATTTTTTTCATTTAATTTTTATTTTATATTGGAGTATAGTTGATTTACAATGTTGTGTTAGTTTCAGGTGTACAGCTAAGTGATTCAGTCATACATATATATATATATCTATCCATTCTTTTTCAGATTCTTTTATTTATTTAATTTCTTTTTGGCTGTGTTGGGTCTTCGTTGCAGTGTGCGGCCTTCTCACTGCGGTGGCTTCTCTTGTTGCAGAGCATGGGCTCTAGGTGCCCGGGCTTCAGTAGTTGTGGCTCGCGGGCTCTAGAGCGCAGGCTCAGTAGTTGTGGTGCATGGGCCTAGTTGCTCCGCGGTATGTGGGATCTTCCCGGACCAGGGCTTGAACCCGTGTGCCCTGCGTTGGCAGGCGGATTCTTAACCCCTGCGCCTCCAGGGAAGTTCCGGATTCTTTTCTCATATAGGTTATTACAGAATATTGAGTAGAGTTCCCTGTGCTATACAGTAGATCCTTGTTGATTATCTGTTTTATATACAGTGGTGTGTATATGCCAATCCCAAACTCCTAATTTATCCCTCCCCTCCCATGTTTCCCCTTTGTTAACCGTAAGTTTGTTTTCGAAGTCTGTGAGTCTGTCTCATTTGTATCATTTTTAAAATTTAGATTCCACATATAAGTGATATAATATGGTATTTGTCTTTCTCTGTCTGACTTATTTCACTCAGTATGATAATCACTAGGTCCATCCATGTTGCTGCAAATGGCATTATTTCATTCTTTTTTATGGCTGAGTAATATTCCATTGTATATATTTACCATGCAAAGCAGCAGTCTTAACCCTCTGACCTCTACTTTCATCTTCACATCTTCTCTCACCCTCCTGCTTTCTTCTTTCCCTTATAAGCTTCCTCGTGATGACATTGGGCACTTCTGAATAACCCAGGGTCATTTCCCCATCTCAAGGTCCTTCATTTAATCACTCCTGCAAAGTTCCTTTTGCCATGTAGGGTAACATTCACAGGTTCTGGGGATTAGGTTGTGGACATCTTTGGGGGGTTATTAATCTGCTTACCACAGATGGCCAAGTGTTTTGTTTGGTTTTATTGTCTTCTGTGTGGCTACAGAGGACAGAACCTGGGCTAACAGGTGTAAGCTACAAGGGGAGACACTTTGAACTAAGACGAAGTAACACTGTCTCATAGTCTGGACTTTCTACGGCAAGAGAGGTGGGCTTAGGAGGGAGTGGTCCTTCTCTCTTTGGATCAGTCAAGAGGAGAATGATTTTCACTTGGAATGATGGTTCAGCAGGATTTCCTGTGTTGGGTGGGATGTCTGACCAAATGGCATAGATGATCCTTCCCAATTTTAAGACTATCACTTTTATTTCATAGACTGTTCAGGCATGACATTTTAGTTATTTGGTTTATGATTTAGGAGATTAGACAAGGCTTTTGCTATAGCAAGACACAAGCATGCCCAGTGTAGCAGATGTGTGTCCTGCACGTGCCCCCTCAGCCCTCACCATTTCTGCACAAGCCAGTGTGCCATTGCAGGCATCTGTGATGCTCTGCTCAGCCTAGGTGCAGACCCGGCTGCATGCCTGAAGTTAATGCTATCAAGGGCAGCCTTTGGCCAATGACAAAAAGAAATGGGCAAACAAAGAACCCACTTTCCTCACCCCTGGTGGTGGTGATGGGAGGATGCTCAGGACCAGCTGCCCAGACTGCTGACCTGCTCATTAAAGCATCTCGTATTGAATATTTTGCCTCCCCTTGCTCACTTCCCCACTCCCTGCAGAGCTTCCTAATATCACTTCCCAAATAGACCACCTGCTCTCAAACCTTTACCTGAGAATCTGCTTCTGGGGGAACCCAGACTAAGATAACCACAGAAGGCTTATGGGGGAAATAAACCCCTCCGTGACTGCGTATGAGAGGAGCTAAGATTTTTCCAGCAAGAGAGCTGGAAATAACACTGCCGCTTCTTAGCTAAATTCTTAGCATGATGGCCCCATGGGCATTTTGACAATTCTAAAATAGACTGCTGGGACTTCCCTGGTGGCGCAGTGGTTAAGAATCCGCCTGCCAGGGGCTTCCCTGGTGGCACAGTGGTTGAGAGTCTGCTTGCCAATGCAGGGGACACAGGTTCGTGCCCCGGTCTGGGAAGATGCCACATGCCGCGGAGCAGCTGGGCCCGTGAGCCATGGCCGCTGAGCCTGTGCGTCTGGAGCCTGTGCTCCGCAACGGGAGAGGCCACAACAGTGAGAGGCCCACGTACCGCAAAAAAAAAAAGAATCCGCCTGCCAATGCAGGGGACATGGGTTTGAGCCCTGGTCTGGGAAGATCCCACATGCCGTGGAGCAACTAAGCCCATGCGCCACAACTACTGAGTCTGTGCTGTAGAGCCTGTGAACCACAACTGCCAAGCCCGCACGCCCAGAGCCTGTGCTCCACAAGAGAAGCCACCACAATGAGAAGCCCACGCACTGCGACAAAGAGTAGCCCCCGCTAGCCGCAACTAGAGAAAGCCTGTGTGCAGCAACGAAGACCCAACACAGCCAAAAGTAAATAAATAAATAAATAATTTAAAAAAGAAACAGGCTGCTGCCTTTCCTAGCCGTAGGTGAAACGTTGCTGTCAATGCTCCATCAAGAAAAATCTATCACGAGGAGTCATGTAGTTATTTTTGGTATTTGTATATGTAATGGGTATGGAATTTTAATGGTGACAGGATCGGTTGTGGGAAAAGTGTGATGTTACTGATTTCTAGAACTGGATATATTTTCTGACTCCAAGCACCCAGCTGATAAAGTGCAGGTGACTTCATTTCTTCCAGTCCAAAGTTTCTTAGCCTATCCATTTCTTTGGGGGTTGTACTTGGGACGGCTAGCTCAATTATACTTACTCCAGGCCTTCCTTCTCCTCCTCTGGCCCCAGGGAGAGAGGTGAGACAAGGCCTGCTTAGGATGGCAGTATGGTGGAGGGCGCGGGGATGTGACTTCCTTGAGGTGCCTGCTTTGTGGCTGGCCGTCGCTGGGGGTACCAGGCCAGTCTTGGGCTCCTTGTTCGGTGCCCTTGGTATTGCCAATGGCTCCTCTTTCCTTTGGTACTCTGCATTTCTCCAGTGAGCCGTATTTCATCCTCTGAGTCCCCACTGTCAGCCGCTCTCTGAGTCTCTGACTTGGGGACCCGGGGATGTTTGGTCCTGTCTCCTGCATCCCTGAGAACCTGGCTCCCTCTCAAGCCTCTCATCCATGCCTTCCCTGGCGGGCAGGTGCAGGAAGCATCTGTGGGTTTCCAACCCCAAAACTTTATCCAGCTAACAGTGCATAAGGCTCCTCTCTTCTCAAATGCTGTCCTCCCCCCCCCATTTCAGCTGGAACCCTACTGCCCTGGGGGGGAGGGGCAGTAGACTTAGCTGCCGTCTGTCAGATTCACTTCTTTTCCGTCCAACTCTTCTCCCTTCCATTAGTGTGGAGCCTTTTTACGTAGCACAGGGGAAGAACAGGCGGCTGGTAAACCAGTTCTGCCTGAATCCATCAACTCTCAAGACTCACATCCCATTGTCTCTCTTTCTCAGAAGTCCAGAGAGAGATGGGTGACTTTGCTGGTCCCAGCAATTTACACTTGGAAGCAAGTTGTGACTTGAGTGCTCATGTCTAAATGAGGGTGGCCTTGGTGTGCGCGGGGGGCTGAGGACAACAGGGCGGTTTGTCCTATTTGATGTCCCAGGCTTTTACTCCACATACATCATCCTCCAGCCCTCGGCGGCTTGAAAGTAGCAGGTTTGAACAGATGGCAGTGGCTTCTCAGCATCCTGGGTCCCTGAGGTGAGTCCAGCCACAGGGAGAGCAGGGGCAGAGTGGCCATCAGATGATCCTGTCATGAAGGCTCTATCCTGCTGCCCAGAAGTGGCCTGGGGCCCTGACCAAGAGGTTTTCACCGGGAACATGCTCCATCTGGAGCTGAACGGCCTCGCCTCGGTCACTAAAAGTGTGTTCTAAACACGGCATTTTAATTACTCCCGCACCGGGGCTGTTTGGTGCATGCTTGGTTTGGGGCCCAGGACAGATGGAGAGGTGGACTCCCCCTTGGGTCTGGAGCGTGGGCCTCAGAGAGTGCTAATGTTTCTCAGATCTCCTCTGTGAAGCCCAACTGTGGCAACACTGTAGCTCAGGCCAGGAAATGGAAACACACCGCCAGGTGGTGGGACAGGCTGCTTCTTAATTAAGGAGCCTCTGAAGCTTGCGGGGGGATGGGAGTGGCTTGTAAATGGTTTAGGCACCTGCTGTGTCCACGTGCTGTGGACTTCGTCCAAGGGGGTCCCAGCCTCCTTCACCAGAATAATGGTGGAAATAATACGTCTTCACTGAACATTTATAATCTGCCAGGCACCATGCACTCTCAGGCACTTTACCCTGCATTCTCATTCAATCTTCATGGCAACCCTGTACGTAGATGCGGTTATTAAACCCATTTTACAGAGAGGAATGCTGAGGGAGCTCAGGCTCACATAGCTGGTGAGGGTGAGTTAGCATTCAAGACTTATAGCTAGCCAACCCTGAATTCTGACCCTCAGTTCATCATGGGTAGATTCGGGTAATTCTACGTACCTCATAGGGTTATTGTGAAGATTAAATAAAATTATGTGAACAAAAATCTACCAGCCTAGAGTTTGCCATTTAGTAATAATTCAGTACATGTTTGAATACCTATTGTGATGGTTAATTTTATGTGTCAACTTGGCTAGGCCATGGCACCCTGATATTTGGTCAAAATTGTTCTAGATGTTTCTGCTAAGGTATTTTTGAAGGTATTGACATTTAAGTCAATAAACTTTAAGTAGAACGGATTGATTACCTTCCATGATGGGGGTGGGCCTTGCCCAATCAGTTGAAGGCCTTAACAGAAAAAGACCAACCTTCCCAGAAGAAGAAGGAATTCTGCTAGCAGACTGCTTTCAGATTCAAACTGAAACTTTTCCTGGGTCTCCTGCCTGCCGGCCTAACCTGCCAGATTTTGGACTCACCAGCCTCCACAATTGCACAAACCCATTCCTTAATATAAACTTCTTACTCTCTCTTTTTCTCTCTCTGCACATCTTGTTGGCTGTTTCTCTGAGGAACCCTGACTAGAACACCTATGCATAGGAGGCTGTTTTAGTAATATATGGTTCATCCATGTGGAATAATATGCAATTCTTAAAAAGAACAATTCAGAACTGTGTATTTTGACCTAGAAAGATATTCATTAAAAAACAAATTTTACTAAGTACGTGATTACATTTTGAGAGAAAAAGAAAATTGGAACACGTATCTGTGTACATGTTTATGTGTGTCTGTGTGTTTATGAGCTTAGAGGAGGATGTGAAGGGATACACAGCAAGTTGTTGACGGTCATCCTGAGGGATGGCAATGGTAGCTGTGGAGGTGTTACTGGGGTAGGGAGGGATATTTACTTTTTCTTTCTATACTTCTTTACCGTTTGATTTTAGTATGCATTATTTTTGTCATTGAAAATACAATAAAATAGGTGAGGATAGTATGAAAAATGTGTTAATTTGGCATCTTTCTTCCTACCCGTATCTGCAGGCAGGGGGCAGCATAGCATAAGTCTGTCTGTATTCACTTTATGCCGATCTGTACTGATGGGCCGTCCTGAATGGAGGGGACTGACTGCGGTGTCCTCAGGCCGCTCTGATTACTAGGGCCTTGCTTGCACAGTGCCCAGGTCTAAATGAATGTCCAAGGCCAAAGGTGGTTCTAAAGGAATCTCCTGCCACAATTCTTGGCCCTGGTTTCTGGGGTCTGGGTAAGTTTGGTGGCCTTCCGCATGCAGCTCTGGAAGCCAAAGGTTGAGCTCCCCGTTGCTGGAGGGTGCTAAAGCTAAGTCCTCCACCCCCCAGCTGTGTAGGACAACAAGCCACCTTAAGCAAGAACAACACCTAGTGCCAGACGCTGTCCTGGGAGCTGGAAAGTCAACTGTGGCCAAGTTGCCATTCACTATGATTTTCCACTAAAGGTTTACCAGGGAGGAGCCATTCCAGAAGCCTAGAGGAGGGAGAATGGCTGGTCAGAGTGGCCTGGCAGCCAGTTCGACATTATCAGAGAAATGTTAAGGAGTTTGAACCTCTTGCCTTCAATCCTTTTGCAGGGTCGGCTGCTCATGATTGGAATTGCTTGTTGGTTTGAGTGACGTAGTTTAATCAATGCGTGGTGTTTTCCTTCTGCCCAAACCAATCAATCACCCACTTCCACATCCAATGCATACCAGGGCCTTCTCACCCCAGACTCTGGAGCTTGCCAAAAGGAAGCAGGAGCCCGCATACCCTTCCCAAGCTAGCCACCTTGAAGCAATTCAATCCGACAAAGGTGCACCTGAGTGTAATTCACTGTTGTCAATTACAGGCAAGGCCCTGCTCCAGAATCATAGTTTGAGGAAAGTCAGGTAGTTCAGGCAAATGGAGAATCCCAACATCCACATAACACATATGCATGAAACGCACATCAGAACCACTTGAGGAGGTTTAAAAAATGCTGCTGCCTGAGCCCAGACACTTGTATTTTTTTTTTTTTTTTTAATTCCAGTTGAGAAGCACCGTGCTAGTACCACGGGATAGGTGTTTGTTCTGTTAGTTATGCCCTATGTCTGAAATGCCGGGTGCAAAGCAGGGAGGGGGGAGGGCTGATGCTGGTGACACTGGCTAAGTCACGGTGGGGATGACACTCTGCAGACCCAGCTGCAGTGGTTCCCAAGAGGGGTCTCCTCTGGTATCCCACATCTTCTCTGTGTCTTGGGGAAGAGCTGATGAGAGAGTGACAGTAACCAGCTCACTGTGATTATTATTCCTATCCTAGAGAAGACAGGCTGTGTCTGGATAGTAGCAGGAGTTGAGGTGGTGGCTGGAAAGCACAGGTGGCTGAGATGTAGGTCAAGTTCTGAACCAGAGCTGACCTTCAGGGCGATGCATGCTGGGTTTAGTCCTTCCCCATTTCCTAAGTGTGCAGAGGAGGTGGTGGGTGACAGAGCCAGAGCTGGGGCCTGCAGTTCTTGTAGGGAAAGAACAGTGTCTGGGTGTCAGGAGACCAGGGCAATCTGCCCCAGAGCTAACAGTAACTTGCTTTGAAACTGGTCAAAACTGCTTTCTTCCCCACTCTCCCATCCCTGGGCTTTTCTTGAATTGTGAGGAAATGAGGCCAGATGAGCTTTTACGCTCCCTCCCTGTTTTCACTAGTTTGTGATTCTTTAAATATCAAGATACAGTAAAACAAAAACAACCCAAATCATCATATCCAGAGAACATCTAGTCTTTTCATAATTTTTTAAATTACAAAAGTAATACATGCTGATTATAAATATCAATGGACACAGAAGTATGCAGAACACAAAGCTCCTTTTCTTCTGATTCTGTATCCCAGGGGCAACAACTGTAAACACTTTGGGGCTGTCCCCTCCATAGCTTTTATTATAATAACTCCATGTTAAAAATTGTGAACTTTACCAGTGAACTCCAGAATAGAAATACTAGAAGACTGGGTGGACTCCGAATTCATACTTCAAAGATCTGGTCTGTACAGCTCTATGCAGATGTGAGTCAGCCACGCAGAGCCTGGAGCCTCTGGGCTGTGTTAGGGGCACAAGTGACAAAGGCTGCGGGCTGGGTGGAGGGGCCAGGAAGTGCCTGTCACATTCCCTTTCACAAAGACATTGATTGTGAGTTACAAGCCGTTAGGCTGGAAATTGTATTTGCATGTTAATTAAGCTTCAAATCTTTTCATCCTGGCCTCAGGCTCTTGCACAGTTTGCTAAAGAAATTCTGTCAGTTCACCTCATTTTATCTGCTTATGACCTATGACTGGTTGACTTAAGTTTTTGGTGTGCGTGTGTGCATGTGTGTGTGTGTGTGTGTGTGTGCGTGTGTGTGTGTGTGCAATCGACTGAGGTAGAATTTTGGGAAAGAACTTCTTCTCTTGGGCTGCAACTGGCTTTCATCCAAGATGTGCCGAAGGGCCATGTCCACAGAGTCTGGAATGAACTTTGTGGTGACTAAACCCCTCAGCCTAAAGACTAAGAACAGCTCGTCCTGAGGGGAGACCTCCATGCCTTTTGGGGGGGCTCTTGTGAGGAGGTGAGCTTTAATCTCAGCCAACATGAGATTTAATCTCAGCTTTAATCTCCTTGATTGGAGGCTGGGACTGGGACTGGTGAGCTCTGCCCACAGGTAGCGGTTAGCAGCCAGTAGACTTTGTGTGACAAGTCATCAACCATGTACCCCAGAGCCAACTGTGGTGCTGATCTGCTGAGGTCCCAGCCTTACCCTTGTCTCCAAATGTGGCAGACTTATGTGGCTCCGTTTATAATTGCTTTTAAAAAATAGGACAGAAACATGCTATATACATTATTCTCCATATTATTTTTCCCTATGGAGTATTTTGTACATCTCTTTGCAAGTCCATACATATAGATCAGCTTCATTCTTTGTAATAGCTGTGTAGTATTCCATAGAATATGAAGTTTCCAGTTTCCTTTTTTTATGATGAATAATTGTACAGTAAACATTCTTGCTTATACAGCTTTTGGACGGGTGCTTTTCTTTCAGTTGGAGAGATTCCCAGAAGCAGCATTGCTCTTGGGTCAGAGGGAGTCCATATCTTTAACTTTAATAAATCCTGCCAGATTAATTTCTAAAACGGTTGAAATAATTTACAGTTCCAGCAGGGTTTGTGAGCGCCCTTTTCCTCACACCCTTGCCAGCATTAGATGTTATCAATCTTTGTTAATTTGGAGGCTGAGAAGTAGGATCACATTTTTGTTTTCATTTGCATTTCCCTGAAAATTAATGAGCTTTTGCTTTAGTCCTAAATCATGCTCTGTTATCTTTGCATTGATGCATTGTTTTTGCAGATGACTTGAGTTGGGGTTGCGTGTAAAGACAGAAGGTGAAGACCTTCCAGAAGGTCAAAGAGCTTGCAGAAGATTGGGCATGTCTTCTAGATCATTCTCCAGGCCACATGGGGGCTCCTGGTAGTAGCTGGTGCTACTTCAGACATACAGATGAAAGGATTGGACTATGGCCAGACTAGGGCAGCTTAGAAAAAATGGAATTGGGGTGACTTTCTCCATAGTCAGAGCTGAGCACAGATGGATGGGCTTTTTCATGAGGTAGTGAGGTCTTCATTCCCAGAAGGATTTAAGCAAATAGCAGAAGACCATCTTCTATGTATTCACTCAGGATAGAGTGGTGAATAAGATAGGTATGGTCTCCACCTTCGTCGGTCTTAAGAGTCTAGTGAGGAAGGCTTACGCTTAAACACATGATTATACATATGTGTGTTTAATTACAAACAGGACACGCACTGAAAAAGCACAGGGGAAAAATGTTTATTTAGGCCTTCTGCCCATTTTTTGATTGGGTTTTTTGGTTGGGTTTTGTTATTGAATTGTATGAGCTGTTTGTATATTTTGGAAATTAAGCGCTTGTTGGTCACATCATTTGCAAATATTTTCTCCCATTCCGTAGGTTGTCTTTTTGTTTTGTTTATGGTTTCCTTTGCTGTGCATAAGCTTATAAGTTTGATCAGGTCCCAATTGGTTATTTTTGCTTTTATTTCTATTGCCTTGGAAAAGTGACATAAAAAGACATTGGTGTGATTTATGTCAGAGAATGTTTGCCTATGTTCTCTTCTAGGAGTTTTATGGTGTCACGTCTTATATTTAAGTCTTGAAGCCATTTTGAGTTTATTTTTGTGTATGGTGTGAGGGAATGTTCTAACTTCATTGATTTACGTGTGGCTGTCCAGCTTTCCCAACACCACTTGCTGAAGAGACTATCTTTTCTCCATTGTATATTCTTGCTTCCTTTGTCAAAGATTAATTGACAGTAGGTGTGTGGGTTTATTTTTGGGCTATTCTATTCCATTGATCCATATGTCAGTTTTTGTGCCAATGCCATGTTGTTTTGATTACTGTAGCTTTGTAGTATTTTCTGAAGTCTGGGAGAATTATGCCTCCAGCTTTGTTCTTTTTCCTCAGGATTGCTTTAGCAATTCTGGGTCTTTTTATATCAATAGCTCCATATAAATTTTAGGTTTATTTGTTCTAGTTCTGTGAAAAATGTCATGGGTTATTTGATAGAGATTGCATTAAATTTGTAGATTGCTTCGGGTTGTATGGTCATTTTAACAATATTAATTCTTCCAATCCAAGAGCATGGGATATCTTCCATTTCTTTGAATCATCTTCAGTTTCCTTTACCAGTGTTTTATAGTTCTCAGCATGTAAGTCTTTCACCTTCTTGGTCAGGTTTATTCCTAAGTATTTTGTTTTTTTGATGTGATTTTAAAAGGGATTTTTAAAAATTTCCCTTTCTGATATTTCATTGTTAGTGTAAAGAAATGCAACAGATTTCTGTATGTTAATCTTGTATCCTGCTACCTTGCCTGTGCAGTGACCTCCATGGGCCGCTAACCTTTTACAGATCTCAAAACAGAGGCCAGACCACGGTCCTCCCTACAGAGAGGCTGCCTGCGTGACTTCTCCCTTTCAGTCCTCTAGGATCTGCTAAGAGCACCTGCAGTAGGTCAAATGGTTGCCCCCCAAAAGATATGCCATGTCCTAATGCCAAGAATCTGTGAATATTACCTGATAAAGCAAAGCTAAGGGTCTTGAAAGGAGGAGTCTATCTTGGATTATCTGGGGGACCCTAAATGCCATCACACGGATGCATATAAAAGAGATGCAGATAGAGATTTTATACAGACGCCCAGAGAAGGTGCTGTGAAGATGGAGGTGGAGATAGGAGTGATGTAGTCGCAGGTCCAGGAACTCCGGGGAAGGCACCAGAAGTTGGAAGAGGCAAGGAACAGATCAGCTTCTAGAGCCCTCAGAGGGAGTGTGGCCCTGCTGATGCCTTGATTTTAGACTCCAGAGTCGTAAGAGAGTACATTTCTTGCTTTAAGCCACCAAGTTTGTGGTCGCTTGTTACAGGAAATTAATCGCAGCATCTAAATGCTGAGCTTTCCAGCCACCAGGTAAGAACCAAAGTCTGGGCCACACTGTCTCCATTGGACAGGCTGTTAACAGGAGTCCGTCGGGAATGATGGGGAGCTGACTTGGGGGTCGCTGTGGGCAGGGAGAGGGAGGGGGCAAGTCTCTGCTGAGAGCCAGCTGAGCTCCAGCATTAAGTCACAGGCTACTCAGAACCAAATTTCTGCTGCATTTGAGAATCCTGGCCACTTCCCCTGCAGTCAGGAATAGGGCTTTGCCAGGCAGCTGGTGTTTTGGGGTGAAAATAGGCATGCAGGGCTTCTGGCAACATGATGGGGAAAGAAATTGGAGGCAGATGAGGGAGCGCAGGACCGGCTTGGCGGAGGAGCTGGTGTTAATTCATTCCAACAGCCTTTCCCGTCGGCTCAGCCTTTTCCAGCCTGCAAGGTGTTCTGTTGCCTCCTCTGCAGATCCTGGCGAGAGCCCTGGGAGATGCGCAGGGAGGGTGCCGCCAGATAGGAAAGGCAAGGTGGGTGTTGACTGGCCTGGGCCTCACAGCTGGTGAGAGGGGGAGGTGGGACCAGCTGCCTCAAACCCATCGCTCATTTCTCAGCTTCAGGGGGCTAAGAGTTGAGCTCAGGTAGGTGCCACCAGGCAGACGGGACATCTGTTTCCTTTGGGGGACAGCTCCGGCAATACACAGTGCTTCTGGAAGGGGCTGTAGCAGGCTGAGTTCCCCAGGAGGGGGACTGTTAATGCACACTGTTAATTAGGAGGGGTTTTAGGGAATCTACGTCTAGGGAAGCGAGGAGAAGGAGGTGGGATGGGGCAGAGGGACAGCCGCAGTGCTGTCTTCCTCTGCCAGCCCCACAGAGAGCTCTGGAGGCCCTCTTCTCAAAGCAGGGGCACATCAGAACCCCAGAGGCCCAGAAAGGCAGAAGAAGGAGCCTCCCACATGGCCTATTCCTATCTTCTCGTTGTAGAATATGGAGGCCCAGGCTCAGAGGAGGGCAAGGACGTGCCCAAGGTCACCCACAAGTTTGACGGTGCCCAGCTCCTATGGCTTCCCGCAGATCACTCCTGGGCCCCTCCTTCCCTCAGCCGGTCCAGGCAGCTGCCCCGATTAGCCCACCTGACTCCTTCACTCACTCAAGTCTCTTCCTCGGCAATGACAGTTTCACTCCGCAAGGAGTACTCAGTGGTAATTGACATGCCCAGGGGCTTCAGCACCCCCTGTGCCCCTGAGAAGGTCACGGGGTTTGAGGCCAGAGAGACCTGAGTTCTAGTTCCTGTTCCATTACCACTGATCTGTTGTGTGACCTCAGGCAAGTCTCTGTCCTTCTCTGGGCCTCAGTTTTCCCATTTGGAAAACTATAAAAGGGGTTAAAAATACTTTCTGCACAAGGTTGCTGTGAGATTAAGTTAAATCAGAAATGTGAAAGAGATGATAATAATTATTATTAATATTTCATCGGGGTATTACTTTATATTGATTACGCTGAAAGCTCTTTGAGAATGAAATCATTATTCTCATCCCTCTTCACTCCCCAGGAGAGCTATTAGGATAGGGCTGGGAACACAGTAAGTGCCCAGCAAACACCATCACAAAATGGGAGAGAGAGAGAGAGAGAGAGAGAGAGAGGGAGAGAATATTTTTCAATTAACTACAGTTAACCCTTTTCATGAGATGTAATAACAGGGCAACTAACATGGTCTGAGCACCCATCCTGTGCCAAGCACATCTCACTTAACCCTCCCAACAGCCCTATGAGTAGGTATTATGACCCTAATTTTATAGGGGAGGAAATTGAAGTTCAGAGAAGTCAAGTAACTTGCCCAACATCACACAGCTAGCAAGCGGTGGAGCCAGGATTTAAAGTTGAGACTGTGGCTTCAAAGCCCGTGTACGTTCCACGTACCAATAGACACTTCACCAGTGTCTCCCTAAGTCCTGTGCCTCAAGGCTGCCAAGTTCAGAGACACTGGCAGATGATCGAGGGGGTCTGCAGACATCACCCCAGCCTAGGAATGATTTGTGATGTGGACAAGAATAAGGCTGGAACTCTGAGATGGTTTCCTCTTAGAAATGTCACTGACAAGTCATAACTACTTGGAATAGCTTTGCTTTGGGTATGTTCAAAAATTTTCCCTGTGGTTGTTTGTAATATACTCGCAGTATAAGTCACTTTCTCCACAACGGGGTATTGAGAAAGGTCACCCACTGGGTCTCCTCCAGCCCCTCTTGTTACTCCAAGAACAGCTTAGGAAGATAAAGGCTCCCACTACCCACCCCCCAGCCTTCTTCTGGGGCCCTGCGGTGGATGCTGTGATGCATCGCCCAGAGCCCCCTTCGGAAATGAAGGATGTATTCCTGGTTGCTGGAAGTATCTGCGGGCCGAGAGGCCTCACCTGTCATTCAGATATTGCCCAGCTGCACAGAGCTGCTTCACCCAAGATTATGCCCCTTTCTGGAACAGTCCACATCCAATGATCAATACAGGGTGAAAAGATCTGGCCTTCTGGCTCCAATTTGACACAGCCATAAAGGGTTATCCCGGCTGTGGGTTGGCTGAGGCCATCGCTAAAGATGGTGCTGCGGCTCAGCTTCTCCCTCTGTCCAGCCCCACTTCCTTCCCCTCCCTTCCACAGGCACAGGTGCCCCCTTAATTATTAATTGCAAGACGACATTCAACCAAGCACACCCCTTCTGAGTGCGGCCCCCATGCAGTTGCACGGGTTGTAGGCTCAAGAAGCCGCCCTGGGCAGAACTGTCCATGGTAGACTGGCAGCTGGCTTTGTGAGGCAACAAACCGTAGAATGACGAGGGCAGGCCTTGAGCATTAGAAGAGAGCTGCATTCGAGTTCACAGGCCTCGAGCTGCGCAGGTAGGGTTGCTTCTCTGGAGGGCCGAGTGAGCTGGGAACGCTCTGACCCACAGCCTTCGGCTGCCAGGCCTGGCCTGGCCCTGGGAGCAGCCCCTCGGTGTCAGGGCTTCAAAGCAGCAGCAGCAGAAGGCGGGAGACAGCGTCATCTTTCTCCGCCACACAGGGAGTGAGGCTCTGCCTGGGGGCTCCGTCTTTACTTGGAGCCTCAGCCGTTCAGAGCCTCTCCTAGGCAGGAGGCAGGGCTGGCAAAACCGTCCAGGCGGAGAGAAACAGAAAAGTTCGCCTGGGAAGCCTGCAGCGGATTCCTGAGACGGTGGATGGAATCTTGCAAAAGTGATCTGCTTGCTGGACAGACAGAGCTGTTGAGGGCAGGGAGAAGTCGTGGCTTCTGGCCAGCAGCCAGCAGCCTTCCCAGACCTGCCAGCTCTAGCTGGAGGGAGAGCTCTGGCTTGTTCTAGCAGCCTGACCTAGGGCCCTGCTCAACTCCCACCATCCCCACCTGGCACACTGTGTCGGGACTCAGGACGCAGAAACTGTCTTCAAGAAGGGCCCCTTTCCGGAGCCCTGGACCCAGAGTCATGGGCCAGGCCAGGGCCAGCCCAGGGTTGGAGGGAGGCTGCTGAATGTGGCCAGGGTTGGGGGCCAGGGGTTGTGCTGCCTCAGCTCAGATTCCCCAGACTCCCCAGGCCTCAGTGCCGAGGTTTAGATGGGCGCTCCTGCCTGGCGCTGGGGCTGTGGCCTCTTGTTAACCCCCAGGTGGGTCCGGAGGCTCTAACTCTAATTTCCAATAGGCTGTGATCCAGGTGATCCTTCACTGGAGGCTGGTTGATGAGGGGTGGGGCAGAGATGTGTATGTGTATCTGTTACCTTGCCTCTTACATCTCCCCAAATGGCTGGACATCCTTCCAGGTAGGGGCATCCTGGGAAGGTGGGCTGCACAGAGGGGAGTGTGACTCCCCATAACCTTTGGTGGCACAGATCTACAGATTAAAGAGCACTTTAACACTCTTTTGTCCTCACCAGAATCTTCAGAGTAAGATTATGATCTTTGTGTTATCTCTAAGATAACGATGGAGCAGAAACGTTCAGACCTTACCCAAGTCACACTGGAATAGAGCTTGGTCCAGGTTTGAACTTACATGAGCCCAACTCAGAAACCCAAGCTAATCCTGTTGCCTAGACCAGCAGTTCTCAAACAGGATCATGCGTCTGAGTTGCCCGGAGAGATCATGAAGACGCAGACGGCTGGGCCCACCCCTAGTTTCTGATTCAGCGGGTCTGGGGTGGGGACTGAGGATTTGCTTTTCCCAGGTGGTGCGATAGGGTTGCCCAGGGAACCAAACTTGGAGAACTCCCAGCCTAGAAACACTTCCCTGGTGTTCAGGAAAGAGACCCAGTCCTTGTAGGAACTGTGTCAGAATGTGAACCCCCTTTGGGCGACAGCGGTGACGGGCCATGCTCGTGTCATGCCTGGCACTGTTTTCAATTCTGTACATGTACCGACTCATTGAATCCCTTATGAGGTGAGAATTCTCATTATCCCCATTTTATAGATGAGATGGAGGCACAGAGGAAAAAGGCCTGAGGTCACACACGCAGTAAACAGCAGATTCGGGCTTCAAGCGCAGGTGGTCTGGCTTCTGAGGCTACCCTGACCTACGATCTCCTCTGCCTCCAGGGTGGACTCAGTGCAGGCTCTAGGGTCTAGCAGAACTGGGCTCGAACCCGGCCCCCCTTCGTGTCACCTCTGTGACCTTGAGCACGTTAGCTGACCTCCCTGAGCCCTGGTGCCCAGGTTTGTGAAACGGGGGGAATAGTGGATCTGCTCTTTGGAATTCTAAGGATTAGAAATGATGGCTCGAAAGGGCCTGGAGGAAGGGTCTGGCATACAGCAGGTGCTCAATAAACAGTAATTCATACCGTTGAGTTGCTGAGAAGCCCTAGCCCTCGTCCCCGACATAATTCCTTCCGCCACAGGCATGGGAAGAACCAGGGAAGCCCCACGTACCCCTGCTTCCCGCCCCTCCTTGCGCGCCTCCCCTTCTCTCCCTCCCCTCCTCTCCCACCTTCCAGATCTCCAGATCCGGGGGCCTAGGGTGTTCCACGTGTGGACGAATCAGTCACTAGATAAGGGCAACCTTGAGGAGAATCCAGGCAGCACTAGATCTTTGGAAGCTGGGTTTTCTGGCACCGGGGCGTGATGTGCCCTCAATATCTGAAGGTCTGACCTTCACGCTCTCAGCGATGCCTCTGTTACTGTTGCCACAAAATCCAATTTCCAGTAAGAACATTTATTTGAATATCACTGTCTCTGTCTCTAATTTTTATCCCTATAGTTTCTTCATGTTTCTGTTGACAGCATCTCAGTTCTCCAGGATGGCCATAAAATAGAGTCAAGGTACATCAGATTTTCTTCCCAGGGGTGATAAGTGCAGAAATCCTCTTAGTAAAGAAAAACACGTGTTCATTTTTATTGTTAAAAAATGTATACAAAACTTCCATGATACAAGATGCTTGTTATTAGCCAGTAACTTTTTTTTTTTTTTGCTGTACGCGGGCCTCTCACTGTTGTGGCCTCTCCCGTTGCAGAGCACAGGCTCCGGACGCGCAGGCTCAGCGTCCATGGCCCACGGGCCCAGCTGCTCCGCGGCATGTGGGATCTTCCCAGACCGGGGCACGAACCCGTGTCCCCTGCATCGGCAGGCGGACTCTCAACCACTGTGCCACCAGGGAAGCCCTAGCCAGTAACTTTTATTATGAGGGTTTTTTCCCCCTAGCAATGTAGAAACCAGTGAGTGTTTTCCAAGGTTGGGAAAAGAATGGTCAGAGAGAGGTGAAGGGGAGGTTTGTCACTAGAGTTTATCCCTGGCTGAGCAGAGCGAGGGGACTCCTGGGAATGCATTCCTTAGTGTGCTCACCAGAGACCCGGTCATGTGTCCAGAGCTTGAATCCTAATTTGCGCTCCAGCAGTGACTGGCTGCAGGCAGGGTCTTGGACGGTTCCATTTCTGGTCTGGGTCTCAGTTTCCTCACCTGAAATGAGGGCCTCCCAGAAATGGGCACAACCAGACATTGGTGGTGATTGTGAGAGTTACCATGACCTCTTCCGAGAGCAATTAATTTGGCCACATCCAGCAGAACTGAAAATGAAGCCTAACCCAAGACCCACCAGTTCCACGTGGTGGTTTCTACCCTGGGGAAAGCCTCGTGTGCGTGCAGGGCTATCGACTGCAGCATCAACGATCATGACAAGTGATTGGAAACAACCTGGCTTTCAGACTAGAGAGGGGAGAGTGAGTAAAGTGTAGTGTAGCCATATAATGAGATGAAAAGCAATTAAATGCAATGAACTAGATTCACGCGGCAATGTGGGTAAATCTCAAAATCATCAGATTGGATGAGAAAGTGAGTTGCAGAAAACATTGAAGAATGGCTGAGTGGACTGCTCTACCCCTGATGCAGATCAGCGCACGCAGCGGCGCTACACACCCTCGTGGATTCTTACGTCCACATAAAAATTTAACAATTGGACTGGAAGGGTGCACATCAGCTCATGATACTGGTTGCCTTGGCAGGAGGAAAGGAAACAGAATTGGAAATGAGGAGAGAAGGGACTTGGACTCTAACTGCAGAGTAGCATAGATATAGATGTAGATAAATATCTATTTTTTTAATAAAAGGACACAAAGCAAATAACATTAACAAATTGTCAATTCTGGGTGATGGATAAGTAAGTATATATGGGTGCTGGTTGTTTTTCCTGCTTTACATTTTTTTTTTTTTACGTCTTTATTGGAGTATAATTGCTTTACAATGGTGTGTTAGTTTCTGCTTTATAACAAAGTGAATCAGCTATACATATACATATAACCATATCTCTTCCCTCTTGCGTCTCCCTCCCTCCCTCCCACCCTCCCTATCCCACCCCTCTAGGTGGTCACAAAGCACCGAGCTGATCTCCCTGTGCTATGTGGCTGCTTCCCACTAGCTATCTATTTTACGTTTGGTAGTGTATATATGTCCATGCCACTCTCTCGCTTTGTCACAGCTTACCCTTCCCGCTCCCCATATCCTCAAGTCCATTCTCTAGTAGGTCTGTGTCTTTATTCCTGTCTTACCCCTAGGTTCTTCATGACATTTTTTTTCCTTAGATTCCATATATATGTGTTAGCATACGGTATTTGTCTTTCTCTTTCTGACTTACTTCAGTTAAAAAATGGAAACCTACGCATTGAAATAAACCAGGAAGGACTCTTTGGTAGGAGAAGGGTAATTCGGTCTTTTGGTTCCAACTTGCCAAGTCTCTAGGGCTAAAGGGGGGTGAACTGAGGGGCCCATGTCCCTTGGGGTTCCCTACCCAGGAAACTCCACTCACAGAAGCGCTTGCTCATCCACCCAAGTCCTGGAGGCCTGTGAGCAGCTGGTGTTAGCAGGATGTAATGCACAAGCCGGAGAGAAGGGGACCATGGCAGGAAAATAAGGCTGGGGCACGCTCACGGGGAGAGCGAGGTGGCAGGCAGAAGCATCGAGTTGGAAGGATCCATTGGGGTTTTCAGGGTGATGGGGGTGGTGGGGAGAGACATTCCGTGTTGTGGGCATGGCGTTTAGGGAGGAGAAAGCTCTGTGTGGCTGGCAAGTGGAATGGGCGGGAAAGGAGATGAGGTTGGAGTTTTGTGTGTGAGCTGGATTATTAACGGGCTCTGGGTGCCACGCCCAACAGTGTGGCCTCCGTGCTGGAGGGCCAGGGAAGCAGCAGATGGCCTTAGAAGCATCCCCCGGTAGCTGGTGTGGAAGATGGGATGGAGGCGAGGCCTGAGGAAGCGGGGCAGGTCACTCTTGTCCAGATGAGCATCGATGGGCACAACTGGCCTGAACTGGGGCAGCGCCAGCAAGAAAAAGAAACAGAACTGACCAGAAGACAAAATGACAATAACGGCCAAGACCTACATCACACATGCTTTGCCGGAGGGCCTGGAGCTCAGCGCTTTACACATGTAACTTTGTAAAATCCTCCCAACAGCCCAAGGGGGTAGGTATCATTTCTATCATCTCCATTTTACAGATGAGGAAACTGAGGCAAAGAGAAGTTAAGTAACTTGCCTCAGGCCCCTCCGCTGGTAAGCGGCAGAGCCAGGCTTTTGACCCAGGCAGTCTCCATTCCAAGCCAACCCTGGGCCACTGTGGTAGGCTGCTTCTGGCATGAATGAAGCCCTCTTTGAAAAAAGACCCACTAATAAAAAGCTGATGATGCCCTCATGCTGTCTCGCCTGTGAAGTGGGCTTCATGGTTTCCTAGGGGCTTTCATCCAACCTTGTCATAGAACCACTCCGTGAGTGCGTGAGGCTGGTGTCTGAATTCCCCATTCTAGAGACAAGAAAACTGAGGCTTAGTTGGGTTAAAGACTTGCCCTATGTAAGTGGCTAAAGGGACCTCAGACCCAAGGCCTGGCTCCTTGACCGCCCCCCGCCCAGCATCCTCTTGACCTTGTGGTCCCCTTGAATTGTCATCTTTACACACTTTAGGTTGACCTTTCCCACCATTGTCTCCTTCCTTCCTTTGCCTTGAAATGTCAAGGAGGAAAGCATGGCGTTTTCTCGACTTCACCTTGTCCTGTGACCTTTCATAGAAACACCTCCCTGAGCTACACAGTTCACTGCAAATCCTTCAGTTGTGTCCTGGTGGGGCCTATTGATTAGAACAGGCCTCTCGTTGGCCCCCAAAGGTGTCTCTCCTTCCAGGAGGCCCAGTAGCGTAGTACTTGTGGATATTCTTATGGGTCATGTTTTAAAAATTACATCCAAATTAAATTTGTGCTGATTTAATCAGAATATGGAAGCTGAGGGATTTCTTGATCGTTCCTGCTACTGGGTCCTGGGCACACGACTTGTCTCTGGAAACTGTGTGCTGTTCTCACCAGTAACAGGTGAGGGGAAGGTTGGACCTTCCTTTGTCTGCCTGTTAGTTAAATGATCTTAGGAAGTAGGAGGTCTGAACTGCATGTGTCTCTGAGACCATCAAAGTTCATGTCCCTCTTGGAACAAAAGGGAGATTGAGGGCCAGAGGGGGGCAGTGAACTGCTCAGGGTCACATAGATGGAGCTGACAACTCTGATGATCGTGGCATCTCCTAGGGGCCTGTCCTGACAAGTGTGAAGTCCAGTGACTAAGAACCTCTGCTTGGACTCTGTAAGGGACAAAGGGCTGGATGCCAAGGCCTGGGGACAGCCCTCATCTTGAGAGACTTCAATAGCAACCCACACACACACACACTGAGATGCTGGACGGGGCACATGACAGGCGGAATCACAGCCCTCCCAGAGTTGTCCACATCCTAATGCCCCAAACCTGGGAATAGGTTACCTCATATGGCAAAAGGGACTTTGCAGGTATGATTAAGTTAAAGATCTTAATAAAGGGGGATTTTCCTGAATTATGCAGATGGGCCCCAGGTTATCACAAGGGTCCTTATAAGAGGGAAGAAGGTGGGGGGTCCGAGTCAGAGAAGGAAATATGACAAAGGAAGCAGAGGGGTGTGTGTGCGTGTGTGTGTGTGTGTGTGTGTGTGTGAGAGAGAGAGACAGAGACAGAGACAGAGAGAGGGAGAGAGAGGGAGAGACAGAGAGACAGAGAGAGACAGAGACATAGAGACAGAGAGAGAGGGAGAGACAGAGACAGAGGGAGAGACAGAGAGAGAGAGGGAGAGACAGAGACAGAGACAGAGAGAGAGAGGGAGAGAGAGAGACAGAGACAGAGAGGGAGAGAGAGAGACAGAGGGAGAGAGGGAGAGAGAGGGAGAGACTTGGATATATGGTGCTGCTGACTTTGAAGATGGAGAAAGGGGGCCATGAGCCCAGGAATGCAGGTGGTCTTCAGACAGAAAAGGCAAGGAAACGGATTTTCCCCTAGAGCCTCCAGAAGGAATACAGCCCTGCTGACACCTTGATTTTAGGGCTTCTGGTTCCCAGAACTGTGAGAGAATAAGCTTGTGTCATTTTAAGCCACTGAGAGTGGTAATTTGTTACAACAGCAATAGGAAACAATGTAGGCTGCAAAACCAGAACTTTAGGGTCGAGAGGGAGAGGGCGTCAGCAGGACGTTTTCTGTTGTGTGTGACCAAAAAGCTAACCCAGATTGTTCCAAACCCAAGAAAAGGGACAGGGGAGGGGATTCACTGGCTCATGTAACTGCACAACCCAGGCTGGATACGGCTTCAGGCATGGCTGCATTCAGGGCTTGGTTCCTTCCCAGCGCTCAGCTCTGCCCTCTCCTGGGCTGTTTTTAGCCATAGGCTTCAGTGGCAGCACGACCAGGACAGCAGCTCCAGACTTTATTTCCTCTCATCTTGAAATTTTGGGGCAAAAGGACTTTTTTTTTTTCCTCCCAGAAGCCTCAGCTGAAATCTCATGGAATTTGAGTTCCAATTAGTCATGACCCTGTCACACATCACTGCTGGAGCTAGAGCCACCACAGGAACTGAGACGGAGGGAATGGTGGGTCCCAGATGAAAATTCAAGGCTGTGATCAGAAGTTGGGAGGTGGGGTGAGGAGGAAGGATGGCCCACCCCGAACAAGAATGGCCCCTGTGAAGCAAACCAAGCATTGTCCTCAACACACGTCATATGGAGAAGCAGTGGTTCAAATCCAAGTGTTACCACTTGCAAGCTCTGTGACCCTAGGCAAGTCATTGACTAGCACAAGTTCCATGTGCTCACTTGTAAAATGGAGAAGCCAGTACTTAGACTGTAGGGATGTTGCAGGAATTAGAGGTTACCTATCACAATGCCTGGCTTGGAGAAGTTCTTGTAAGTGGTGGATCTTGATGGTGATGATGACCTCAAGAATGATGGTGATGATGACAATGAGATAATGACCTGGGGATGTGTCTCCAAGTGCACACAGTGGTCTTCTTGGTGCCCAAAGGACCGGCTCACATACTTTTTGGATATCCAAATCAATCAGCAGTTAAAGAATAAAAGTAGCTAAAGTGGGCTTCCCTGGTGGCGCAGTGGGTGCCCCGGTCCGGGAAGATCCCACATGCCGCGGAGTGGCTGGGCCCGTGAGCCATGGCCCAGCTGAGCCTGCGCGTCCGGAGCCTGTGCTCCGCAACGGGAGAGGCCACAACAGTGAGAGGCCCGCGTACCGCCAAAAAAAAAAAAAAAGAAAAAAAGTAGCTAAAGAAAAAAATTAAAAAAACTCAAGTGTCTCTTTTGGCACAAAATGGAACTGGTAAAGTCTCCAAGGGAAAGTTTTCATTCAAATGCCACTGTTGGATCTGAATATTTAAAAATATCTTCCCATTGTGCGTATCCAGTTTCAGTTTCTTGGAATGAAAAGTAGATACAAAATTAAACAAACAGCTGCTTTCCCTGGCATTTAACAACTCCCACCGGCTCCGTGGCGCAGGCAAATCTGCTGTGGCTCTTTCCCTCTCTGACAGAAGAAGTCCTGTGCTCACTGGAGGAAATGTTCTTGGGTCATGGGTAATGTCACTGATATTCTCGGGACTTCAGTTCTCTGATGCATAAATGTAGTTGAGGTGGCATCTCCGTAAGTAACACAGAAGGTGATGTGTTTAAGGCTGAGCTGGGAAGAAAGGATTGGACCACCTGTTGCTCAAGCTACTGAGTGGGCCTGATTCAGGGGTCAAACATATACGCACCATTCTGCAGTCTTACAATTCATTATTGGGTATCTACCATGTGCCGGGTATGGCACTTGACATAGTCATTGCCTTCAAGGAAATTGCTGTTTAATAAAAGAGGCTGACCCATAAGCAACTCGGGCCACGAAAATAGGCTCAAACAAGTCTATAGGAGCAGAGGAGGGAAAAGTTGTTTCTGACATAAGGATTTTCAGGGAAGAGCTGAGCTTTCCCACTGGGTAGAGATGACCAGGGCAGGAAACTGGACACTGTGCTTCATACACATAGCTTGTTATTCTACATTGCAACAGGCTGGCCCACTCCTCTCTTAGTTTCACCTTTGACCCTTCTTCACTGCCTAGACTGAGTTCCCTGGGGATAAGAATGCTGTCTTCTGCTCCTCCCCTTTGCTCTTCTACCTAAGGACAGCTCTTGTAGGCTAATAGAACTTTAAGATCATGACCTTGGTCTTCGTCTCTGTTCTTTTTTTTTTTTTTTTTTTGGCCGTACGTGGGCCTCTCACTGTTGTGGCCTCTCCCGTTGCGGAGCACAGGCTCCGGACGCGCAGGCTCAGCGGCCATGGCTCAAGGGCCCAGCTGCTCCGCGGCATGTCGGATCTTCCCGGACCGGGGCACGAACCCGTGTCCCCTGCATCGGCAGGTGGACTCTCAACCACTGAGCCACCAGGGAAGCCCTTCGTCTCTGTTCTTAATTCCCCAAGCCTGGGCCTGGAGTTTTTCCCTGGCTTTCCTCTGACAGCTGGCCCTGATGTAGGGCACACTGTACTTCATCTTCAAGGATGTGGGGTTTTGGATGACTGACGGAGAGGCTGATCTCGGTCAAGCCCAGGCAGCCCTCACTCACTGAGGTCAAGGGAAGGATATTCCCTTTATCTGGAGCTGACATTTCCTGCTGGTAACTAGCTCTGGGAGGGGGTCCTGGGTACTGGGGACATGAGCAAGTTGGTTGGGGTAGATGCCTGGGGCAGCCCTTCATTCCTTCTCTGTATCTTCCTCTCTGCCTGAGGCCAGCATCAAAAGCTGGGGCCAGGATTGGGTGTCCCCACCACACAGACAGGTCATTTGAATTGGAAGGACTCCAGTTTTAGTTGCAGGGATTGATAACCTCTTAGAGACGATATTCTCTAGCCAATTAGGTTATCTTTTCTCTCATTTCTATCCTATCTTCTTCAAATCTAATGGGGGTGTATTCAACACCTAAGCATGTTCCTATGATCCGGGAAGTGTACATGGCCCTTGTCACTCCATCTGTGCTTTGATGAAATACTAGATTATGGTTGCAGAAAGATTAATCATGCCACAGCTAAGAGAACACTTCTGAGAAAAAGCACTGTCAAAAGGATAATTGTACAAGGTCACCAGCCTTCTCAGACCTTTCTGTTTTTCCTCCTTTCCTTTTTTGTGACAGGAGGAGCTCAGAGAGACCACAAGGAGTTGATTGCTGGGGCAGTGGGTCAGATGCTGAGAAGGTGGCATCTGTATAAATTACAGAGCCTTCCTTGCCCCTGGGCTTTGCCCATTTTGCATGCAGATGCTAGGGTAAATTCCAAATCACTTACCCTGGCATTGAAGACTCCTTTCATCGGGCTCCAACCTCTTGTCTATGTTTATCTCTAACCATTTCTCCCTTCCCCTGCATTCCAGGAAGTTGCACAAAATAATGGTTATGCCTTCACAATGCCGTGCACTTTAAAATGGCTGAACTTCTGCACTGCTTGGAATAGGCTTCAGCCTTTAATTTGTATGGAAAGCCCCTAATTATTCTTCAAGACCTGACACAAATGTTCCCTCTCAGTCAAAGCCATCCCCTACTCCTCCAGGCAGAATCAATCTATCTCATCTCTGTGTTTTCATAACACTGGACTCAGACTGAGTTATAACACTTTTCACATTGTATTTCAGTAGTTTACCCTTCGTTCTGTCTCTCACCGTGGTCTGCTAGCTCCTTGAGGAGTGAGGACATATTACATCTTCTTCTGGAATTCTCAGTCCTGGGTGTAACACTGTTCCTGGCACAGAGGTGCTCATCCCATATTCATGGGATGAATGACTAAACTTGTTGGTATCTGTTGGGGCTTTGGAGAGGAATCTGGCAAATAGTACCCTTCTCCCTCAGCTGAGTTCAGAACTAAAAGAGGATGGACAGAGTTGGAACAAGGAGCATCAAAATATCACCCCAAATGACCAAGCTAGAGGATCATAATCTGGGAAAGTCAAGAGGGCTTGTTAATCCCTACCTCCAGTTTAGAACTTGGGACCACCCAACTGAGAGCAAAAATCAAACGTGCGGACCAGGTCACCGTCTCCTGCTAGTGTGGGTTGAGGGGCAAAGATAAAAGAGAGTTAATTCCTCCTCCAGGGTATTGGATTTATTTAATTGAGAAACAGTGGAACATGAAAGCTGCCACCAAACTGGTGGTTCACTGTACCTTCATGGGGGTGGAGTTAAGACTTTTCAAGAGGCCAAGTGCATTTAGAGAAAGTCCCTCTACCTGGGAATCAGGAGACAGGAAAAGTCTTTCCCCTGTAACTCTAAATACCTTGGATTTTTTTCTCTTTAAGTGTCTTTTATTTTCTACCTTATCTGAGAACACACTCGCCATTTCCAAGTCAGGCTTTCAGTAAAAATTTTTTTTCATTTATCCTCCCTTCTCTCACATATATCATTGTTTTTATTGTTTCTTCCCTCCATTTTACCCTTCTTGAAAATAACGTGTAACCTTGGCAGAAATATCCCCAGAGGCCTCAGTTTCTGTAATTCTAGGGGGAGATGCAGAGTTACACCACACTTTTCTCAAGCAGTAAGTTCTTGATATGTGGCAGACGCTGCACTTGTATGGAAGCTACATCAACAGGATCCATGACTTCAAGAAAACCAGAGTCTAGTGGAGAAAGCAATGTGGAAAAGAAAATCATAATGGAGAGTGGGACACAGCGTAATAGAGGGAAGCACAAGACACCGTGGGGATGTAGAGTCGAGGATGATTAACTCCATTTGAAGTAGTAGAGGTAAGAATTTTCCAGGTAAAGGAAACTCAACTCATGTGTAATCAGGGAAGGCTTCCTAAAGGTGACACTTAGGCTGAGTCTTGAAGAATCAATAGTCCGTAGGAGTTGTGCGAAGTGAAGGGATGGTGTGTGTGTGTGTGTGTGTGTGTAATGGGGCAGCTTGATGTGTGAGAGAAACCACAGGTTGTGCAGTGTGGCTGGAACATGCGATTCTTGTTGGAGAGTGGCTAGAAAGGGGGTTGGATAGTGAGAAGAGGACTGGGTAGATCAGGAGTCCAAGGGAATATTCTGGGAAACATCTGCTTTCAGGGAATAAGTCACCTTGTGCAACCTAGTGTAATTCTGTGAAGGAGGCGATATTCAGAAATGAGAAAAGCAGACAAGCAGCTCTGAAGAGCAGGCCTTCTTTCAGCACCACGGCCAGCAGCTAACCCACTTCTGCTGCTGAGTTTGAGCCCAAGGCACTAAGGGATAGAAAGTGGGAAGTGGCTGGAGAGCTGACCTTCAGAACCTGGTTATAATGAAGAGTGTGTGTGTGTTCAATTATTCATGGATTAGCGCATGAGGGTGCTGTTAAGAAGTTGACTCTGGGATTCAAAGTTGGGTAGAATTAGCAGGCATTTTTTCCTGAACATAAAGACATGGTTGTTTCTGAAGCACAGAAGAGCGAAACCTTGGGCCCCAGTTGTATCATATGATGAAAATGTTCTCTTCCATGATGTGCTTTAATTATCATTTTGGGTATGTGCACCAGCTCAGAGACTACAGCCCTTGGGCTCGGCTTGGAGCTGGGGCCTCACAAAAGGAAGCTGCTCGTTAGAGTCTAAAAGTCAGAAAGTACAGTTGAAAATTCTCAACTCACTGAGCTTATAGCTCATTTGAACATTAATTTTTTTTTACATGAAGTAGAAATAATAGCTATTTCCAACAGCCTTTGCTTTACAACCCTTCTTTCTCTGGCAAATCTAAAGAGGCATTCTTTCCCTTTGGGCTGCCTGAGTTAGCATTTGTCATTTTCCTTTTCACCTGTGAGCATCCATAGGGCTGGATGTGAAACTAAACCGTTATTCAGCAATCTCTAAAATTCTTAAGTAATCAATTCTATGGCTTCTGGGAAAGTGAGACTGTTTCAAAGAGGCTAGGGTTTTGCCTGGATTGAACAGAACTGTGGAGAGAAGTGGTTTCTGACCCGAGATTCACGAGAGGCTTCAGTGGCTCCTCGATGCCCAGAGATTATTTGCAAAATGGTGTGTGTGTGTGTGTGTGTGTAAGGGTGAATGTGCATGTTCATATTTCAGGAGGGCAAGCACATAACTTCGTTCAGACGCTTTGACAGTCCTGTGACTCTTTCAAATGAGTTAAGAGCTACAGGATAGAGAGAGGAGAACAGATTTAGAGAATTCAGCCATCCCTGGCAAAAGTCGCTACCCACATTCCCACCCTTCTTCCCCCCTTAAAAGCCAAAGCGGTGGGCTCCACTGTGAGCCATATGAGGGAAAAGACTGTTTACGTTATCTACTGTTAAATGCCTAGAACCTAGAATTGCGCCCGGCTTGTAGCATATCTTTGCACAAAAGAATGGGTTTGATTGGTAGGGTGTGGGTGAGTAACTGGTGTTCAGGGATTCCCGTGCAGGAAAAGAGGAGGAAAACCAAGATTTCCAAGGGCTATAGAGTCCAGAGCCACTCTGGTGCAGCCCCAAGCCATCCAGCGGGGCTTGCTTCTGACCAGGAGGGCACAGGGCCTGGTTTGGATCAGATAATAATAGTGATGGTGAGGCTGACATACTTGGAACCCCAGCAGTGCAAAGCATTCACATAATACTTAGTTTGATTTTCCCTCACATACCGGGAGATAGGTAAGGCCCTCAGGATAAGATCCAAAAGGAAGAAAAGTAGTTGTGGTAGAGTGGAGGAGTGTTGATGAGTGATTTATTCACAGGTCTTCTTCTCAAATAGGTCAGCTCTTTTCTGGAGCTCCAGAAAGAAGAAGCTTCCTCCACATGCTTCTTTCCAAAGGAAAGCTCACATCTGTCAAAGCCGGTCGCCTGGGTGGGATGACCCGGAAGGATGTGAATGTGTGTCTCTGTGTGTGTAGTGGGATGTGGATGTGGGCCATTTGGAGGTGGATGAGAGCAGAGCATGGCTATCAAGTCCATCATATTCTCTTGGTCAAGGTGTCTTGGAAAAGCTGAGGATAGAACCTCACTGTCATGGAGGCCACGGGGAGAGGGCATGAGGAGTAGTGAGTGGCCGGGGCTCTGCCTGTGGAAGAGGCCATGCCCAGCCCTGCCTGGACCCCTAACAGCACAAGGGAGGGAGGGGCAAGTGCAAACACGTACTGTGCTTCCCCTGTGTTCTAGCCCTTGCCATATACGCTTCGCATTCACTGCTTCTGTCATTTGTCCCAAAGAATGCTGCAGGGTAGATGCTGCTCTATCCATTTTAGAGATGAGCAAATTTAGATGGAAGGGATGAAGGAAGATGCTCTTCCACAAACAGCTCATTTCAGACTTAGGAGAAAGGTACCAGGAGCAGTGCTGAGGCAGATGCCAGTTTCCTCCCATGCATGAAAGACTGGTTCAAGGAAGGTGCCGAATAATGCCCCCCCTTTCCCCAAAGATGCCCACATAGTAATCCCTGGAACGTGTGAGTAGGTCATTTTCTATGGCAAAAGAGAATTTGCAGATGGTATTAGGTTAAGGATTTTGAGGTGAGGAGATGACCCTGGATTAGATGGGTGGGACCGATGTAATCTCAAGGGTCCTTCTAAGAGAGAGACAGGGTATCAGACTGAGCAGGGGAAGAAAGTGATGTGGAGATGGAAACAGATCGGTGTGATACGGCCAGGAGTCAAGGCAGCCCATAGAAGCTGGAAGAGGCAAGCCACAGATTTTGTCTCAGAGCCTTTACATGGAACCAGGCCCTGCTGAGACCTTGATTTTAGCCCCTAAAGGCTCATTTTAGACTTCTGATCTGACCTCCAGAACTGTAAGGGAATAAATTTGTGTTCTTTTAAGCCACTAAGTTTGTTGCAGTTTGTTACAGAAGCCCTGGGAAACTAACACAGAAGCAGTCAAGTATGAGATTCATCTTTAGAAGAAAACCTCTTTCAGTAAAGAGGGAGGTCACCGGTGACAGGAGAACCCTCAGTCGCCAAATGAGACAATGCTACCTCACTCCTTTACTATGAGAGGGATTTCAGCCAGGTCAATAATATATTAATTAACATTTAGTTAGCACATCCTATGTATCAGATAGTATGCTGGAGACATACCCTTTCCTTTAACCCTCAAGGAAACCCTACAGGGAAGATACAACTAATGTTCTCATTCTATAGATGAGAAAACTGAGCCTCAGAGAGGGTGACTATCCCATGTGACACCCTTAGTCTGTACGAAAGCCAGGATTTAAACCCAGGAAGTGTGGCCGCCTGCTGGTGCATCTAGACACTCGTTTGATAAACAACTGTACAAGTAGGCATAGTACAATTATTCCAGCAAGTAACAATCTCAGGTGGTAATAGATCTTTAGATGGTGTGGTAGGCAGAATAATGGGCCCCTAAAGATTCAGACCTTAATCCCCAGAATCTGTGAAGATATTGTTATGCACCGAAGGACAACTAAGGTTGCAGGTGGATTTAAAGCTCGTAATCAGCTGACCTGGAGATAAGAGCTTATCCTGGATATCTGGGTGGGCCCAAGGTAGCCACAAGGATCCTTAAAAGTGGAGGATGGGGCTTCCCTGGTGGCACAGTGGTTAAGAATCCGCCTACCAATGCAGGGGACACGGGATTGATCCCTGGTCCGGGAAGATCCCACATGCCATGGAGCAGCTAAGCCCACGTGCCGCAACTACTGAAGCCCGTGCGCCTAGAGCCTGTGCTCCGCAACAAGAGAAGCCACTGCAGTGAGAAGCCCGCGCACCGCCACGAAGAGTAGCTGCCGTTCGCCGCAACTAGAGAAAGCCCTCGCACAGTAATGAAGACCCAAAGCAGCCAAAAGTAAATAAATTAAATAAATAAATTTATTTTTTAAAAAAAGTGGAGGAGGGAGATAGAAGTGTCCATTAGAGGATGGTGTGTAGAAAGGCACAGAGAGACGCATCACTGATGCCTTTGGAGATGGAGGGAGGGGGCTACAAGCCAAGGAATGTGCACAGGGCAGATTTCACAGCCTCTAGAATCCAGAAAGGGCAAGGAAACAAATTCTCCCCTAGAGCTTCCAGAAGAAAAGCCCCACCACCACCCCAAGAACATGGCATTGGAGTTCAGACCTAAATGACACAAAGGAGCTGAGGAAGGGCTTTCCAGGTAAAAGGTATGGAGCAAGGGACCAATGATGATGATGGGTTGGTGACTTCAGGAACAGAGAGAAGATCAGCATAGGGTTGTGGACCAGTAACATGAGCATCACCTGAGAAATGGTTAAAATGCAAATGCCCCGGTCCCATCCCAGACCTGCTAAATCAGAATCCCTAGGGGCAGAGTCCAGGAATCTGTTTTTGGTAAACCTTATTGTTTTTTCTTGCATAATCACACGTACAGAAAAGGAAGTATAACATCAAAGTTTCTATTTTCTTGAACCACTTGAAAGCAGACTGATGACCTGATGCCCCATCACCCTCAATACTTCAATGTATATTTTCTATAAATAAGGACACTCTCCCACACAGTCACAATACAGCCATCAAAATCAGGAGATTAGCAGTGATAGGCACAGATGCATCTAATTCTGAGAGCCCATTCAACTTTCCCCAGTTGTTCCGATAATGTATTTTAAAGCAAAAAGATTTACTTCAGAATCATGTGCTGATTTAGTGCTCGTGTCGCTTGAGTCTGGAAAAGGTCCTCAATTTTCCCTTGACTTTCAAGACCTTGACACTTCTGAAGATTACAGGACAGTTATTTTAGGTCTGTCTGATGCTTCCTCATGGTTAAATTCAGTTTATGCGTCGTTGGCAGGAATAGCACAGAAGTGACACTGCAGTCTTCATCTTGCATCCTATCTGGTGGCATGTGATTTCAATTTGTCCCATTAGTGGAGACGATCACTTTGATGACTTCAGATGGTGTCTGCCGGGCTTCTCTACTGTAAAGTTACTCTTTTCTTCTTTGTAATAAATAAGTGTTTTGCAGGATGGCATTTTGAAATTATGTCATTATTTTATTCCTCATCACATTTATTTATTCAGATAAATTTATTCATTTATCTGTATATCTCTATATGAACTCATGGTTTCCCATATTTTATTCAGTGGATTATAGTCCATTACCACCATTGTTTCATTAGTACTCAGATTATCTCATATTTGACCAGTGGGAGCCCATTCAAACTGCCTTTGGGTCCTTTTGACATGTCCCCATCATTCTTTTTTTTTTTTTTTTAATAAATTAACTTATTTATTTTTGGCTGTGTTGGGTCTTCGTTGCTGCGTGGGCCTTCTCTAGTTGCCGCAAGCAGGGGCCAGTCTTCACTGCGGTGCATGGGCTTCCCATTGCAGTGGCCTCTCTTGTTGCGGAGCACGGGCTCCAAGCGCACGGGCTTCAGTAGTTGTGGCGCACGGTCCTAGCTGCTCCGCGGCATGTGGGATCTCCCCGGACCAGGGCACAAACCCGTGTCCCCTGCATCGGCAGGCAGATACTCAACCACTGCGCCACCAGGGAAGCCCTCAATTTTATTTTAGTTTTGAAAAGAGTTGACAAAAGTGGGTTTATCTGGGGGCAGAAATGCCATCATGGATGATATAAGTTAGCTCTGAGACGAATCTCTTCTGAGTACAGGAGCCATCAGTTACCTAAATCAATCACTCACCCCTCCCCTCTTCCCTTTAGCTTTTAGCATGCTTAAGTGATCCCTTCTGAAGTACCAAAAGCACTTTCTTGACAGTGTGCCCATTTGCAGCTCTGTCTCTCTCTTTCCTTTCCCGGCCACGCTTCTAGCAAGTGTTTCTGTACCCTTTGTCTTCATGCCCTAGAATGCTATTCACACCTCGACCCAGTGTGATCTAGCTTCCACTCAGGAGTTTTGTTTTTATTCTGCCTGTGCTGGGAGCCACCAGAGGGTCTTAAAGGAAGATGAACATAACTTGATTTACACTTTAGAAAGATCCCTCTGGCTACTTTGAAGGGAAGGGGTTTGAAAAAGCCAAGAAAGGAAGCAGGACGGCCAGTCCGGAGCGTGCTGTGCTACCAGCTGAGAGGATGCTGATGTGGGGACTTGGTGAAAGGGGGACAGATTGGGGATATGTTTGGGAGACAGAGCTGGCAGGGCGTTCAGATGGATTGGATGAAGGGGGTGAAGGAAGGAGAGCGGACTGACAGAAGACATCTAGAGGGTTGGCCAGAGAAGCTGGGGGTGGAGTGGCACTTGCAGGAAATGACTAGAGGAAAAACAGGTTTGGAGAAGGGGGGCATCCAGAAATTACACGTGGGTCGTATTTGTGTGAGATCCTTATCTACATGGCAATAGCAAAGTAAACCGTTGAATATATAATGTATCAGTTTGGAATTTAGGGGTGTGGTTAGGGCTGAAGGTACAAATCCAGAAATCACTGGCAGATAGGTGGCTATCTCCTGGGGGAATCACTGAATTGGTGTGATGTCACCGTGAGATGCCAGGGAAGGCTGGGGACAGGGTCCAGGGAGAGGTAGAAGCACCATCCAAGTGGCAGCCATCGGGGGAGGGTTTGCCAGCAAGCTGTGGTCAGGCTGCAGGTCAGCACTTGTCAACACTTCTCCGATACGGACTTGTAGAACGGAAAGGAAGTCAACATCCTAGCATGAATTTGCCCCCAGGACAGTCACTCACATGTGGGACCATGGCCAGGCCCATCAGACCAACCCCTCAAGTGAAGAAGAAAGTTTGCTCCAATTTAGTGTTAAGTTCAAGGCCTGACTCAGCCCCAGCCTCAGAAGGCAGCCCCTGTCACTCTCCAGTTCTGAGACTCTGCAATACTGCCGAGCACTTCACAGTTTACAAATTGGGCTGACATCCATGACCCCAGTTAATACTCATACCAGTCCTCAGAGGGCTGGAGAGATTTTTTTCTAGCCGAGTTTTATAGCCAAGGAAACTTAAGACCCAGAGGTTCGTTTGTCCAAGACCGCATATCCAGGACGTGGTAGAGTCAGGATTTCTGGGCGGGATATGGTAGAGTCAGGACTTCAGGCCAGGACTGTCTGCTTCTAAAACCTTGATTCCCGCCTTCTACCTCTGTCAGAATTCATGGTTGCCTCCATCACAGCTAAAATGATGCCACCAGGTGCTGCTTTATTCTGGGATAGCTGTCTTGTTCTCTCATCCCCAGTCTCAGTTCTTACCCTTCCTAATGACCTGGATTGCTTGGGTTTTTCTCCTCCTGGACTGTCCTTAACCCCTTCCCTGCTGGTCAGAGCCCCAGTCTCCCAGTTCCGCCCCATCAGCTCAGTTACTCATGGCCCATGGGTCTCGCCTCCCCAGTGCCTCCTGAATGCTTCAGCTTTTCAACCTGACCACTTCCAGGGATGTCTCCCTGATTGCTCCGCACTTCTCCAAGCTACGGTCACCTTAACTTCGTCCCCTGAAGCCCCCACCGTGTGCCTGTGACATGTTACTCTACCATGCAATGCAGCATGAGATTCTTCACACTTGGTCCCCCATCTTAACTGTTCTGACTGTAGTTACCTCCATCTCAGGGTCTTCAAGGTCAAATTCAACATCTCTCCTTAACTCAGGAGATGTGATTCAGCTTTCTCTGAACCAGAAGAAGCAAATCAATCAAATATGTATTATGAGTCATAGACTTTCCTGGGACCTTAAAGGAGAGTCTATGACTCTCCTTTACTTCAATCTTCTGTCTGAGGTTATTCGTTCTTCTCCAGTATTCTCCCCAAACTTGAGTCTCTTCTGACACCTGAGGGCTCACCAACTCTTAGGGGAAGTCATTCCTTCCTTGGACAGATATTTTAAGAATTTCTTAAAGAAATTCTTAAGAAAGGGAAACTTTCTCCCTCAAAATTTACCTACCAGCAATAACTTCCTACCAGCCATAACCTTCCTTCCCCCAGAGCTACCCAGGATAGGGCCAGTCCTGCCTCAGGGCGGCCATTCGGGGGTGCAAAGGCAGTGATCTTGATGTCGAACCTGCTTCTCTTCAGGCTAAACATCAACTTTCCCACTCTCTGTATCATCCCAGGGTACCTCCTTTGTCCTGGCCTCCTCCCCAAGATGGGTCCTAGTTTCTTTGTCCTAGAGACTCTTTACCTCTACACCTCAGTGAAGATTCAGAAGATTCAATAAGTATTTGTTGAGTACCATCTCTGTTCCAGGCAGTGGTCCAGGAACTAAGAATACAACAGACACTAATCCAGGTAGAGTCCACATCCCACTGCATCTACCATTGTATGGCTCTGCTCCCTTACTAGTGTTTGTGACAACCAGTCTCAAAACTGTGGTCATACGTGAGTTCCAGGCACTGTGCTAGGTGCTGGAGATGCCAAGATGAATAAGTATTGTTCCTGCCCCCAAAAGTTCATGGCCCCAGTGGCTTAAACAAACTGGTTAATAGGTTTGTATTGAATCTGTCTGTCTCTCTTTCACACACACATACACAGACTTCGGTTTCAGGAAGTCTGCTAACTTCTCTGATCCATACATGCAAATCTGTTCATGTTCTAGGCATCACTGCTGACTCAAGAAACTTACCTTCATCTCCCCTTACTCTCCACCCTGCCCCAGAGGATCCCAGGGGTCCGGTTCTTGGCAAAAGCCTTGAGGGGATCCATGGGACATAAGGATGGGTCTGTTGAACTGCATTGCTCCGGGCTCGATAAATAGTTATCCCCAGCCAACGTGGCTAAATAAGCATCAAACCACACAATTCAGAAATCATGCTCCTTAAATCTCCCCATTTGATACCCGACAGAACATGCCAACATGCCGCACAAGATTTCATTTTCTTTTTCTAGACAGGAAGCATTTTTTTCAGTCACATAATGACTTTCCTTGACATAATAATGAAGGAATGTGAATTTAAAACAGCCTGGGATGCTGGAGCGTTCTTTGTTATCTGGGGGGCCGGCCGCACGGAAAGAGCCAGAGTTACTGCTGACGGGCTGGGCTGTGTCTTCATTGAATTAGCTGCTTACAAAGATTGAAATTTACCAAATTAAATTCTAGTCAGTAATTTCTGTTCACGTAAATGGCAGAAATTAAACCATCGTGGATGTGGCCAGGCTGTCACATGGGCCTGACATTACATTGGGGGGGGTGCTGTGGAGTCAGGCAGAACCAGGATGTGGTCAGCAGAAGACCTGTCCACAGAGTGAGGGAAGGGAAGGTTGAGCTAGTTGAGCTCTGAAATTGGGAAGGTCAATGTTCAAATCCCAGGTTTCTCACTCCCTATTGTGTGACTTAGGTCATGTCACCTGAGGCTCTCTGAGCCTCAGTTTCCTTATCGGTAAAATGGGCATGATGAAGAGCTATTTAGAGATGAAAAATGAGTTGCATCTATAAAAGCATTTGGTTACCTGTAAAGGTCTGTGTAAATATTGTTGGCTGTTGCTATGTAGCTCCCAGCCTGCTGATTCTCTGTAGTGGGAATCAGCCATCTTCATTTGATTTCCAGAGTCAGAACCAGTGGAAATCCACTTTGGTCTCGCACATTGCTGGATCCTGCCTTTCTGAGGGCCCACACTGGGTGGGACTGTTATATCATGTTGACAATATAAATTAGACTGACCAGGGGCTGACAGCATCATTAGGAATGATATATTGTTTAGTAGGCGACATTATTGCCTGTTAAATTTATACATGACAAACTGCTTTCTGTCTCTACCCAGTGACACCATGATTTGGCACCAGCCAAATCATAGGGAATGCCATGGTGTGAACCCTAGGCCAATCATTAACTGTCTCTAGGAAGTCACTCAGCCCTTCCAGCCCTGCTGACAGATTGGCCTTTGGTGAAACTGTGAAGGAATGGATATAAAATACCCGGCATAGGGCCTGATACACAGTAGGCATGCAGTGGGGTGGCTGGTATTGCTTTTGCTGTCATGCAGCCGAGCCAGCTAGTGTTGGAAATCTTGCCCTTCGAGCAGCAGAGAAGGGAGATGCTGGACCCCAGAAATGCCCTTGCTGTGCTTCCTGCTTCCCTGTGTTGTCATTGTTTCTTTTAAGAAAAGCTCCGTGAGGTTTACAAAGGTGCCTTCTGATGCAGTATGAAACCTCCCTACAGATGAGGCAGGAGGGCACCTAGTGCAGGGTAGGTGCTTAGTGAAGGAAGGTTCTCATAGTCTTAGGACTCCATGGGTAAGGAAACCCTATTTTTCTCACCATAGTAATTGGCATCCAGTTAGTAAAGCCAGAAATCTGGGCCTTATTCCTGACCCCTCTCCTTCTCTCTCTCATACATCTACCACTAAAGTACTCTGCAAGGACCTGCATTTCTCCCCATGCCCCTGCCCCACCCGCTACAAGCCACCAGTGGATCAGCCTGCCACAGGAGCGCCGTGTTTCCCCTCCAGCCCTCCTTCAAGTTAACCTCCACACAGTGGCCAACTTAATGGTTTTAGGTCAGACGCTAAATCACGACACTGCTCTGCATAAAATTCTTGACACTTAGACTAAAATCCAAACTCCTGTCCGCGGTCTATAGATCAGTTAGGGTTCAGCCAGGAAAACAAAATCCATGCCAGATGCATATTAATAAGGGGACCTTAATACAGGGAATGAGCTCTGAAGGTGGAGGAAGGGCTGGCAGGGCGGCAGGGAAAGCTGAGGTGACCCAGAGATGAGTCACTGCATGGAGCCATCACCAGCCCTGGAGCTGCAGGGACAGACGGAGGAGGTGGTGGGACCGGAGCCCAGGAGGCAGGACCACCCGGCGGGAGCAGGGGCTGTGGACGAGCCTGGTAGAAGAAGCTGGAGCCTCGAAGCAGAGGAGATCAGCCATTTTCTGGAGATTCCACCCACAGCAGAGTGTGAAGAAGAAATATCACTGTTTTTTCCTTTTTCTCCCTTTCCAATCTTCTCAGCCCAGTAATTCCATTTCTAGGCACCTCTTCGAGAGAGAAATGTGTATGTGTACACGGGGAATCACACACAGCAGGGTTTTCACAACAGTGCTTGAAATAGCATCAAGCTAGAAACCAATCTAAATGTTCGTCCACGGGAAAATGGATAACCATTCCTATGCTCGACTACTGCCCAGCAGTTCAAATGAGCGGTATCCGTGAAAACAAAAACAAGTGAAAACAACTGAGCTGGTCATTTGCTGGTCTGCTGTCATATCTGTTCCCCATCCCTGGCCCGTTCTGCATGGCAGGGTGGCTGACCCCTGCACACTGGTTTCCCAGGCATCCTTGCAATGGGCATCCAGCTAAGTTGGTCCACTGGCCAGAGATGGGAATGTGAGAGGAAGATGGGGCCAAGCCATTTACAGTTTTATTAGATGTTGACAGATTGTCCTTAAAGAAGCCTGCACCCATTTATCCTGCCACCATTGCAGAGAGGAACGCCTGTTTCTCCACACCCCAACCTGTGCTTTTTTGAAAAACATTTAAATTGAAGTATAGTTGATTTACAATGTTGTGTTAGTTTATGGTGTACAGCAAAGTGATTTAGTTATACATGTATATATTATTTTTTTCCTTATTACTTATTTTTTACACAGCAGGTTCTTATTAGTTATCTATTTTATACATATTAGTGTATACAGGTCATTCCCAATCTCCCAATCCATCCCACCACCATCACCACCCGCCCCCCCCGCTTTCCGCCTTTGGTGTCCATACGTTTGTTCTCTACATCTGTGTCTCTATTTCTTAACGCATGTATATATTCTTTTCCATTATGGTTTGTTATAGGACATCGAATATAGTTCCCTGTGCTCTGCAGTAGAACCTTGTTCCAACCAGCGCTTTTTGTTACTTTTAAAATAGGCAAGTAATGGAACCTTATTGTTGCTTTAGGTTGTATTTCTTTGACTACGAACGAGATTGAGTAATTTATCCTGTGCTCTTGCCATTTATGGCTTCCCGTACCGTACGTTGATCGCCTTTTCATAACCTCTGCCTAGTTCTCGTTTCCTTATTGATTTATTCATTTATTCTAGGTTTTTACATTCTTTGTTGCACATGTGACAAACATTGCCTAGGATGTCTGCTCTCTTCTTCCATCTTGTTTTCTGGGAACTCACATGTTTCTGCTCTACATTAAACTGGCTGCTGCCCAGGTGTGCTGCATGACTCTTGAATTTCTTTTTTTTTTCCCATTTGACCCCTGGGTTTGTTATATCATTTTACTCTATATCTTCCCCTTTCTTGTTCGTTTTTATTCTTTCCTCGTTTTACTGAAGTATATCTTCAAGTAACTTTCTCAGAAAAGATGCACAGCAGGTCACATTTACCGAGGCCCAATGTGTTCCAAGCAGCTCTATTTTCCTTCAGGCTTGATTCATAGTGTAGCCATGGCATGGTCTCTCTTGCTTTACCTTGTAAATGATGAGCTTGGGGGTTTGCCTCTGCCTTCCCATTAGACTGTGAGACTTTGTCTCACTCTTCTCTGAATCTTTAGTGTTCGGGACAAAAGGACAGGTGGAAAGAACACGGGAACTTTGCTGCAAGACCCCACAGTTCCCCTCTGTTTCTGAGCACTGCACCTCGTTGCCATGCCCCACCCCTCCCTCTGGGAACTCCAGGCAGGACAGGTGGCCTTGTCCCCACAGGGTTGGCTGTGCCCAGGGTGCCATGGACTCCACACCATGGGTGCTGCCTGCTCAGTGTGTCCTGTGTCCACAGCACCCAGAAGGCTCTGTTATTCTCCCCTTTGCTTCCTCTTCCCTGCCCCAGGAAATATCTGCTCTGGGCCAGTCTAGAGGGAACATACAGGCATACCTCGAAGACGCTGAGGTTCAGTTCCAGACCACCACAATAAAGCAGATATCACAATAAAGGGAGTAATACGAATTATTCAGTTTCCCAGTGTATATAAAAGTTATGTTTATAGACAACAATCTTATGGTTACCAAAGGGGAAAGGTGGGGAGGGATAAATTAGGAGTTTGGGATTAACAGTGCACACTACTATATATAAAATAGATAAATGACAGGGGCCTACTGTATAGCACAAGAAACGATATTCAATATCTTGTAATAACCTATAATGGAAAAGAATCTGGAAAAGAATATATGTATAACTGAATCACTTGGCTGTACACCTGAAACTAACACAACACTGTAAATCAAATATACTTCAATTAAAAAATTGAAAAAAAGCTATGTTTACATTATACTGTGGCCTATAAAGTGTGCAATAGTGTTATGTCTAAAAAACCCCAATGTACATACCTTAGTTAAAAATACTTTATTGCTAAAAAGTGCTAACCACCATTTGAGTCTTCAGTGAATCGTAATCTTTTTGCCATAGTAACATCAAAGGTCACTAATCACAGATCACCATAAGAAATATAATAATAATGGAAAAGTTTGAAATATTATGAGACTTACCAAAATGTGGCACAGAGCTGAGCAAATGCTGTTGGAAAAATGGTGCCAATAGACTTGCTCGATACAGCGTGGCCACAAACCTTCAATTTGTGAAAAACGCAATATCTGGGAAGGAAAATAAAGCAAAGTGCAATAAAATGAGGTGTGCCTGTATCCTGGTGGAGATCAGGGCTAGGAGGGAGGACGTCACTTCTTGTGGGGTTCTTATGCCTTCACGCTACATTATGAAAGCCTTCCTTTAAATGTTTGTCACCTGTGTGTATGAGGGGGTGTGGGATAACTTTGCAGGAACATAGTCCTTGTAACTCCCTCCCCTTGCTGCCCCTCCCCCCTCCTCCCCTCAGTTCAGGCAGTGCCCACCCCTGCCAGGGAAGCCTCTGGGTGGATGAGGGCGAAGCTCGGGAGGTCAAAGGGCCTGGAAGATGGAGATGGAATTAGTGGTGCCGTGGCCCTGGGGAGGCAGGAGGAGGGAGGAGGACCTTTCTCCAGGGAGGAGCGGGAAAAGCTATAAACTCATTTCTCCATCTGCATGGGTTCCGTGAGCACCGCTATAACCAGTCACTGAGGATGGTGGAGACACATAAACAAAATTAACAGGAGGAAGGGCAGCACGTTGAGGGAGAGAGAGCGTTGAAAGGACAATCAGAAGCTTTGGGTTTGTGTCTCAACTTGGCCACTTACTATCTGTGTGTCCTCGGATAAGTCATTGAGCTTCTCTGGACTCTCATTTCTTTTCTTTTCTTTTTTTTTTTTTAAAAAATAATTAATTAATTTTTGGCTGCATCGGGTCTTCGTTGCAGCATGCAGGCACCCCTTTAGTTGTGGCGTGTGGGCTCAGTAGTTGCGGTGTGTGGGCTCAGTAGTTGCGGTGTGTGGGCTCAGTAGTTGCAGTGCGTGGGCTTAGTTGTCCCTTGGCATGTGGGGTCTTAGTTCCCTGACCAGGGATCGAACCCGCGTCACCTGCACTGGAAGGCGAATTCTTTACCATTGGGCCACCAGGGAAGTCCCTGGGCTCTCATGTCTTATCTGTCCAATGAGCTAGTCTGTGTGAGCATGCTGCAAATGATGAATTTCTGTGCAACTGTGAAGGCAGGTTAATTATAATATTTTGGAGAGTGTTTTATGTGCTATACACTCACCTGTCATCTCATTTAGTCCTTCCAGTGATCCCAAATCCCAGGGATTTGGTGTGAATAAGAGCAGTACAGGGCTTCTCTGCTTGCACACCTGCTGGCCAGGAACCCCCTCTGTGCTCCCAGAGCCCCTGGGCTTCCCAGATCTTATCACCCCACCTTGGAATTTTCCATTTTTCTGTTTACCCCCGCTGCTGGGCTGGGATCCCTTGAAGGCAGAGTCCACGTCTTATTCGTTGCCGTGTCCCTGGCTCTCACACTGGGCCTGTTACAGGGTACGTGCTCAGAAAATGGTTGAGTAAATGAATAAATAAATGAAGGAATGAGTTAATGAGTTCTGGCAGGGAAATGAGCCTAGAGGAGGCAGGGTTCAACCTTTTGGTTGGAAGAGGGCCAAGTTGGTGCAGAAGTGACATTTGTGGATGGAAAATCAGCAGGTCTGCTGGCTAAAACCTCCTTCACCCAAAACACCCTTCCCTAGGTTTTTGGGAGGGGAGTTAAGGCTTTGGTGCCATTTCGATTCATTATGACCAAAGACCAGGAGACTTGATGCTGTCCTGACATTCATCCCTCCTATCCAGAGGGAGCCATACAGACAAGGAATATGACCAGAGTAAGAACTATAGCCTATATAGGTTAAATTGTGCCCTACCCACCCCAAGTATGTATATATTTGTTGGAATACATACATACATATATATACATACATATACACGTGAGTCCTAACCCCCAGTACCTTATTAGGAAATAGGGTTTTTATGAATAATCAAGTTAAAGTGAGGTCATCAGGGTGGGTCCTAATCCAAGATGACTGGTGTCCTTTTTTAAATAAAGAGAAAATTTGGACAAAGAGACGCACACACAGAGGGAAGATCGTGTGAAGAGACAGAAAGAGAAGACGGTCAAGGAGAGAGGCCTGGAATAGATCTTCCCTCACGTCCTCAGAAGGGACTAAGCCTGCTGACACCTTGACTTTGGACTTCTAGCCTCCAGAACTGTGAGACACGTAAATAAATTTTGGTTGTTTAGGCCCCTCAGTCTGCAGTACTTTGTTAAAGCAGCCCCAGAAAACTGACAGAAAGCCCTTGCTTTTAAAGTGGCCGCACAGGCAGCTCCTATCCTGCAGCTGGGGCAGCTCTCTGGCAACGACGCTGCATACCTCTTAGGCCTGGACCAGTATGAGGTCTCCTCTTCCTCTCTACTTCTAAATAAGAAAGAGATGATGGGGAAGGAGGGTGGATTCTAGGACTTGAACAGAAGCGAATTTGTTTCCTTTCTCTTCAGTTGGATGGTGTGATATGAGCTCTGCAGTATGGTACCACTAGCTACAGGTAGCTGTTTAAATGTAAGTTAAAGGTAAATAAAATGAAAAATGCAATTCCTCAACTTCAGCTTCTAGAGGGAATGGAAGGGACCGGATTTATCTTCCTGCCTGAAATAATAGCAGCAACAAGAAAAAGACAAAATACATGACACAATGGTTTCTAAGATACTTAATATCAAGAAATTAAGGACATCAATCCCTGAAAGATGGGTAGCAACCAGGGGGCCACACCATCACCCCAGCTTGCGGCCTTGACCACAGTTTCCGGCCTGCACTGCACGTTGTCATCTTATTTGTCCTGCCACACACACAATAGTCTTTGTATAACCAATACCAATGCTACCACAACAATATGATCCCCGAAAACAGGGTTTTGGGGTCTTGCTGTTTGTTTGCCTTTCTATCCGTCTGCAGGTTACATCCACTCATGGGGTCAGATCATTGTAACTCAAAGCCACCGGGTAACTTCCTCCGCAGGTGGATGTGTCACTGATGGGACAGCCAGACTCTCGTGGTTCATTGTTTTCTACTTTTAGGGATTACTTTTCAAGATTTTATCATTTTTTTTTGTATAGTGATGTAAAATTTCATATGGTTCCAAAGCAAAAACAACAAAACAAGTCAGATTCAAAGAAACCGACCTTTATCTCTCCTCTCCTCCCCCAGCCCTTGGGAGCACTTTAAAATGTTTTGTGGTTTATCCCTCCCTTAAAAAAGCAAATAGATATATATTTTCATTTTCTTCATTTTTCATATAAACCATATATATTTTACCTTATTTTTTACTTCTCAGCTTAACACCTTGCATTCTCCCTCTTGTTTACTTTTAAACTTAAGAATATATGCTGAAGATCACTCCGTAGCAGTAAATAGAGGCAACCCCCATTCTCTTATAGCTACGTGGTATTCTGCAGTGTGGATAAATGGTAGTTTTTCCCCCCAGCCCCTCTATTTAAATTGCTTTGTGTTTTGCCGTTACAACTCCTAGGGGCTCAGACTCAAACACAGCTATATTTGATTCTATAGCCAGGGCTCTTGATCACAACCACCTTCTGCTCTTAAAGGTACCTGTCAGAAAAGGGTTTTCAAAGCACTGCCTAAAACAGAGAGCTTGGCTCCGGCCGTCATTCTTCAAGGAGAGGAGCCTTGTTGTTTGCTCTGTCCCAGGTTCTGAAACTTCATGGAGGGTGACTGGGTGGGGTGAGCTCAGAGGCTGGGAGACCAGGGAGGGCACCGTGCACCGTGGCAATGGCTTAATGAGATGTGGAGAACAAGACCAGGATGTGGGCTGTGCGGATGGAGGGGAAGGGCTGGATTCTGGATATCCCTTCTTCTAATCAGGAGCCTGGAATTCTCCTCCCCTGCTTTCTTCCCAGTTAAATGGAGGAGGCTGAGGCTTCATGTGTATTTCAGTCACAGGTATATTAATTTCACTGAGTTCTCAGGCCATGACGGCTCTATGAATCCTGCCCTTCCTGAGCTCATGGGGTGGCATAAATAACTCCAGGGGAAGCGTTTGGCCCAAGTCAGGCTGGAGTTGATCAGTCCTCTGCTGACGTGTAGCTGGAGTTCCAACGTTGGGTCAGAGGTTGTCGCCGTCGAGGGCTAATTCCCTCCTAATAGATGCCACTCCAGAGAGTCTGGGTGCCCTCTGGTCAGAGGAAGCAGCGCTGCGAAGTTAGGAATCTAGCCTCTGATGTTCTCCTTGGCACAGAGACAGATGGAAATTCAGCCAGCTCATGGAGTGAGCTAGGGCAGCTGTCTGGCTGTCCCTCCCATGGTCTTGCCAGTCTCCTAGGAGAGACTGGCTCATCCTCCCACAGCCAGGAGGAGGGGTCCTGTCAGAGAAGTACCAAGGCTCCCTGTCTGTCTGCTGCCTGCATGGATCCCCAGTCAACGGCTCACCGCATCTAGCCCTGGGAGACCCTTCGTCTCTCCCAGGATGGTACAGGGTTTAGGACACGCCCCTGCAGCCAGATCTGGGCGCCATCTCTTGCTCTGAGACTTTGAACAAGTTACTTAACCCCTCTGATTCTCTATTTCCTCATTTGTAAGATCGGTGGGGAATAATAAGAGCAATGATCTAGCCTGGCCCTACCCAACCACAGGGCTTATTATAAGGACTTAATAATAAGAGCAATGATCTAGCCTGGCCCTACCCAACCACAGGGCTTATTATAAGGACTTAATGACTGACCACGTGTAAAGTCTTAGACCAGGTCTTGGCACATCGGAAGTCCTCATTCTTAGCTACTATTAGATCTCTATCCTTGGGGACTTTGTCCTGGTTTGTTGTGAAGTATCCTCGGTAGCCCACGGACGCCCTGGTCTTCCACCCAGCATCCTAGGAGAAAGGCAAAGCTGAGAATTAGGGCCCTCGTGTCTTGGGCTCTGAGGCTCCTGCCAACTCAGCTGGGAATCTTCCAGGTCTCAGCACAGGCAGGGGGTCAACCCTCAGCTCCTCAGATGCTCTCTGACGGTGGCCATCACCATCCTGCATTGCTGCAGGCAGTGGATCGAATCTTCTGGGCTGGATCGCCTTGCAAGCTGCCTGCTAAGCTCCATGCTTGGGGGACTCAGAGGACAGTGGAGAGGGGGTTCAAGCGCCAGAGGACACGGTGCCCCCCCTCACCAGTGCATAAGACTTTACAATCTACAAAGCCTTTTTTATCCCTTTTTGAGATCTCTTTTGAACGTGTTCAGAGCTCAGGGAGTCTGGTAGGTTAGTAATTCTCCCCATTTCATAGATGGAAATGTTGAGGCTTACAGAGGGATTCAGCTTGCCCAAAGACACATACCTAAGGCAGTGGGGCCATCTTGCAGCCGTCCAGCTTATTCAGCCTCCCCAGTCCCAGAGTGACGTGGTCCCCAGTGTTGCCTCTCAGCCCACCAAGCTCAGTGAGCGCAGAGCTCAGGCTGCTCGCTGGGGACAGGGGCCAGGAAACCCCCAAGGGCCACGGCGGGGTCGCCTCCCCCCAGCAGCTCCAAATGGGAGGAGGAAGTCTGATTGCAAAAGGCCCCATCACACGTTTATTTTCAGAAGTCACTGGGACAAACCCATCTCGCAGAGACGGAGGTTCAGTTCATTAAGCTTAGATGATTCATTACAGGGCAATTAAATATTTGATTAAATTAATCCTAAGGTATTTAAACATTGTTTTGCAAAGAATGTTTGCTCATTAATTAGAATGGCTAAATGCACGAATTAAGCAGGGATGGGGGCTGCAGGAGAGACAGGGAAGCCTCGAGCTTACTCCTGTGAGGCTCGTCCCTGCAGAGGCGGAATTGTCTCTGCCCAGAAGAGTCGTCTGTGCCTGGAATCTTCCCAGGCTGCCCTTGGCGCTTCTGTGCTCTCATTGGTAAATATGTCCAGGGAGGATCAGGAAACAGGAGATCCAGCCCTGACTCTGTCACTGACAAGCCAAGTGCCCGTAGGGGAGTTTCTGCCCTCTCGGCCTCAGGGCCTCAGTCTTCCCATCCGTATAATGGTGGGAGCATCTGCTCCGCAGTGTCTTCTGGGTCTGACTCTTAAGGGGTTTGGTTTAACTGGATCTACACTTCCGTTGCTAGCCAAGGACAATGTCTACTTTGCTACTGGTTCCTGTCTCTGCAGGCTCACAACATCGTCTGTGAGGCCTCTCCCTCTACTGGATGCCCAGTTCTGGCCAGTTGGTGACTGTGATGTCAAATAAAAATAAAGCTGGACTTAGAGAGGGGAGACTTCATTGCCAAGAAAGACTATTGCGATAGGAAAGGCTCTGAGCTCAGAAACCTGCAAGCAGCTCAAAAATCACATAGCAGGTTTTTCTTCTATAGGGTGAAGGGGGAGCAAGCCGAGATAAGCAGACTCTTTGGAGGGGAAGCTGGACAAACGAGGTGTGACAGGAAAGTGTCCCGCTGTGGTCAGCGATTCCTAGGAGAAACTGATAAGGTGGTGGCCTTCCGGTATCCTCGGGGGAGCGAACATTCTACTTTTCTTGGTGCTTTGCTCAGGCTCGGGGCCAAGCAGAGATAAGGGAAGGAGAGAAGTCTGCCTGAAGTGTGGTCAGGACAAAGCAGAGGGTCAGCAACGGGCAGTTGTGGACACTGGGTCAAGGTCAAAGCCAGTTTCAATGGTGATGGTATGGGAGCCAGACCAGCGTGGGCTAATGGGGGAGCAGGAAGTGCGGAAGTGAGGAGGGTGAGTGGGGAGAGCTCTTCTAAGCTTTCCCTTACAAGCTTTATTGTGAGAGGGGGCAGAGAGGTGGGGTGGGAGCTAGAGGGAGAGGTGGGACCAAAGAATGCTGGTGGGTTTTTTTCAGATGAGAAATCATGGAGCACATCTTAACGTTGTGGTGGTTCGCCAGGGAGCAGGGCTGTGGTGCAGTGTCTGCACGTGCCGGCTGCAGTCTCTGCTTGTTTCTTTCTATCTATTACGATTACCTCCAGGTGTATTTCCTCTGCCTTTGGGGTCCTGGTTGCCTCTCACCACCCCAGACAGCACCCACCCCAGGATGGGGGACAGCCTGCAGGACTCCCTGGGGTGGGCGGCTCCACGTGGTGGGGGAACCACGGACACAGATGCTCCAGCCACTGTGGGGCAGTTGATCACAAGAGCCCTGGGCCCGGAGGCAGGAGCACTGGGTTCTCTTCCTGGTTTTGCCGCTAGCTAACTGTGTGACCTTGAGCTGGTCACTTCTCCACTCTGCCAAGGTGTGAACTAGCCCTATTCAGGGCCCACCTCTTGCCACTCCAGCCTCCCCACCAACAGTGTGACCCCGGATGTCGACAGCCCCCCAGCCTTCTTCTGTGCTGTCTTCATGCTCTTCTCCCTAATTTCCCCACCGCCCCATCCTTCCCCTTGCTCCCTGTCCAGCTTAGGTCACTGCCCCGCAAAGCCTCCCTTGACAGCATCTTAGGGTGCCCATGCCTGTGCCTTCCCTCGGCTCAGAATGAGATCAGCGAGGCTCTCCTCCCACCGCCAGCCCCTCCTCCCCTGGCAAGGCAGAGTGAGCCCCAGTCTCCCTCCAAGGGCCCCTGGAGCAGGAGGTAGAACCAGGGTCTTTTCCTTACGTTCCACAGGAATGGGGACCTGCATACAAGTGAAGCTCCAGGAACTCCTGGCTTCCCCTGAGCATCTGAGGGGCAGAGCCAACAAATTTTCCACCTGCAGAACCAAAGCCTTTTCTGGGGGGGAGCCTGGGCCGCCCCGCCCTTTCCTCCTACACCCACCCACCCTGCGCTCTGCTCAGCATTTGGGTCATCAAAGGGTAGGAACATTCAATTCAATATGTGAGAAATAAAACAAAACAGTGAGGGGAAGCAAAGGATACCTTGCCCTCCCACCCAGTCTGAGACAGGGGACAGGCCCCGCAAATTCCACATGCCTGGAAGCTTCCAGTTACTTAAAACAAATGCACACTTAACTCTGTCAATTGTAGATGTCCGAATTCTCTATTTCAGGCTTGAGAGGAGAGATTATCTTGCAGGAAGACAGTGTGATGTAGTAAAAGAAACATGGGATTTGGAATCACAGGGGAGTTTACTTTGGAATTTGTGTCCTGCCGTTTCCTAGCTGCATGAGTTTTAGACAATTCCTTCATCTTCTCTGTGTCTCAGTTTCCATCTGTAAAATGGGGATATTAGCAATAACTCCTGTCTACCTGCCTCATAGGTTTGGCATGAAATTCAAGTGAGGGGTCTGTGGGACTGTTCTGGGAAAGTGTGGCCTGTGGGTGGTGGGGTGAGGGATTGAGAGGTGTTTACCCAGGAGGTGTCACGGTGCTGTGCAGGGCCCCACTTTCAGCCTGGATTCTGGTGAAGTGATAACTGTTCTGGCTAATAGGAGCAGAACAAAAGTCTCCCCCAGCACAGCAGAAAGAAAGCAACCGGAGAGAGTGCCATGGGAGCAGACTGCTGTGGATGTCAGGGGGAGGGGGCTGGGTGTCAGGGGAGCAGACAGGGAGTCTAGAAAGGACTGGAACAGCCTCTGGTGGCATTGTCACGTCTGCAGAGGGAGGGAGGACCGGAAATGGACATCGGATATCAGTGAGAGATTCCCATCATTTTCTATTACTCCTCTGGTCTTTACAAGTTTTTAAAATTTCAGAATTACTCCCACAGATGCTTGGTACTGCCTCTTTCATGACTGTCATTGAAACCCAGGTGCCCAGAAAGGCAGAAGGAATTCTGTCTGAAATCCTCTTTTATCTGCCTGTGTTTGCTGGTCATTACACAGCTAGAAGCAATGCTCAAGCCTTTGTAAACTAGAACATACCTTCCTAAAATGACGACTTGGTCAAATAACACGGGAGTCAAAAATGAAAGACCTGGGCTGGAATTCCAGCTCTGTCACCAGGGGAAAATTTCATGATTCACTCAACATGAAGACCAAAATGAAAGGCATTAAATCATCTTAATAGTTACCCCCCAAATAATTGGATAACATTCAAACACTTTTTAAAAAGTATAATTTAAGAATTCAAGGATTCTTCAGTAGGATAAAGCATACTTATTTTGAACCAAAAATCAGCACTGGTAAAGTAAGTTCAAAATTAGAGACAAAAATGAATTCTTGTTATCATCACACTGATAATTAATGAACAAACTGACAACCTACCAAGTTCCTCAAAAGATTTAGAGAAGTTTCACTTGATCTTGTTTGGACGTCCTCGTCAGTGCAGTAAGGGAAGAGAAAATAAACTGGGGAAAAAAAGAGACAACATTTGTACGGATAGTGGATTCAAAAAGATGGGTAAAAATTTATGAATTAAGTTTGAGGAGGAAGATGAATGCAGACTACATGCATAAGAATGATGGTTTTCCTGAACACTAGCAATAGCTAGAAAATACAATGAAAACATCCATTTATAACAGAAACAAGTGATCTAACATACTTAGGAGTAAACATAATATATGCCTGACCTTTATAAAGAAAATTGCAAACTCTGTGGGATGGGGACAGGGTGAGAGGTATCATACATTTCAAGATGAGCACACTGGCTATTGTGAAAATGTCTCATCACCTTAGGTTAATTGACAAACATAACCTACCTCAAATCAACCCCAACAGCATTTTTCTGAATGCAACAGATTCTGGAAAAACAAACAGAAGAGGATTTCAAAGGATATTCTAAAAAAAAAAAAAAAAAAAAAAAGCAAATAACAAGACTAGGCTGTTCACCATTAGAACACTTTATAAAATAATAATTTAAAAAATAATTTAAAATGAATGACATTGGGAAACTGGATAGCACTGAAGAATTTTAATTTAGAGCTCCCCCTTATACCAAAATAGACTACAGATGGATTAAAGTACTGCCTTTAAAAAAATAGATAAGTTAGCACAAAATGAAATATTTATTTTCTTTACGAAGAAAGACCACTCTCAGCTTTGAAGCAATAGAAGAAACTGGGAAGTAAAAGACCGACTGACGACAGCAATAACAGAATAAACACTCCTCTACATTAAACAATGCAACAAAATGAGAAGATGCTGATGACAGGTAGTTTGCACCAATTGCGATACATGTAGGATAGCTACGCCACATAAAGAGTTCATTAAAATTTGTATGAGAAAAAATATTACGACTCTGCTGAAATATGTTACCTACTTATCTCATATTAAACTAGCAAAAAACAGCCCCCCCTTCAAATGCATGCTTATAACAAGCCACCATGGTGAGGCTGGGGTCCAGGTATAGGATGTGGGTGGGGATGCATACTTGGGGACCCTCGGAAGTAGTATAGATACCACCACTCTTTAAGAGAACAGTGTAGAATGAGTCAAAAATATTTATGTCCTACTGCTCTATGAGTTTGCCTCTGGAAAGAAAAAAGTTACCGCTTTGAAGATGTTCAATGCGGCATTATTCAATAAAAATTTGGAAGTAACCTGTATACCCAGTAATAGGGGAATTATTTAAATCAGGGGGAATCTATAGTATTTCATTTTATGCAGTTATTCAATTATAAAAGCTGTGTGGAAACATGAAAAATGTTCATTATGTATTGTTCAGTGGACCAAAACCCCTCTTGTACACAAAATTACACACATATTATAATTGCAGTGAAGGAAAAGTGTGTCTCTATGAACAGGGGCCTGAAGGAGATACAGAAGAATGAAAATAGCTTTGTTAGGGTGGAGATTTTCATGTGCCTTGGTTGTTACTGTTGTTTTAATTTTTAAAAATTGGGGGACCCCTCCAAGTCTTGTGGGAGCCACATCACATGCTCTCTCCCAACCATGGCCCATTCTCTGGCTGGAGGCTGTGCCCCCGGGGATAGCCTGGATGCCCGATTCCTTAAGTCTGGGCCAGACTTTGCTTCTGTGAAACAAGAGTGTGTCTATACCCGCTGGATGTGGACAACCAGGCCAGCAGCTTCCCACTCATGGCAGCTTTGAGGCTTGGGAGACCTGCCACCTCTGCAGCACCAGCCCCCAAGGTGGTAGGACCTGGCTGTCCTACCAAATTATGACTGCAGTTCCCAAAATGACCAGCTTGGGCCTGGTGACCGGGGCTACTAGAGCATCTCAGCTGTGAGGCCAGAGCCTCCAACTCTAGAGCCAGCACAGGAGCTTCTGGGGCCCAACCTAGACCTTCTGCCCCAAACTCAGCCCCCTCCAAGTCCCGGGCAGGGACAGGTAAGCAGAGCTTGTGCAGGGAGCCAGGAGCCCACGGCCCACAGCCATCAGGGGGAATCAGGTCACCCCTGAGAGCCAAGCTTTCTAGATCACCCCCCTCCCACCCTATGTCTGTAGGCCTGGGAGCTCCAGGCTGGGCTCTGAGACCCCGCCTTGCCCCTCCCACTCCAAGAGCTGCTTACGTGTGTGTGCGCATGTGTGGTTGGATTCTTCTTATGTCGTCTCTCCTTCATGCTATGTGCATTTATCGATCGCCTCCTCTGTCCTGGTTTCTGTGGGGCCTGCCCTCTGGGCCTCAACCATTAACTCAGAGCTTGTAGCTCCTGTCAGTCCTTCTCCAAGACTCTGTTTATAGGGCCTGAGCTTACTCATTACTTATGAGTAATAATAAGGATAAAGGAATAACCACGGGCAGGTGGACAGCGCTTTACAGTTTACAGAATGCTTCCACACACACTTACCATCTTCTTGCAGAAGGATAATCCCAACGCCGAGCTGACCTTAATTCTGAAATTGACTCATCCCTGGTTTCCACAAAAAAGTTTCACCCCCACCTATTATGTCATGATTTTTACAGGTTTCCCAAAGATTTGAGAACATAGGGAGAGGCCACACAGTGTGAGGCATTTTGCTGGAAATTTTGTGGTGGGCATGTTTCTTTGGCCTCCACCCTGCATGTGATTCAAAGCCCCCTCCTTTCCAAGGAGGGCCTCTCCTGGAAGCGGGTTCTCAGGTCAGCAGCTGGTGTGGTATAGTTTGTTATCCCAGAAGCTAGGGGCTCTCATTTCATTTATACTGTAATAATCTCTTATTGATTTTAATAAAATTGAAAAATCTCTTTGTGAATGAAAACCCTGGGGTCCCACCCACAAGTGCTGACTTGCTGCATTTTCTCCAAACCGTGGACATCATGATTCATGCCTGGGCACTGCCGCGGTCGAGAGCTGATTTCCCCAGCAGAATAAATGTGAACCATAAACAGTCACACATTCAAGGACCTCCCGAGGGCCCTCGGTGGTCCTGGCTGGGAGGGAGGAAAATCTCCCAAGGGGGCAGTCAGAGGCAGCAGACCAGCACAGAGGCAGTCTAGGGGAAGGAGCAGAGGACCAGGCATCACTCTACCCATGAACTTCATGTAGCACCTTCTTGTGATCCACTCCTGTCTTAAACGGAACTCCCCTCATCCCCCCAAATGAGACACCACCCATAGGGATGCTCAGTCTGGAAACCAAGCACCATGTCACCCTCGATTCCTGTTCCTGCTCCTCGAAGGACCTGCCACGCTCTGCACACCCACCTTGACAACCTCGCCCGGACTGTGGCCTCCGCCCAGAATTGAAACCCCCCTGCCCACCCCTGCACACCGTTCCTCTACTCAGTTCACTCACCAGCTCCGTCTGCAAACACTTCAACCCTGGCATTCACTGCTGCCTTCCCTGTGCTCTCGTGGACCCTGTATGTACCTCTCTTTCTGTTTTTTGAAAGTGACGTATCACATGGACTGAGTGTCCATCACACTCTCAAGCCCTTTATTACTTAATCTTATAACGACCCTAGGGAGGGAGGTATTATTATGATGCCCTCTTTCACAGATAAGGTCACGTGGTGAGGAAGTGGCAGAGCCTCAGCTTGAACCCTGGCAGCTGGGCTTCTGAGTCTGGGTTTGCAACCACTCTGCCTCCAAGATAACCATTATCCTACTTATTTCCCTTAGACGTGAGGTCACAAAGGTCTGAGGTCACAAAGGTCTGAGGTCACACGTCCTTCATTCTCATATCACCAAGGGGCTGGGACACAAAGCTTCGGCAATGTGTGTGGGGTCCATACCTTGCTTGGTGACATCCTTCCTCAAGGAGATTGTCTATGATACCCACAGTTTTTTCATCCCCTTCGATGTCTAGAGGGTCTGGCGGGTGAGCCAGGCATGGTGATTGGCACTTGACCTACAACATTGGGTTTATCTTTGTGACATAGGAAGGGTTTGTTCTGGGAAGCCCAGAGAGGTTAGGTGAACTTGTGAAGTGCCCTGGTAGTTAAACACGGGACGGCCTGACTCCAAAGCCAGGGATCTTCCCACCGTGCCCCGCGGCCTCCCAAACCCATGGTTTACATTGCTCTGCTCAGGGCTTCTTTAAAACTGCAGACTCCGCCAGCAAAGCCTTTCCCTGAGACAGCCTCCGGCTCTGGGTAGGTCATCTTAAGGGAAATAAAGAGTTATTTTCATATCCCACTCATGCAGCAGGACATAATATACAGGGTGAATAAAGAAATCGGAGTCCAGGATCCAGCATTATTGTCCCAAGGCCAGCAGACAGGAGGGGGCTGCTGTATTCTCAAAACTGGGATGTGGGTATGGATGGTCTCCAGGTGAGGCATCCTCGTGGGAGTGAATACCTCTTGGTGTGAAGGCTCAGCCCATTCCCCTTCTTGGGATCTGCCCTCCTCCCGGTATCCACAGGTACGGGCCCTGGGCAGTCCTGTCCCCTGTGGCTGCCCCAGAAGCCCAGTCGTAGCTGGGGACACTAGGAGTAGACAGCTGACTTAGGCTGGGCCAGTCAGATTCTCTCCCAGGAAAGGGAATTGTGAAGAGACAATGATCAGTTTCAGCTGGACCCCTGAATGGGAAGTAATATAAACCCAAGGCTGGGGCAGAGTCAAGTTGAGAGAGAGAGTGCGGTGGGGTAGAGGGAGAAGGAGAGGATAAAAGAGGAGAGGAGAGGAGGGGAGAGAGAAACATCAGAAGGGCAGAGGGAAGCAGAGACCGTGTGGCCCTGGGAGATGGGGAAGGTGATCTCAATTCCTGACAGCTGAGGCCTGTGTGATCCTCATCTTGTATTCTAGGAGACACCCCTTTATGTTTTCCAACTCCCCCCCACCCCAGCTTTTTATTTGTGTAAACTAGTTCCAGTGCATTTTTGTTACCTGCAACCAGAAGAACCCTGACTAAGACATACGATCTCTAAGTTATCTCCCTTGTGGATTCAGCCCTTGGGATGGCAATGCAAGTTGGAGACCAGGAACGCTGAGTGAACACACACTCCTCAGACCCAGAGAGGAGGTGAAGAAAGCACCAAGGGGACCAGGGGGGTGCTGACTGTTTTGTTTTGCTTTTTGGTTGAAGGAAAAGTGACCCAGGCTCAGGGCATCAGGGTACATGGCCAGTGTCTCTTTGTATCTGAAGGGCTTCATGGGAAGACTTGGCCGTGGAAGGTTCAGAGATAGAGTTCTGGATCTAGGTAAGGAAATCTTTCTCGGTCAGGTCAGGGGTGTCCTGGGAGGAGAGGGCTGCTTTGGGGACTGGAATTCCTGAGACTGGAGGCTTGACAGTGGATTCCAGCAGGAGATGGGACCCTCCCTGCTTCAGGGTCCCTGAACCAATGAATTCTTGTAATACGACTTGGTCCTTGGTGCGCCATTGATGGGTAGATCCATTCCAGGTGCTGGAGGTCTGGGGTGGAGAGGAAGCACATGAAGTTCTCTGACCAAGGCTGGACCAATCAATCCTCTCCCAGGAAGTGGAACCAGGCAGAGGCAATGATCAGTCTCAGCTGGGTCCCTGAATGGGCAGGACCTCAGGGAGGCCTCACCTACCCTCGTAGGCCCCCAGAGGCCCAGCCAAGACTGAGGAGCACCTCAGTTCCCTGCCCTGTGGCTCAGCATTCCAGCATCCTCTGGCCATGTGAGCTCACAAAGGAGACCTGGATGCTAGGCCAGCACAAACGCCCGCTGTGGCTTGGCCCCTGCTCCGGGCACTTCTCCTGTGTCATTCCCTACCTACTCGGAAGGGGACTTCAAACAAGAAGACAGCTCCTTGCAATGAGTAGGGAGCTCTGGATGAATTAGCATTTCGTAGCGAAATCGCCTTTCTGAGCTATCACACAGAGGGAAGCCTGGTATTCAGTGAGGCCAGGATTCCCTCCCCAGGCTGGGCTGCGCTGTCCCCTCTGGATCCCTGCAAGCACTGGGTGGAGGTGGGTTGGGGAGGTGCAGCCTGGCGGGTACTTCTAAGTGATGCTGGCAGTGTGTCATCTACACGGCTTTAGGAAGGGAGACCTCTTGTGTCCTGCTCCCCTGTCCTGGCCATCTGCCTCCTATTCTCCAGTTACTCTCTCCCAGCTGCTCCCGTACGGCGGTCATCTCCCTGCCCACGATCCTCCCTCACATCTCCCCTTCCTGCTACCCCCGCACCCGTGGTGCCCCTTTCATTTACTCTCCTCATGCTCCTCTTGTTCTGGAATCCTCTCCTCCGCACTCATGTTCCTAAGTTGTATGTAACCTCACTGGCCGGTGTTCCTGCATCTCAGCACAGGAAAGTTGTGCGGGAAGGGGCTGGGATCCTTTGGAAGATGTTCGCATCCACGTTCCCTGACCGCCATCCCCCGGAGCTGCCATCCTGTGCTGGGGGGGATGCGGTGATTTTACTGCCCCTTTTCCTGCTGCAGCAGCTTTCAGGGCTAAGAGAACACGTTAGCAGCCTTTCTCAGGAAGTACCAATTAATCCAGGAGCCCATGGAAGGGGAATTGAAGGTCCTGGGCTTCAGACCAGATTTGGTCTTGCATTTAGGAACTCCACAGAAACCCAGGATGGTGGTTGAGTCTGAACTTGGGACTTGGGCCAAGAGTAGACCTGCAAGCCTGGCCTTTGCTTGGACGTTCTTAGGCATTCGGCCATTTCTTCACTCATTTGTTTATCATTAACCTCCAATCTGTTCATCAGTCCCTCCTTCATTCCTCATTTGCCCATTTGAAAATGTATACATCAACATTCTTGATCTCTTTATTCGTTCATGTACTCACCCATTTTTGCTTTTTATTTCCAGCTTTATTGAGGCTTGAGAAACAGGTCACAATGGAAATTTCACAATCTGATAAGTCTTGGCACATGTATATACGCACAAGATCATCATCTCAGTTAGGATAATGAACACACCCATTACCCCAGAAGTTTCCTCAGGCCCTTTTATGTGCTCTAACCAACCACTGATACCAGTCCTTTGTTGACTATATGGTTTGCAAATATTTCCTCCCAGGCTATAGCTTGTCTTTTCATCCTTTTTTTGTTCTCATCCTTTTAACAAGGTCTTTCACAGAATGAAAGTTTTTACTTTTGGTGCGATCCAACTTATCAATTGTTGGATAGTTTATGGTTTTCTAGAAATTAGTCCATTTCTTCTAAGTTGTATTATGAGGGTAAAGTTGATTATAGTATTTCCTTAATATCTTTTTAATGGCTACAAGATCTGTGAAGATATCCCCTATTTCATTCCTGACATCGGTGAATTGTGTCTTCTCTCTTTTTATTTTTGTCAGTTTTTCTAGAATATTGTAAATTTTATTTTATTTTTTAAGGACAAGATTTTTATTTTATTGTTTTTTCTCTATCATTTTCCTATTTTCCATTTCATTGATTTCTACTCTGATTTTTATTAATTCCTTCCTTCTTGCGTTGGCTTTATTTACTCCTTTTTTCTAGTTTCTTAAGGTAGGAACTTAAATTTTTAATTTAAGGCTTCTCCTCATTTCTAATGTAAGCATTTAGTGCTATAAAATTTCCTCTCAGTACTGCTTTAGCTGCATCCCACAAATTTTAATATGTTGTATTTTTATTTTTATTTAGTTCTATTTATTTTTATCATAATTTTTTGAGATTCACTGTTTGCCTGGTAGCTTGTTGAGAAATTTAAATTATTTAATTTCCATGTGTTTAGAATCTTTCCTGTTGTATATCTGTTTTGATCCATTGTGGTCAGAGAACACACTGTATATGATTTCAGTATTTTAAAATTTGTCGAGGCTTGTTTTATGGCCCATTTTGATGAATGGTCTATCTTGGTGAATATTGCATGGGGACTTGAAAAAGAATGTGTATTGTATTCTGCTGTTGTTGGGTGTGGAGATATATATATATATAATCTGCTTGGTTGATTGTGTTATTCACATCTTGTATATTCTTACTAATTTTCTGTCCAGCAGTCGTATCAGTTGCTTAGAGGTAGAGGTTGATGTCCCCACCTATAATTGTGGATTTGTCTATTTCTCCTTTCAGCTTTATCAGTTTTTGCTTCAAGTATTTTGAGGTTCTTTTGTTTGGTGCACACATAGTTAGGATCATTATGTCTTCCTGGTGGACTGATCCTTTTATCACCATGCAAAGTCCCTCTTTGACTCTAGTAATTTTCTTTGCTCTGGGGTCCGCTTTATCAAATATTAATAAAGCCAGTCCTGTTTCTTGATTAATGTTTGCACGGCCTATCTTTTGCCATAATTTTACTTTCAATCTACCTATATTGTTGAATTTGAAGTGTTTCTTATAAATAGCATGTACTTGAGTAATTTTTTTACCTACTCTGTCTATTGATAGGTGTATTTAGACCATTTGCATTTAAGGAAATTATTAATATGTTAGTGCTTACGTCTGCCATTTTATTATATGCTTTCTGTTTGTTTTCTGTGGTTCCTATTCCTCTGTTTCTGTTTTCTTGCTTCCTTGTGCATTACTTAAGCATTTTTAGGACTCCATCTTGATTTATTTATTCTGCTTTTGAGTGTATCTTTTTGTATAGTTTTCATGGTGGTTGCTCTGAGTGTTATGATATACATATGTGGCTTATCACAGTCTACTGGAATCAACATTTTACCACTTCTAGGAAAGTAGAAACCTCACTTTCATTTAGGTCCCTTTGCCTTCTGCATTTTTAAGCAGTATTGTCTTGGGTATCATATGATGATGTAGTTTTTGTTTCAATTATTGTATGACTTACAGAATTTATGAGAAAAATAGCCTGTTGTTTTTCTTCTCTTTCTGTTCTTTCTTCCTTCACAATGATTGTGAATTCTTTTACTTATGATTTCCTTTGTGTTTAAAGAACTTCATTTAGCCAATCTTTAAGGATAGGTCTCCTAGAAATAATTCTTTTAGGTTTCCTTTGTCTGAGAATGTCTTTATTTCCCTTCATTCCTGAAGAATACTTTTGCCATGTATAGAATTTGCAGGTGACAGTTGTTTTTTTTTCTTACAGTTCTTGAAAAATGTTGTGCCACTTTCTCTGACCTCCATGGTTACAGATGAGAATTCTCCTGTCTTTTGAATTTGTGTTCCCCTCCAAGTAATGCATCATTTCTCTTTGGCTGCTTTCAAGAACTTTTCTTTGCTTTTAGTTTTCAAATTTTTTATTATGATGTGTCTTGGTGTGGATTTCCTCACGTTTTTCCTGTTTAGGTTTTGCTCAACTTCTTGAGCCTAAAAGTTTGTGCCTTTTGCCAGATTTGGAAAGTTTTCAGTCATTATTTCTTCAAATAATCTTTCAGTCCTTCTCTTTCTCTCCTGTCCTTCTGGGACTCTGATAATACAAATGCAATATCCGTGTTCTTACGTTACTGTCTCATAGATTCCTGAGGTTCTGTTTATTTTTCAGTCAGTCTATATTTTTATTTCTCTGTTGTTCAGATTGGGTGAATTTTCATCATCCATCCTCAAGTTCACTGACTATATCAAGTGTTGAGCCCATCCAGAGAATTTTTTATTTGTTATTGTGTTTTTCAGTTCTATAATTGCCGTTTGGTTCTTTTTTATAAATTTCTTTTTCTTTTTTTTTGCTTAGACTATCTTCTCATTTGTTTCAAGAGAACTGGTAATTGTTTGTTGAAGCTGCTTTAAAACTCTTGTCAGATAATCCCACCTTCTCATTTGTCTCACTGTTAGCATTAGTTGATTGTCTTTTCTCATTTGAACTGTGATTTTCTTAGTTCTTGGTGTGACAGGTGATATTTGATTGCACACTGGATATTTCATCTGTTAGGAGACATTGAGTCATAGTTAATTTTCTAACTTAGCAGGCATCACCCTGTTTACTTTTGTGACTTACTTTTGTGGGCTGTGGTTCTAAGGGCAGTTTAATGTTAGGAGCTTTTGTTGTGTTATTTTGGTCTGCTCAGTTTGTCTGGTGTCACTCTTGCTGCCACTGGGTTTTGCTATTGCTGCTTGAGGGGACAAGAGGGTTTTCCCAAGGTCTGACTGCTGAGTGTGTCTCAGTGGAGAAGGGAGTTTTAGGCCCATGGGGACAAAGTAACTTCCTGGGCCAGATGCTTGCTGTGGTGGGGTCCTCTTGCCAGTGCCCCTTGGCCACCCCAGTGGCTCTGGCTTGGAGAGGGGAGTCTCATGCCCACAGGGTGAAAGAGGCTTCCTGGTCCAGCCCACTTGTTATGGTGGGGACTTCTTGGCCAGGGCTGCTGGCTGCCCCAATATCTGTTGGCAGGAGAGCGGAGTCCCTGGCCTAATGGGGAAAGAGAGCACTTGTCCTGCCACTTATTGTCAGCAGGGTTCCCCATTGATACCCTCTGTGGGTGGTGCCAGGGCAACTGTGTTAGTCCTAAACACTGTCATCTCTTGTTTATAGCCTCTTAAATGCCCATGCTTCCATTCTAATGGAAGCACTGTACCCTCCCTGGCTCTGTTTGAGTGTGAACTTTGAAAAAAAATAAATCAAACTCCATCACTTTCTTTCTCAAAGACCCTCCCATGGCTTCCCAGACTCCATATCATGGACTACATGACCCTCCATTGTCTGGCCTCAACTCTGACCACACTCTTTCTCCTTTTTAAATCTCAGGCCCACTGACCTCCGTGTAATTCCTAGCACACGCTTAAGGGCCTTTGTGCCTTCTATTCTCTCTCCTGGAACACGCTTACTTAGACCTTCACTTCTTTCAAGTCTCTGATCAAATGTTACCTCCTTAGAGAGCCTTTCCCTGCCCATCTTACTAAAAAGTACATTGTTCATTCCCTTTTCCCTTATTCTGAAGCTTGAGTACCTGGGTTTCACTTTCAGCATATCCACTGGGAAGGAAATGTTCATTCCTCCCCTTCCCTCATTCCGTTATTCATTTCCCCTTATTTCTTTTAGAAACTGAATTCTCTCTCAGATTTAATCTGGCCACATGGCCACTCAGGTAAAGACTACATTTCTCTGACTCCCTTGCAGCTAGGTGAGCCCATAAGGCAAAGCTTGGGCTAATGAGCTGTGTGTGGAAGTGATGTGTGCAGCTCTGGTGTATCCACTTGCCCTGGTCTTTTGCATTCTCTTTTCGCATCTCACAAACTGTAATGTGGCCATGAAGCTGAGCTAGCTTTGACCCTACAGAGAGGACTACATCCTGTGGTATGGCAGAGAAACGAAGTAGGAAGATCCAGGGTTCCTAAATGATACTTGCAACAGAACTTTCCACTGACTCTGGACTACCCGCCTACCTTTGGGCTGTTATGACAGAAATAGACATCCGTTTTATTTGGGCCACTATATGTTGATGTCTCTTTGTTACGACAGCTCATTTTATACCCTAATACAATAATTTACCATCTGTGAGAATTTGGGCAAGTTATTTAACTTCTCCGTGCTTCTGTGTCTTCATTACTAAGTAGAGATAATAATAATACCTACTTTATGGTATTGTTGGGAGAGTTCAGTGTATTAATACATGAATGGGGCTTGTAACAAGCTCTTAATCCATGTTGGCTTCTAGTATTTATTCATCTTCATAACTCTTATTGCTACCTGGCATTATATAATGTATGTCCTTGCTTACTTGTTTATTGACTATCTCCCTCTCTCCGTTAGAATATAAGCTCCTTCATGCAGGGGCCAGCCTGGCTTGGCCCCCAACTGTAGCCCCAGCTCTAGAACAGTGCCTGGCCCCAAGTAGAAACTCCACAAAGGTTTGTTAAATAAGTGAAAATGAATGCATACACGCATTTATTCTCTCCTTCCTTTCTTTTCCTTATTAATTAATTCATTCTACTCATTCCAACTTGAAAGCATGATGCATTTTAGCTGTTCATGTAGCCATCTCATGAGGCTGGAATAAGCGTACATTTCAGCTCAGTCCAGCTGAACTGAGCCATGAGGCTTCTGCCTGATCCTTAAGCACACACTGCAGGGACCTCTCACGGATGCTTTCTTCCTTCCCTATCCACCCTGACAGCTATGCACTCACAGTTTCCTCCACTGATTTCATCATGAGATAGGAGACGAGCTGCATCCCAAAGCTTCGTTGCTCTGCTCCAACCTCTCCCTGAAGAAACCATCATCTTGCCTCCTCCCAGCCTTCTCCCTTTTCTCACTCTCTCCCAAGTGTCCCTGAGACAGGCACCAGAGACTCACTGGGTTCTTGGCAAAGATAAATGAGGCCTCTTCTCCTTGCTGCAACTCAGAAGAGGGGGCATCCCTGGCCTTGCCCTGCCATTGGTGCCGAGGGAGCAGGCAGACGCTGAAGGCCAGAGTGAGTTGTTCTGTCAACAAAGGTTCACTGAGCACTCAGCAAATGCCACACGTTGTGCTGAGCCAAACAGACCCGGTCACTGCCTCCATGGATCCGGTTGTCTTGTGGGGGAGACGGATTTACGTGGAATAATCAAATACATAAACATAAGTTACACAAACTAGGGTGAGTGTTATGAGGAAAAGGTCCACGATGCTATGAGAAGATGTAACATGGGGGTCTGATGTAATCTGTGGGGTCGCGGAAGTGACATTTGAACTGAGAAGAGAAAAGGGAAATAGAATATAATTGGGGAACAGGTTGGGTGTGGAAGAGGAGAGAGCATACCAAATAGAGGCAACAGCATGTGCAAAGAGGCAACAGCATGTGCAACAGCATGTGCAAAGGCCCTGTGGTTGGAGAAACAGAAAAGGACTGCATGGTTAGTGCACAGAGAGCAGGCTTGAGACCAGACAAATAGGCAGGGGCTAGATCCTTGAAGCCTCGTTGTCCAAAGGAGGATTTTCTTCATCCTAATGATTTTGAGAAGAAGAGGGTGACATGGTCACATTTGTGTCTTGAAGGGGTCTGTCTGACTGCTGTGTGGAGAAGGGATTACAGCAAGTAAGAGTGGAGCTGTAGAGATGAGTTAGCAAGCTCATGCAGAAACCCTGGCAGGAGATGTAGGCAGCCTAGGCTGGGGAGATGAGGGTGGAGAAAGAGAGCAGCGGGCAGAGAGTTTAGGGTGTACAATTGATGAGACCCCATCCACACTCTTGGCGGGGTGTGGATATGGAGGGTGAAGGACAGTGCAGTGCAAAGAGCAAGGCCCTGGTTTCTGGGCCATTCCGCAGGATAGACAGGAAGGCAAGGTTTGGGAAGAAAAATCATGAGTGCGGTTTTGGATTTGCCAAGTTTGTGGCACTTTTGTGATGTGAGGTAGGCGGGTGGATATGCAAGTCTAGAGGCCAGAGGAAGGGCTGCAGATACACATGAGGGAATTACGATCCCAAGGGCGGTGACTGAAGCTGTAACAGGAATGTGATCACCTCGGGGAGGGAGTGTAGTGTCAGCAGAGAAAAGTGACAGAGCAGAGATGCTAGAGGCAAGGAATGAGTGCAGAACATAGAAGAATATTAGAAGAAAATACAGGGGAAAAAATTAAAATATAATCCTGGGGGAGGAAAGCCTTCCAAGTCTTCCACCCAGAACCATAAATGAGACACAGTCAGATCTGAATTCGTTAAAAAATGTAAAATCTCTGAACAAAGAAGACACAACAAAGTTAAAAGATAAGCAGTAGACTGAAATGAAATATTTGCAATATATTCAAAAGACAAAGATAAAAATCTCTAAGTTCCCTAAAGAGAGGGACAATCTAAGAGAAAAGCAAACGAAGGAATGGACAGACTGGACATTGAGCTCCACGTTCTTAAGAACCAGTTATGAGTAAATCTGCAGTGAAGGTGTTTTGTCCATTAATTTGGCAAAAATTAGCTGAAAGTATTACTAGCAGTATGAGGAGAGAGATACCATATCCTGCTGGCAAAGTACGTTTGGAAGGCAATTTGGTAGAAGCTGTCAAAACCCTAACCAGGAACGTCTCATTTAGAGTCTACATTAAAAGAAAACTCATGTGTGCATCAAAGTGCGTTGAATTATAAAGAAGTTTATTGCAGTAGTTTTTAATAAAGGTTTAAAAATCTGGAAGAAATATACATCCATAAACATATTCTATACAATGTGAACTATTTATGTAAAAAAAGGTACATGTGTTTCTGAATAGAGAATGGTGGTCACTAAGGGTTTGACCGTGGCTTCTCTGAGGGAGGAAGTAGGGATGGGGGGATGGGGTGTTGAAGGGAGATTTTGCACTTTGTTCTAGAAGCTTCTGCATTGTTTGAATCATGCATGACAAAAAGGTATTCTTGTATTAGCTGTGTAATGAAAAATTATAAAAACTATAAAAAAAGAAAAATCCCGACTTGGCTTCCATAGATAGAAGGCCAGAGGGGATGGCCAGCTTCTGGCAGTCTCGGCCACCTCTGCTCTGTCCCTCCTGGCTAGGGAATGGTCCTTCTGGTGTCCATTCTGCTGCTCGCCCTCAGTTCCCACGTCCCTCGTCCCTGTTTGTCCAGGTGGCCAGCCACAGGGTGCTCCTTTGTGGGGCAGGTGTAGAAGGTGGCAGTCTGCCGGAGAGCCACCACGGGGCAAAGGCCTTGGCCCCACGGTAAGTGCTCTGACCTCCTGTCTAAAAGCACGTTGACTTCCCCGTTCATCCACATAAACTGGCAGGATATTTTCGAATAAATCATGAGCGTGGCAGTTAAATTCTCTAAACCACACTGGAAAAAGGATTATGGTATTGACTGTGGGGACAGGAAGATTGATTCTCACCCAGAAAATCTGCCAGATTCTTGATTTAGGGAGCCGGTGATCAGCACAGGTTAGCTCTGATTTATATTGGCTTGCCTTTCCCACGGGTTCCTCTCCCACTCCAGGGGACACTTCGGGTGGGACAGCTCTGGGGCCACTACTGTCCCGCTAGTTCTTTGCAAGATGGCCCACCAGGGTGATGGATACGGGCAGAGCTCACTGGCCCGCAGCTGCCTCCCACCATGCCCTCAATCCTGATCCGTGCTCTGGTGGCCCCTGCCACCTGCTGGATAAAGCCCAGCTCCTAAGCCTGGAATTGTAGGACCCCCTAGATGGAGCCCGTGCCACCTCCCAACACCCCTGCCCACCATGCATGCCCTGCTTGTGGTTTTCTCACGATGTACCTCGTACATGACTGTCCCTTTCCTATGGCGAGGGACAAGCATAGTAACCAGAGAGCGTTCCAGCCCTTGGACAGCTCAGAGTCTGGAGCAGGACATGGACTCATGATCAGTCCTGTGTGTAAGTTCCGTGATGGGGGGCCCGAGGGGGCAAGGAGGAGGCAGCATCCACACCTCACCTCCTCTGCCCTCTGTGTGCCCACAAGGTCCCTGGGTCACCATATCTCCCCTTCTTGTCCTTGTCACCTTCCTCATCATTCATATGTGCTACTTCTATATTTCCTCAGTCTCGGTTTTAGCTGTCATAGCTAACTTTACATGGCTGCTGTGAAGTACCCATGTAAAAGCATTGCATCTGTCCTTGGTGACAATGCAAAGCCACACCTTGATTCATAGTTACCACTGACTGCAAACCCCTACTTGCTGGACCCCTCTGTGTCTGGGGGACCCTGTGATGCTCGCTTGTATGTCTTACACGCTGTGCCCAGCTGTCCCTCCACTATCTTGCCTGTGATGGCTCATGGGGCTTTTGGTGTCCACGGGCACCACTGTTTTCTACCAGGGACACCCTCAGCTACTACCTGTGCTCCACTCCAAACCCAAACCCAAGCCCAGGGCAGCCCTTCACTTAATTCTCTACAGCCCAGTCTAGAAGAAACTTCAACTTCAGATAACACATTCCTAAAGGTTCTAGGTTCATAGAAGGGAAGAACATTACGAACTTGTAACTTCTGTAGAGGGGGCTGCGCTCAGATGCCGGGGGCTCAACCCCTCCCTGGGGACCCTGCAGACCAGTGGCTGCTTCACTTCCAGTGTTCTCCACAGGACGGAGAGCAGCTCAGCTCAGAAAGAGGCTGGGATGCTTCTCTCTCCATCTACTGTCTCCCTTCCTCTTCCCCACTTGCTGCCCTGGGACCAGCTCTTTCCCAGAACGACTGACAGTGGAATATCCACTCACTTCGAGGGCAGCCCCACTCCACAGGGCATGGGAGCAGCTCAGATTTATTCATCATAAATTACTTCATTCCCAGGACACTGACTGTCCCGTCCAGTCTTTTCCTCAAGCAAGAGATGAAGCAGGTAATGTCAGCATCCTCCCTCTGAAGTCAGGCTTCCTCTCCCACAAAGAACTGCCCAGAAAAGTATGCACATTTCCCCTGGAACGAGCACCGCTTTGCAGCAGAGTTCATACAGAAGCAAAAAGTATTTATTATAGCTTCTGCCCCTCCCCCTCCTGCCCCTGCCCCCCTAATGGGGAGGGGGCAAGGAAGTCTCAGCTGCCAAACAGAACCCTTAAATTCTTAGGTTAAAAGATTTGTATTCAGGGCTTCCCTGGTGGCGCAGTGGTTGAGAGTCCGCCTGCCGATGCAGGGCACACGGGTTCGTGCCCCGGTCCGGGAAGATCCCACATGCCACGGAGCGTCTGGGCCCGTGGGCCATGGCCGCTGAGCCTGCGCGTCCGGAGCCTGTGCTCCGCACGCAATGGGAGAGGCCACAACAGTGAGAGGCCCGCGTACCGCAAAAAAAAAAAGAAAAAGATTTGTATTCAGCTTGCTGGCGATTTCATGATTTTCCCCAAGAACAACCAGCGAGTATTTGTGTAACTAAAAAGCACATCATGGTGATTTTCCTAAAATAAGGGAAAAGTTTACTCCTTGAAGATGAATGCAAGATTCTTGGAAGCAAATATCAAGATGCTGCAACTTTTTCAACACCAGGGCTCCCCTACTTCCCAGCTCAACGTGCTGAGTTTTCATGAATCTGAGTATCCAGTGGCAGGAAGCAGACTCCTCCCTCCATTACATCTGAGCCACCTGGAGAATTACAGACTCCAGGGAGGTAGAACCCTGGAAGTACCCAGTCTATCCCTGGGAATCGGGAGACGTCCTATGAACAGATCAGATGACCTCTCAGGTCTGGCTGACATGCCTTTCACAATAGGGAACTCCCTCCCTCCCAGACTGGTCCGTCCCTGGCCGTTCTGATGGTGGCATTGCCTTCCTCAACTTCTGCAGCTGGCTCAGCCCCAGCCCCCGGGGCTACACAGAAATCAACTGCTTTTCCTAGGACATGACCCCATTGATATGCCCACAGAGCACATATTCTTTGATCTGATCTTCTCCAGGCTGAGGCTGAGTGTCCCGATTTCCATCCCCACCTTCCCTCGCGCCAGCCCCCGAAGCCTAGGTCCACGGTTTTCTGTTCTGTGAGGTCTTCAGCTCTTTCCCCACTCTGGCCTTCTCCTGGGGACATGGCCCATCTGCTGGCTCATCCCCATCGCCTGCCCAATGGGGGCAAGGCTGCTGCCCCAGTTCTGGTGAATACACTTGAAATTCAGGCAACCTTATTTCTCATTAGCAATTTCTGGCACTGGTGTTATGGGTTGGCTCCGACAGACCTGAGAGGTGACCGACACAGCTGTAAGCATCACGACACATTTGCACTCATGCCTTTGATTATCCAAGTACAATTCACCTTGTCTAAATGGAAGCAGAGTGATTCGTCGGGGAGGAAAACTTTTCCCTCTTCCCTTCTTGCTTCTTTGGCTGGTCTAATAATGAAATTGACCTAAGACAGATTAACAGGGAAAAAAACAAATTTCATTTCATATGCATGGGGCCCCCAAAGATATGAGACTCAAAGAGGTGACCAAAGCAGACAGCTTTTATGCCTTGTAGACAGAGAAACAATACATCTGTGAAGAATTGACAAAACAAAGGGGTTTGGGCTTGGGGTAGCTAATTAGTGAAGAAGTGACAAGGTTTGTTTAGTAGCCTTCTTAGCCATGAATTCTCCATCTCTGGTGATTAGGATGTCTCTCTACCTCCTGGTACAGGGAAGTTACCTTGCACACAGGAGATTTATTTCCCGCTTCCAGGGGGATAAAGGAAGGTCAGAGTGTCCTTCCTGCACCTGCTGTTTCTTAAGTAACTATAATTCAAAATAGTCAATTTGCCAAATGTGGCATATTGGGGAGCATATCGCGTTCCCACTGCCAGTGCTTTTGTGGGGAAGCCAACCAATTTACCAAGGACCAACTTACATGATCAATTTGGCCAATGACCAATTTGCAAACTATTTTTTAGAATTGAGTTTTGCTCCAGTGGTTTTGACCTTTTTTGCCATTTGAGTCTGAGTTGCTTGCAGGTGTTGAGTTTGGGAGGGAGCTTCCCCTGGCACACACTTCTCCTGGGAGCAGAGAGGCATCCTCTCGTGTCTCAGCAGAGGTCTGCCAGTTCAGTCGCCCATGCCCTTCACTCCAGTCAGGCTATGACAGCCGGACCTGGCTACAGAGCTGTGAGCAAAGAAGGTCACCGCAGCGACGGTGGAACAGAAACCAGAGGGAGGCAGTTGCAGGGGAAGACCTGGGACAGGTGTCTCTTCCTGAGATAGATCTGGGCAAGAGCCAGGAGACAACAAAAAAGGAATAAGAACTTCTAAGGTGAGCCAATAGGAAAAAAGTAAAGATTTTCTGACACTTAAAAAAAGTAGTTCTTGAACTTCAAACTATATACATGAATTAGAAGATTGTCTCTTTTGAGAATTATAATCATAATGGCTTACAAGATCAAGTGTAGAAGTATCTCAAAACACAGAGCGTCGATACAAAGAGAAATCAGGGAGAGAGAAAGAGGGGGAAATTTGTAACTGGCAAAGAGAGCTTGGGTGCACTGGGATGGGGCGGAGTAATCATTGATCTCTTAATATAGCAACAGAAGAATACAACGTGTTCTGTGCATGTGAGGATTAAGAGTCATCATTAATAGAATGAAAATCAAGAGAGAATTGTCAAAATAATGGAGGGGGGAGATAAGAATAAGTATTTACCTGACCAAGCCAGATAAATTAAGGAAAAGGAAAAAGAAAATAGCAAGGTAAACAGTAACCATAATGTAAGAGGGAAGAAATGAGACAAGTGTCATTGTTTCCATGAGAGTGGATTGGCTGAGTTCCCTGATTCAAAGGTTCAGAAACCAAGCTTGGCTTTATATGGCTTAAAGAATCTCACCTAAGGAATGTAAATTGGTGCAGCCACTATGGAGAACAGAAAGGAGGTTCTTTAAAAAACTGAAAATAGAGTTACCATATGATCCAGTACTCCCACTCCTGGGCGTATATCTGGAGAAAACTCTAATTTGAAAAGATACGTGCACGCCAGTGTTCATAGCAGCAGTATAATACAATAGCCAAGACATGGAAGCCACCTAAGTGCCCATCGACAGATGTGTAAAGAAGATGTGGTACATATACATTTATATATACACACACACACACACACACACACACATATATATATAATGGAATATTACTCGGCCATAAAAAATGCAATAATGCCGTTTGCAGCAACATGGATGGACTTAGAGATTATCATACTAAGTGCAGTCAAATGAGAAGGACAAATATGTCATCACTTACACGTGGAATCTAAAAAACGATACAAATGAGCTTATTTACACAACAGAGGTAGACTCAGAGGCATAGAAAACAGATTGATGGTTACCAAAGGGGAAAGGGTGGGGGAAGGGGTAAATTAGGAACTTGGGATTAACAGATACACACTACTATATACGAACTAGATAAACAACCAGGTCCTACTGTATAGTATAGGGAACTATATTCAATATCTTGTAATAATCGATAATGGAAAAGAATCTGAAAAAGAATATATACATACACATATATATGTATATATATCACTTTGCTGTACACAAGAAACTAACACAACATTGTAAACCAACTATACTTCAATTAAAAAAAAGAATCTCAAGTCCATTCTCTAGTAGGTCTGTGTCTTTATTCCTGTCTTACCCCTAGGTTCTTCACGACATTTTTTTTTTCTTAGATTCCATATATATGTGTTAGCATATGGTATTTGTCTTTCTCTTTCTGACTTACTTCACTCTGTATGACAGATTCTAGGTCTTGAGGATATGGGGAGGGGGAAGGGTAAGCTGTGACAAAGTGAGAGAGTGGCATGGACATATATACACTACCTAACGTAAAATAGCTAGCTAGTGGGAAGCAGCCGCATAGCACAGGGAGATCAGCTCGGTGCTTTGTGACCACCTAGAGGGGTGGGATAGGGAGGGTGGGAGGGAGGGAGACGCAAGAGGGAAGAGATATGGGGACATATGTATATGTATAGCTGATTCACTTTGTTATAAAGCAGAAACTAACACACCATTGTAAAGCAATTATACTCCAATAAAGATGTAAAAAAAAAAAAAGAATCTCACCTAAAATAAAGTGATTAAGAAAGGTCAAAAATTAAGTGGTGGGCAAAAAGGCACCAAGAAAATGCCTCACCCCTAACAACAACCAACCACAACAAGAAATGGGGGCAGCAGTAATATCGAAGTGGAATCGAAGGTAGAAGATGTTACATGGGATCCAGAGCATGATGAAACAGAAGCAGAATGAATAATAGCAATAAGTATCGTTCATGGAACTCTTGCCAGGCACACAGGGCTATGGGCGTTAAAGGACGATGCCATGTAACCCTTGCCGCAGCCCAGTAAGGTAGGTACATCATTATTCCCATTTTATAGATGCACAAACTGAGGCTTAGAGAGTTTAAGCAGCTGGCCCAAGGTCTCAAAGTTGGAAGCCATGCTCTTAACCAGAACCCCTCCTTGCCCCTCACTTCACTGGAGCAAGACACGACCTTTTCCCCAGGGCCAGCACCTGATGTGGAGCCAACCCCACTGATATTATGTGGTCTTAGGGTGATATAACCCATTTTAACATTTTTAACAATTTCCAAAATATCACCAATTGATTTGTTTTCAATGGAACGATTCCATCTCATTCATCACGGCCACTCTGCTGCCTACGTCTTTTATTCTCGGGATAAACTCTCTTCTAAACTCGCTGGGGCCCTGCCTTCATAAAGACACGTTAATTAAAACTTGACGGCCAGAATCAATGACTCTTCCTCCACGTGGGACTCATGAGCGCCTCTAGCCCCATGGCGATTTCCACACATCAGAACAGTGGCAAGGCAGTAGAGGTTCAACGTGGTTCAAATAATCTGGTTCATATGGGTTGGCATCAAGGTAATTATAAAGTAATTCAATTAATTAAAAGTAAAACGTAATTAAAGTGAAAAAGATTTTGCAGCAGTCTCTCCTCAATAGCTCAGCTTAGCGGAGATGATGTATTAGACCAGGCTTCTGCTTCTGCTACTAGAGGGTGAAGCAGAAATAAACTCAACTTTCTCTATTTTCAATGGCAATTCATACTTCAGATTTCATCCCATCCAATACTTGTAACATATAAGATGTGTTGTCCCACGTAAGCCATAGCCATCACGACAGAAGGAAGGGGTGGAGACTCTATAACACCATCTTATTGCAGATTTAAGAAACAACAGCAAAGTAAATAATATTTAATGTGTCTACTTGATGTCTAATTATGTTGATACTGAATTACCAGTAAAACCTGAAAGATTATAAATATCCGATATTGATAAGGAAGTCGTTATCACTCAGCAGTTACTTATAACTTATAACTAAATTTCAATGAAATTTATTTCCTATGAAAACTTCGGTCCTATTAGGGCATGTGTAGGGAGATAAAACTGGAGTACAGGGAACTCCAGTTCCAGGAAACTCCAGCTGCATTTCTGGCTTTCCTGTATCCTGGGGTCCTTTGCGGAGATATATCTACCCTAAGGTTGGAAGTGCTTGATGAATTACTGAATATGAGATAATCACTTGAGGAGCTTCTAAAAATTCTCATGCCCAGGCCACTCCCGCCCTCCCCAAACAAAACAAAACAAAACAAATCAGACTCTCTGGGAGTGAAACCGCAGGGCTCAGTGTTCTTTTGTGTTTTTATCTTTATTGGAGTATAATTGCTTTACAATGGTGTGTTAGTTCTTGCTTTATAGCAAAGTGAATCAGCTATACATATACATATATCCCCATATCTCCTCCCTCTTGCATCTCCCTCCCACCCTCCCTATTCCACCCCTCTAGGTGGTCACAAAGCACCGAGCTGATCTCCCTATGCTATGTGGCTGCTTCCCACTAGCTATCTACTTTACATTTGGTAGTGTATATATGTTCATGCCACTCTCTCACTTCATCCCAGCTTACCCTTCCCCCTCCTCGAGTCCTCAAGTCCATTCTCTACATCTGCATCTTTATTCCTGTCCTGCCCCTAGGTTCTTCAGAACCTTTTTTTTTTTTTTTTTTTTTTTAGATTCCATATATATGTGTTAGGGTACGGTATTTGTTTTTCTCTTTCTGACTTACTTCACTTTGTATGACAGTCTCTAGGTCTGTCCACCTCACTACAGATAACTTGATTTCGTTTCTTTTTATGGCTGAGTAATATTCCATTGTATATATGTGCCCCATCTTCTTTATCCATTCATCCGATGATGGACAGTTAGGCTGCTTCCATGTCCTGGTGATTGTAAATAGAGCTGCAGTGAACATTGTGGTACGTGACTCTTTTTTTTACATCTTTATTGGAGTATAATTGCTTTACAATGGTGTGTTAGTTTCTGCTTTATAACAAAGTGAATCAGTTATACATATACATATGTTCCCATATCTCTTCCCTCTTGCGTCTCCCTCCCTCCCACCCTCCCTATCCCACCCCTCCAGGCGGTCACAAAGCACCGAGCTGATCTCCCTGTGCTATGTGGCTGCTTCCCACTAGCTAGCTATTTTACGTTTGGTAGTGTATATATGTCCATGCCACTCTCTCACCCTGTCACAGCTCACCCCTCCCCCTCCCCATATCCTCAAGTCCATTCTCTAACAGGTCTGTGTCTTTATTCCCATCTTACCCCTAGGTTCTTGACATCTTTTTTTCCCTTAGATTCCATATATATTGGTTAGCATACGGTATTTGTCTTTCTCTTTCTGACTTACTTCACTCTGTATGACAGACTCTAGGTCCATCCACCTCACTACAGATAACTCAATTTCGTTTCTTTTTATGGCTGAGTAATATTCCATTGTACGTATGTGCCCCATCTTCTTTATCCATTCATCCGATGATGGACGCTTAGGTTGCTTCCATGTCCTGGCTACTGTAAATAGAGCTGCAGTGAACACTGTGGTACATGACTCTGTTTGAGTGATGGTTTTCTCAGGGTACATGCCCAGCAGTGGGATGGGCTCAGTGTTTTTAAACTCCCAGAGTGATTCCAGTGTGCATCCATCCAGACTGAGAGCCGAGGTGAATCAGACTTGAGGTGCAAGGTGGATTGTGGGCTTGGGTGATGGGTCCCCTGTCCTGTCCCTTAAAGGCTGCTGGTCAGCCATGAGCTCTAGCCCAGTGTGGCCGCGGGACACCTGGACCAGGCTCCTGAAGTGCAGTTCTGTCCAGTCCTTCCTCACCCCACTGGCTCCACCCAGCTTTTTTTTTTTTTTTTGCGGTACGCGGGCCTCTCGCTGCTGTGGCCTCTCCCGTTGTGTAGCACAGGCTCCGGACACGCAGGCTCAGCGGCCATGGCTCACAGGCCCAGCCGCTCCACGGCATGTGGGATCTTCACAGACCGGGGCACGAACCCGTGTCCCCTGCATCAGCAGGCGGACTCTCAACCACTGCGCCACCAGGGAAGGCCTCCACGCAGCTTTTTGTGACCATCTTTCAGTGTCCACTCTGGAAGGATGACTCCCTCCTCTACCCGGCAGCCAAGCCCACCTGAGCTTGGTCTGTGGCCCCAACCTCTTCCTCTCCCACCCCACCCTCGCCTCCTGTCTTCTTGCTTACGCTCCGATCTTCCCCCTTCGAGTTTGACTCTGACCCCAGCCTGGCAGTGCCTGGCGGAGGTGGGGGTCCCTTCTCTGGCCAGCCCCACGGCAGGGCAATGGCTACACCGGCTTGGGAGGCGGGTCAGCTTCCCTGAGGTAGGGCTTGTGACTGCGTGGTCACGGTGGAATCTGCAGTGCCCGGCAGAGTGGTGGACACCGGATAAATGAGCAAAGCTTTAGAGGATAGACACCTGTCATGTGGGCTTTGACAGGAGAAAGAAACTACATTGCTTTGCTGGAAACCTGTGAGGAGTCCACTTGGCTACTTAATGAGGTGCAGTTATCCCAGAGGAGCAGCATGGATGGACAGATGCAGTGAAAGCTGGGTGAGAGCGAGGGTGTCCTTGTGCATGGGTGGAGGGGCGGCCTGTGGGGGGCATGGGTGTGGAGGTGTTTGTGAGGATTGGGACATTGTGTGTGCAAGCATGAGTGTGCCCACGCGTGTCTGTCTCGTCTTTGTGGGAAGACCCCTATTGTGGTCGTTTTGAACATTGTTTCTGTAGGCAAAAGAGAGAGTATACTACCTGAGCCCATTTATATACAGTTCTAGACAATGCAGACTAACCAGTCGTGACAGAAAGCAGAACGGTGGATGCCGGGGGATGCAGGGCAGGGAGAGCCAGAAGGGAGACACTGCAAGGTGGCCCAGGGAAACTTCCGGGGGTGATGGATGTGCTCATGTGTGATCTTGATTGTGTGATGATTCTATGGGTGTATACAGGTATTGAAATGCATCAAACTGTCTGTGCACTTTTAACTGTGAAGTTTACTAGAACTCAATTATATCTGCTAAAAAATGAATGAAAAAAAAAAGTAGGGACTTCCCTGGCGGTCCAGTGGTTGGGACTCCTCACTTCCACAGCAGGGGGGGGGGGGGCGTGGGTTCGATCCCTGGCCGGGGAACTAAGATCCCGCATGCCGTGTGGCACGGCCAAAAAAAAAAAAAAAAAAAAAAAAAGAAGAAGCATGAAAAGTGGCCCAAAAAAATGAATAAGACTTCTGAAGTCAGTCTGGGTTCTAATTCTGGCTTCCCAGCTTCCTAGCTGGAATGACTGTGGGCAAGTTGCTTAAGATCTCTGTGCCTCAGTTTCTTCATCTGTAAAATGGGAATAGTCATCTGCTTACCTCATAGAGTTGTACAGGATGGTAATGAAATAAGGATATGCAAAGCACTTATGCCAGTGCCTGGCTCATTTTTACTAGTCAGTAAATGGTACCTATTATTATTCCTGTTAGTGGACATGCCTGGACGCGTGCATATATGTTGCGTGCTTATCTGTGCACACAACTTATATTGGTGTGTCTGTGAGTATCTGTGCAGGAGTGGGAAGCGTGAGTCATGTGTCTGTGTGTGTCCGGGAGGGAGGTGGGGGGGGCCGTGGATTCGTGAGTTCAGGCATGAATCCTCCCTCCTCCAGGCCATCATTACAGCCTTCTCCTCCTCCACAGACTGCATGGGTATTGATTTTTTTGAAGAGTTACTAAACTGCTACATTTACTGACTCATTCAGTCTTTTATCATATCCAACAGCACGGTGCCTTTTGGAAATCACATCGCCCTGGTTCCTTCACGGCTTCTGTAAATCAAGTTTATGTTACCATTGAAAATGTCAAAAGGACTCGGCCAAAGGAAACTGGGGACTTTCTGGGGTGGCAGGACCCTGAAGCTGGCTGGCTCTCAGGCTGCAGTGAAGGATGCTAAAGCTTCCCTCTTTCCACGTGGATACACTTTCTGTGAATTCCCTAAAGCTGGGAGGGAGTCAGAGCATCCCCTGGGAGAACAGATGCCTTGGATCTGTCTGGAGTGGGCCTACGCAGGAGGAGGGAATTAGCAGAGGCCTTTGGGGATCGACTTGGCATCATCAGGATGACTTCCTGGAGCCCTGTCTGTGCTGCTCTGTGCTGGGGGTTTGGGGGGTAAGAGGAGTGTCATCGTCCTTGCCCTCAGAGAGGCCACAGATGAGGGCAGTAGAGGCCCAAGCCTGCCCCCTGGCTCCAGGGATGTCTCTCCAGACCAGGTTTGCACATAATGATGTGAGGACAGGGTTCACAGGGTAGACTTTGGGGTCAGACTGCTCTGGGGTTGCCTTGAGTCCCAGACCTGCCGCTCAGCAGCTGTGCAGCCTTGGTTAGGTTGCTTAACGTCTCTGGGAGTCTCATCTGCAAAACTGGGATCAGGGCACCTCACACGTTGGCCCCCACTTCCAGGGTCTCAGTTATATATGTTTAGTCTGTATTTGAGTCTAGACCTAATCAGGGGACTCAGGCATTTTTATAAGAAGATCATAGTTGTACTAGGCCACATGTCTCAGGTGCCAGGGGGAGTCCTCACTACCCGGAACCATGAGGCATCCCAGTTAGAGGGTGTTAGAAAGGAATTAGAGGATTTGGACAGGGTTCAAGGACGTAGAGCTTTGTTCTGGGTTGGATGCTGTCAGGAAGTGAAGATAATTCTGGGTTTGTCTGGTATCTTGATAATTCTTTTCTCTAAGGTGAGAGGAGGAGAGAGGAACATCAGTCACACACATTAGCTGGGATCGGGGGATATTTGGTGATTTTTGTGGTTTGGTTAAGGTTCATGTGTTGTCTGTGTTCCGACATGATTATAAGGAGTTTTGGTTTTGTCTTGAAGTCACACAGTCTCCTTGTCTATTGTTGATGTCCTGTGAAATTGTTGAAGAGGTGGACACCAGGGGAGCCTCCCTGGGGGTAACTGAGGCTGTTTCATCTCCAGACCCCTAGTCTTGGAATGGGCACCGACCCAATCACTAGTGAATATGCTCAGTTCACAAACTTGGCTGTGCAAACAAAAGAAACTTAATTTTCCTAAAACTCAACCTCATTTCTCTTTCAAACCTTCATTCAGCTGGGTAGTGGGAACTTGGTCAATTTCTTCCTGCCTTTTGCTGTGGTTACGTCTCTACTTTCAGGAGGGCTGACACAGAGGTGGAGCAGGGCTGACAATTTGAAATGAAAATTCTAAGTGATATCGTCTAGGTGGGGAGAGAGAGAGTGGACAGCTAGAGGGAATAAAGGTGCTAAGGTTTTGTCTCAGTCGAGCAGAGGGATGTATTTACGGATTAATGTTAGGAGTTGCTGAAATATAATAATTTAAAGATACAGAAGCTAAAAATAGAATATATGACCTCCAATCCAGTAGAGGAGAAATCTCTACAATAACAACAAAAAACTTGGCCAAGCCAATGGAAACTGGGAAATGAAAATAAAGAAAAAAGAAGAGGCTGAGAAATTAGAAAACAAAATAAGACAGCAGAAATAAATGTAAATGTATCATCAATTACAGTAATTATGAGCATATTAAACTAACCAATTAAGAGATTCTTAAATTTGGTTTTAAAAAAGCCAGCTGCATGCTATTTAAGAGCAAAATGGCTAAAACCAAAAGATATCAAAATATTAAAAATAAAGAGATAAAACAATAAAAGAAATTGTAAAAGAAATTACTATCAGATAAAATTGAACTCAAGGCGAAAGGTATTAAAAGTATCAAGGACAGGCATTTCATGCTGTGATTCCAACATTAGTCCTGAAAGATATAAAGCAAAATCTGAAATAATTTACGGGGGAAGGTTGACAAAACAATAAGCACAGTAGGTGAATTTAGCACATCTTTCTCAGAAGCTGATAGATTAAAAACCATGTATGCTCATATATGTATATAAATGTAAATGTAAACAAACAGCGAATACATGTGGAAAAAGGCTACGTATTAGACCACAAAAGAAGTCTCCATAAATTTCAAAAAATCTGCATTATCAACAGATCCTCTATCCAGCACGCAATAAAATTAGTAATCAACAACAAAGAGATGATCTGTGTATATGTTTGGAAACTAAAAACACACTTCTAAGTTATCCGTGGGTTCAAAAGAAATTTACAACAGAAATTAAGAAGTATTTTGAATTGAAAATAAGGAAGACACTACATAATCAAGCTTGTCTGATGTAATTTAACTGATTCTTTGAGGGGTGATTTATACTGTTGAATGCATTTATTAGGAAATTAGAACAGCTGCACATAACTTACAACCCAAGCAATCAACTCAAGAATCTAGAAAGAGAATAAGGGAAACTAGAAAGCAGGAAATAATAAAGGTAATGATAGAAATGAATAAACGATAAAGCAAATAGAACATCCACAAAAATAAAGACATCAACAAACTAAAAGTGAGTTGCTTAAAAAGGTCGATACTTTAACAAACGTCGTCAAGACTGACCCAGAAAATAAGAAGACATAAATGAACAACATTCCAAGTGAAAAGAGGAAAAGGTGCACAGATAGATATTTTGACCTTGGAAGCACACCGCAAACCACCATGTGCCAGTCGGAGGGAAATACTGGAGGATACTTCTTGATGCCACTTACATTCCCACAGTGCAGGGCACAGAACCTGGGACAGTGCAGGCTCTTAGAGATTGGCTGACCTGCAGAGATGAATGAAAACCTGGAGAGGAACATGTCATTATGTTAAGACTCTTTTTACTAAATTTTGAGAAATGGCATTCGACCAGGTGGTGTTTGTTCTGATGTGATTCATGGAGCCGGGGAAGTTTTGATGGGAGAAGAGGTGTTCAGAAGTCAGAGAGCAAAACATTTCCCGGGGCTGAAGCAGGTGATCGTTAGATGAAGGAGCTGGAGAAGGGAATCCACCGATGAGGATCCAGCACTCGCCAAGGCAAAGAGGTCGGTATGGTGGCTGTTGGCCTCTTACTAGCTGTGCAACTTGGAGCAAGCCTCTTAACCAATCTGAGCCCACATTTCCTCATGTTCAAGCTGAGGGTCATCCCTGTGCCTACCTCATAAACTGCAAAGAGGAAATAAGATAAGGGATGTAAAGCTCCTGGTCCGCAGCTTGTCAGAGAGTTAGCACTCAATAAATGCAGGTGGGGGTGGTGAGGACGGTGACAGTTATCAGGATTAATTAGAGCAGGGCGGTAGCACACGATGATGGGGTGGAAGAGGAAGGTTGGAAGATGAAGATGAATGGCAGGGTCGAGTCAGCTTGGGAAGAGCCTTAAAGGTCACCCCAAAAAGTGGACCTCATTCTAGCCATGCCAAGGAGACATCAAAGGCCTTTGAGTGGGGACTTGCTGAATAAAATGGGGCATCATCTTGTCAAAGGGAGGGGTGTGTGAGGGTCAACCTTGGGGGAGGGACAATCCCCAGGGAAGAAAACGTTTGTAGGTCCTGATCTCCCACTATGTCATGGGTCTTACTACCACCGGAAATCTCTCCTTTATTTATTTATTTATTTTTTGGCTATATTAAGCCCTTTTTAATTTGCCCTGTTGTATGGCATCAGAGCTCTGTGTGTGTGTGCTTGTGCACATGTGTACATATATGTATTTAAATACTGGAAGCCGCTTCAAGCAGAAGGGTAGTTTTACACAAATTCACTCCATGACCGTGTTTATGAGCATCCATCTGTTTTCTCTAAACAGGAGCTTGGGTGGAAGAATATTTATCTAACTGGGCTAATTAGAAGAGCTATCTCCCTGCTTGGATGGAAAGCTCAGATGGGAGCAAATCTGGTATTCTCCAGACACGTACGCTGTGGAATTGGCTGGCCTTGCTGCTCAAAAAACTTCAAAGGATGTATGTAGCTTCTGTGTTTAATTTCCCTATCACTCTACCTCCTGAACACACTGCCTGCTCAGAGGGTGCAGGGAACCCCAGTCTTGATGAGTCTTAATGAAATGGGCTACAGGAAGTCAATCTCCTGTCAAGTGAGACCTGCCTGCTTCTTTATGTTAAAATAACTTTTTGTTTAAAAAAAAACCTAATTCTTAGACAAACACAAGGGCTGGTTGACACGTCAGTGTCGCTGAGCCCCTGACCCACATCTTTATCCGTATTCCGGACCTAACTGGCCTCCACATTCACACCTGGAGCCGCTCCTAGGAGGCCACCCCCTTCCTCTTCCATCCATGCTTGGTCAGGTGGGGGCCGAGCCAATACAACAGGCATTTATGAAACACGTACTACGGTCCAGTTCCTATGCGGAGCATGAATAATCCATTGATGGGGGAGATGTATTCTTAGCCCTCAAGTGTCTGGAGAAGAAGGTGGGTAGACCAGATGTCAGTAGAGTGTGATGAGCACTCTGACTGGGAGATGCAGGAAGGGCAGTGGGAACTGGTGGGCTGTTGGCCGATCTCGAATGGCCTTGGCTGGGGCACTAGGGTGACTTGGCTCTCCTTCACATGACTCTTATCCTCTGTAGCCAAGTCCAGGAACGTTCTCTCGGTCACGGTGGAGGAGCAAGAGAGAGGACAGCACCGTGCAAGGTCGGCAGAGACCTAGGTTTGGAATAGGCATGTCGTTCGTGCTGCAGTCTACCGAACACAGCAAATCACAAGGCTTGTCCGGATTCAGTGGGGCAAAGAGACTCACCCTCTATATGGGGAGGAACTGCAAAAGGCATGGATACGGGAGGGGTAAGAAACTGGCGGAACGGCAGGATTGTTATCACTGTCACCACCATCACAAACTCCGGCATCACTGTCACCAATGACAATGAAACACCCCTTCCTCCGTCTCGAACGCTCCGTCCATGTGGCGTTCATCCTACACCCCACCGAGTTCTTCTTCTCGGGTGGGTGTGAACATGTCTCACCAGCTCTACACCCAGAATCGAATGTCAGGGATGAACCATTTCCTTGAGAGAAGAAGGAAAGACATCCCTTTCGCTTTCTACAGGAAGAAACTGGAATCCAGAGAGGTCAGCTCGTCTGGCGAAGGTCGCACAGCTGGGCTGGGGGGAGGACCAGCCCCTTTCCCTACCCCAGTTTTGGGTGACAGATATGTACCTCGACAGCATCAGCAAAAATGGCTGGTTTGTCCTTTGCTTTCTTCCCGTGCACAGAGCCGAAGGCTTACTCACACCGAGTATCTTCCAGGATCTGGGCTGCTCAGCCCCCTTGGACCCGGAGGCTGCCCGCCTCACCCTTAATGCTTAATTGAAATGAAGATGAAGCGCTCTCTGTGACAGGTCATGCTCCGTGGCAGTCACTGTGCCAAGGACCCAGCGGGGCCGCCGATGTTGAGAATTCTTCTCCAGCTTCTGCCCCAGCAGCAGTTTCCTCAGGGAGCCTCATTTATAATTCCTTTGGTAATTAAAACAACAGATGTTATCGTTAAAAGACTCCTCATTAAATCACAGATAACTTAAGCTTCAGGTGGGTCCTCACTAAACAGTGTCATGAGTCACCTTTGGAGGGAGTAATAAGCATGTGCAAGGGGAGGTCTCAGCCAGCTCGGAAGATGCCCAGGGCTGCCAGGGGCGGGTGTGTGCCCGGTGCTGACAGATACATCAGGACAGAGGCTGCCCAGGACCCTGAGTGAAGGAACACACGATGTGAGGGTGGAGTGAGTCCCAAAAGGGGCTGCGGTGGAGGAAACAGTCCAGCCGGAAGAGCCCTGGGGTGAGGGCTTGCTGGTTATTGGTATTTAGGGACCATGGCCGCAGGGAGTTCCCAAGACCACTGAGTCCCCGAGAACTGGGAAAGGGGGCTGAGCCTGCTGAGCACCCAGGACACTTGGCTCTCATCCTGGCTGTGGCCACTCGCGCCTTAAGCAAGCCCTGTCTCTGAGCCACGGTCCCCTTTTCTGGGAAATGGGCAGAGTGACACCGAGCCCTGAGCTGCGGGGGTGGGAAATGTTTGTAAATCCTCTCACTTGGTGTCTGGGACCGAGGCATCCGGGCGTGTGAACCGCCTGGGCTGCTGCGATGTGTTTCTGAAAGGCCCCCCCCCACCCCCATCCAGGAGCTGCCTGAACACAGCTGTGGCTGATGGCTGAGTTTGGGCCCACATCCCGGCGGGGGTCTGTCTAGGAGCTGCCTGGGGAGGATCTCTCAGGAATGTGTGTGTGTGTGTGTGTGTGTGTGTGTGTGTGTGTGTGTTAGACTCAACCCCGCACAAAGGGGCCGTGTCACTGTCTCCAGCCCCACTCTCGCTCGCCGTGCTGGCCCTGCCCCCAGATGGAGGAGGTCTATATACAGCTCAGGGCAGTAATAACGCGTTTTTATCGACAGTGCCTGACCGTAAACAGAGGGCGCTGATGCCCCCGCACAAGTTGCCTTGAGCGCTAAACGATAAAACAGTGAAAGCAAATGCTCCTGCAGTGCTCACTACGTGCAGAGACTTTCCAGACCCTCACCTACGTCCGTTCATTGAATCCTCATAACAGCCCTGGGGGGGGGGGTGGAAGAGTGAAGAGATGGCTGAGTAGGAGCCTGGGGGTGGGGGCTGGGTGGGATTTGGTCAGATTAGTGGGGGCCGGCGGCAGGGCCCTGCAGGATGCTGCCGGAGCCTCCGTGTGCCCCAGTGGTCGGCACTGACCCCTGGGCCCCAGCACCCTCTCGAGCCTTCTCAGCTGTCTCCAAGGCCCTCCTCAGGGCAGCCCAGGCCTGCATGCCCCAGGCAGGCAGGTGCAGAGGCAGCCAGTACTCCTCCCCCAGGGGGCCTGAGCCAGGCCAGGGTGTCCGTCCCACTAGCTCAGATCAGCACCAGGTCAGGCCGGAAGGAAACCCAGGGCACAACCTCAAACGCCAGAGCAGGCCAGGGACAGGGGGAGAATACATCAGAGCCATGTCATCGTGCTTGCTTACTGTACATGCCCAGCCTAGCACTGCACCCAGCAAACAGGAGACACCCCATCAATATTGGATGGATGGATGGATGGAATGATGGGTGGGCCCTAGGGTTACCGTTTATTGAGTACCTACTACCTGCAGGACTCTGCATGTGTCTCTTACCTGTTTCTTAACAACACACCTGCAAAGTTGCCTTTATTATTCCCATTTTATAGACAGAAAAGTGCAGTTACGTGACTTGCCTAAGTGCACGTTCCCAGAGAGTGATAGCATCGGCATTTGAACCCTGAAACAAGTAACTCCAGGACTGTGTCCTTCCCACTAGGCCACACCGCTCTTGCAAGACCAGAGCTAAGGTGGATTCACCAGCCCTGTCTAGTTGAATTCTGGCCTTCCCTGTGTGTCCCAGTGATGCAGCCAACCGGCACCCATATGTCCTCTGTGCCAGGCCCCAAGCTGAGCACCGGGAACACAGAGACGACCATGACCATGGTCTCTGCCCTGGAAGAGTTTGTGGTCTGGAGTTGAGAGGTACTGGCCACACAGAGGGGAGTTCTGGGTTTAGGGGGTGTCCAGGAGCCAGGGAAGCCCAAAGGAGGGGCAGACCGATTCCCCCTGGCACCTTCCCGAGGCTTTGGTATTTGAACTAGGTTTCGGAGGCAAAGTTAGGAGTCAGACAGGTAAAGGAAAGAGAGGGGAAAGGTCACTCCAGGTAAAAGGAGATTTGAATAGGGGTCCAAACTGACCTTTTAGAGTACAATTCAGAAATAGGTATCAGAAGCCTTAAACTATTCATAATTGATAATATCACTTTAGGGTTTGAATAAGAAAGTAATCTGAGATCTAAATAAAGACTTCCACACCAAACCAAAGAAGCATGAAGAAAACTTTAAGTGCAGGCTGCTTGCTGGTGGCAGCGATGGGGCGGGGTGACAGGGACAGGAGATGAGGCAGGAAGGGGAAGTGGAGGCCAAGCTAGGAAGGGCTTTGATTGTCAGGTCAGGAGACAGGGGCCGTCAGAGGTTTAGAGCTGAGGAATGCTGTTCTCGGATGTGGAGTAAGGAAGCCCAACCAGCATTAGAAGATAAAGATGGCCAGAGGCGGGGACCCGATGCCTACATCCGGATGATTCCAGTTATGAACCTCAGAATTATAGCAGATTGGAATGAAATGACCCTTGGAGACCATCACCAGCCCACTTGCAGAGATGGTAACTCGAGGCCCAGAGAGGAGTAGCAACAGGCTCAAGATGACACAGCAAGTCGTTAGCCGACCAGGACTTGAAGCAGCAGTTAGGGGAGAAGTGGGTATTCTTCCTGTCTGTCTTTTGTGACTCTGGGTGGTAAGCAGAAAACAAGTCGGTGGCATCAGGAATTGTGGAATCCCGGCATGTCCGAGAAGTTTGTGTAAAATGATGCTCGTAATTTTTCCCCTCTGAGGACAGTGAAGTACAAAAGGAGGGGACGAGTGCTTGACAAGGGCTCTGATTAAAGCCAAATACAGCACCACCGAGAAAAGAGAGAAAAGAGTGACACAAAAGGCAACAGCTCCAGGCCAGGCTGGGAGAGAAGGGGGGTCCCAGTGACTGAGTCAGAGTCTGAGCTGGAGGCCAGGAAGCAACCTGTGGTTGCAGGTCTCATAACTTCCGATCCCCACCCTGTCCTTCAAAGGGAAATTCTGCCCATCGCCCCCAGGATCCCCCCTCCCACACCGGGCCTGCACCCCTGCTCTCCTCTTGGCAGGGGCTCCCATGGCATCCTGCATACTAGACAGGGTGATTGTGTGGCATAGATTGTGATCAAGGAATTTTTTGCTGTATAAAATGTTAAAAAAGCAACCCATTGAATTACCTTGCAGTGGTATATCTTTGATTCTGTTTATTAGACTAGCTTCAGCACTGTGCCATTTAAAAATAAAGAAGTAACCTAAACTTATATAAATCCAGAATTGCATTTAAAAATTTACAGCCTGAACCCTAAACACCCTCCTCTGAAACTTTCCTCCAGTCTCCAGTCCCAGCTCCTAAAAGGCCTGGCCCATGTACCACCTCCTCCATGAAGCCTTCTTGGATTGCACCACTCTGCACTGCTGTCCCTGGACCAAGCCTGCACAGCCTCTTTAGGCTCTCCCAAAGGATGGATCTTCATTCCCTTCCTCTGTTGGCTGTGTTCCCTGAGCAGACCCCTGCCTACCACCCCTCAGAGATCAGAGCTGAGCAAGAGACGGGATCCCACAGCCCAGACTCCTAGGTGCTCAGATCTTCCCTGGAGATGCCACTTGGGATGTGGGTAAGCAGAGGCTCTGGCTGACCCCTTTTTGTATGTGCACAGTCTCTCCTCACACTTGCCCAGCTGCTCACAGCCTGTTTTTTATGGCTTGTGCTTTGTCAGTGCATGTCTTGTGCTACAGAAAGAGTGAGGGTTCTGGGAGGAGAGCCCCCGTGACGTCTTCCTCTTACTTCTGCTTCCTCCTCCAAGGCATGGCCGCACACAGGTGCTCAGGAGAGACCAGGCTCTGATTAACCAGAGTGAGGTTTGGGCCCTCTCTTCCGCAGGACTCAGTTTCCCCATCTGCCAAATAAAGGGCTGGTCTGCATAACCTTTAAGTTTGCCTGAAGAGTCAGTGGATAGGCGATTTGAATAGGGGTCCAAATTGGCATTTTGGAGTAGAATTCAGAAATAGGAATCAGAAGGCTTAAGATATTCATAATTGATAATATCACTTTAGGGTTTGAACAAGAAAGTAATCTGAGATCTAAACAAAGACTTCCATACAAAGATGAATTCCAGCATTTCTTGCTCATTACCAGGGAAAAACTAAAGTTGGCAGTGGTATAGCCAGCGCGTGGAATGTTACGGAGCCATCAAATGGTATTTCCAAGGAGCACTTCGTGACGGCAGGCAATGATAATGATATGATCACATGAAGTAACAAAAGCAGAAGAGAAGCGTCTCGAGCCTGAGATGTCGGCTCTGGAAATGTGGAGGGGAAAGATTGGGTGGACTGTGTGTGATGGTTACGAGCCCTTCTTAATTTTTTTCTGTGTTTTCAGTGTCTCCTATTGTAAACATGTGTATCCTACTCCCCTCCCCACAACACACGCGCATACGCACACAGTTACACAGGAAGAAGGAAACCCACGTGCCGTCCCCCGTCCGAGCTCTGTGCTACAGCCAAGGGGTCTGTGGTTCCCAGAGCGTAGCGTGAGTTGCTAGATGTTTCTGCAAGAGTAGCTTCCTCAGTCTTTCCAAACAGGATGCTGGCTCTCTAAGGTTATGTGGAAGGCGGCAGCCTGGCTGAGGAACCTTCCTGAATGTTCTGTCCCTGACGTCTGAGGCTGCCGCTTCTCCCAAAACTCCCGCTAGGTTTTTGGAAGCAACGTTTCTCTGTTTCCGGAGAGGACATTCGAGGGTGTTTTCCTCTTGCCCAGACATTAACCCCCTAACCCCACCCCCAGTCATCCCAGTACAGAAGGCTCACTTTAAGTGCTTAACTGGAGCACACCTCCCATGGACTTTGGAAGGAAAACACAGGACTCTGGTTGTGAGCCCTTGTCACTCAGGAAATGACCCTGTTGGTTGTTTTTTGTTTTTTTTTTTTTTTGCTGTAGAGGAATAACAGGAAGGCGCCTCAGAAGAAGGAAAGAGGCAGGACCGTTATGACCAGCCACACCCATGTCGGCAGAAACTGTAAGACGACCCACTGAGACCCTGGGTGGGGTTGCCTGAGAGCAGGAAAGCCCAAAAGCCCTGGCTGCCTCCTCGCCTCACCTCCTGGTCCAGCCTCCCTTGTGTGGCCTCACCTCCTGACACGCACCTCGTGAGCCTGCGCAGGTGCGTCTTGGCAAATCCCAGGGAGGAGCATGTCTGGCCCCTGCCCTGGGGCAACTCACAGTCTGGTTGGGAGGACTGTGACCCGGGCAAAAAGAACAGTTCCATAGGCTGTGGCCCTGATTTGGAGCCCCCTGTGCACCAAGAAGAGGCAGTTCTAGGAGGCTGGGGCCCCAGGGGAGACTTCCTGGAGGAGATGGTGTTTGCACCGACTTGTGAGCCTTTGGCAGACACTGAGGCCAGAACCCAATCCTGAAAAGAGATTCATCAAAACCTGGCAAAACTACCCAAAGCCTCTTCTGGGTATGACTTTACTTCAGACACAATATTTTGATCGTTTCCACATAAGATGGATCAGAAACATATGCATTAATTTCCTCTTAAAAGTATACACTCGTTGTACTTGGCAAAACGCAGTGCGGGATTCGATGAGTGTAAGGCAACTGAAGAATTGTATGGGATCCAAGGCTGGGAGGTCTCAGAAGCCAGAGCGTCTTTCGGCCTGTTTCTGGAGGCTTCTTCTCCAACTCACTTGCAGGGGCCTCAGCAGCCGAAAGTTGAAGTCCAAAGTCAGGCCAGTTCTCAGTGCACTCCTTCTACAGAGGGTCTGACACCAGCTGGCCCCATCCTGGAGCTGATTTCCTGAAAGAGTAAGTGAACCTCTGCTCCGCTAAATTTGTTAATGTTTATTCGAAGCAAACCTCCCCTCAAACGGTCGTTACATTCCACAGTAAGAAGTGCTGCCTATACTTACTGGTCTATATATACATGGAGAGGTTTGTCATGATCAAGGTTTGGTTTTTCTTAACCCCAGATCGGAGATAAATCCAAAATCCCCTTTCACAACTGGAGCATTACCTGACCTCCTGTGGCACGAAAACGGTTCATTGAAGGTGGTGCCCTCAAATCTTGGTCCTTAAGGAGCTTCCTTCCCGGTGGGCAGGGTGGTACCAAAGAAAATGGTCACTCCTGCAAGCATGTGCTTGGATGAGCAATTCTTCAGAACACGAATGCCACTTAGATCTGTTTACAGGGTAGATCTGGGGGTGCAGGTGGGGAGATGTCCCACCGAATCTTTTGCCAACTGCTGTATAACAAACTACCCCCAAAGTAATGGCTTACCACAATAAGCTCTTATGATCTGTCATAGTTTCTGTGGGTCAGGGCTTGGGAGCAGCTTAGCTGGATGGTCCTGGATCAGGGTCTCACATATGAAGGCTCAGCTGGAACTGGAGGTCCCATTTCCAAGGTGACTCACCCCCCGCGGTTGGCAGGTTGATGCTGGCTGTCGGCAGGAGGCTTCTGCTGCTTTTCATGGGGGTCTTGCCACAGAACTGCTTGAGTGTCCTCACAACATGGCAGCTCCCCCCTCCCTTGCCACCGCCAGGGTGATGGTAGAGAGGAAGGCAGAGACTACATACCTACATAAGGACATGAAGCCAGATGGCCGGGGTCATTGGAAGCCATTCTGGAGGCTGGAGATCCCGTTTCCAAGGTAACTCACACCCATCCAGCTGGATGACCCACAGAGGCAGTAAATGACCCAGATGTCCTCTTCTGTCCCCGTCTGAGTCCCCAGCAGAGGCTTCTTTGCACGTGGCATGTTCCACTGGGATCGGTCTCCCACCCTGGGGCCAACCCATGACTTATAAAAGTGTCACGTTACAATCATTAGTCTGAGCCTCAGTCACCAAGGGAACGCCTGAATGCTTGGTGTCAGATTTAATGATGCCTGAGTACTGAGGAGAAAAAAGGCAGAAAAGGGTAATGGGGTAACAGGGGCAAGAGTGATGGCTTAGGGGGCTTCCCTGGTGGCGCAGTGGTTGAGGGTCCGCCTGCCGATGCAGGGGACACGGGTTCGTGCCCCGGTCCGGGAGGATCCCACATGCCGCGGAGCGGCTGGGCCCGTGAGCCATGGCCGCTGAGCCTGCGCATCCGGAGCCTGTGCTCCGCTGCGGAAGAGGCCACACAGTGAGAGGCCCGCGTATCGCAAAAAAAAAAAAAAAAAAGAGTGATGGCTTAGGAGTGAGGAGACCTGATTCCGTCAGTAAACCAGTGGGCGCTGACGTGGGTCAGAGAGGGAAGGGCAGCCCCAGTCGGCGGCAGTCTAGCGGGGTGCTTACGTGGCGGTTCTGGTGTCAGATAACTGGTCGCCTCCTGACTGACTGACTTGATGTCTCTGAGCTCTGTTTGTTCACGTGCAGAGTTGTTGGGAAGTAAGAGTCCAGAAAGCACTTACTTCAGCGCCTCGCACAGCGCGAGTGGCGAATGCGTACGGATCGCTGTCATTGGAGTGTCATTCCCGCTATGCTAGCCCACCACCCAGTCCTCCTCTGGGCCAGACGCTGTGCCTTGTGTGTTTCAGAGATTCTCTTGTTAACTCCCTCATGCACCCTTCAGGGTCCAGTTTCCATTCTCGCCATCACCGCCCACTGCCATGCCGTGGCCGAGAGCCGTAGCCACAGGACATGATCCGATTTGCAGGTTTCATAGCGTGGGTGTAAAGGTAGATGGGTTAAAAGGTTTGGGAGGGAGAGGGAGGGGTGAAGTCTTGTCTGGTTGCTTTTATTTTCTCAGTGAATCAGAAAGCAGGGTCGTCAGCTGAGAGAGGGGCTTGTCCTCTGGACCTGGCCATGGGTTCTGGGCCCAGACTGGGGACAGAGGGAGTCCCAGCCTCAGGCTGACAGTCGACCCTGGAAGGGTCCTCCAGGGCACCCCATCTTTGGGAACTGGGCTTGTAAAGTGCGTAGAACCATGCCTGATGCACTGTGAGTGCCGTCTGAGGATTAGCTGCAGCCACTGTTGCTATTACCATTGCTTCTCTGGGCATCCTTCAGCCAGGAGATGGGGAAGTGGTGACGGTGCGGCAGGCAGTGCCCAGCAGTCTGGAGCAGTAGCAGTGGGGCCAGCTGGGGAGTTGCTGACCAGACTCCACCCAAGCCACAGCTGGGGAGCCCTGGTCAAAGTGCCCCCCTCTGGCTAACAGTGCTGAGGGTCTAGAAGCCGTCAATGCAAACCAAAGCTTGTGCATGGGGAGCCCAGGCCCAGAAAGAAGAAGGAACTTGCCCTCATACCATAAAGAGTCTCGCAGAACTGGGCCGAGAACCCAGGGCTCCTGATTCCCCCGATCTGAGGCTCTTTCTGCCACTCAGCTTTGCCTTTTCTCTGTACGTATATCCAGGTAGTCTTTGTGGAGCTCCCCTGACATTTAGTTTCTTCTTTGATTGATATCTTAGCTGGGGGCATTTCAGTCTGGGCCCCAGCAGCCTCCACAGAAGTTTAGCTCACTCGTTCCTTCAAGCGCAATCTAAGAGCTGAGCTCCATTCTAAGTGTGTAGTATTCCAAAATGAATGAGGTGCAGCCAGCCTCTGCCTGAGAGAGTTACATGAGACAAACATGCAAAAGATTTACATCCAAGTGAATCCCCAGAAATGAGGGCAGTGACAGTTCACATATGAGGTGTGACAGGAGCCCAGGGTGGGGGTAGACACACTGTTTAGACAGAGTCAGGGAAGCCTTGCCCAGGAGCCTTGTTAGATCTGTGGCTTGGCCTTGAACAAGTCACCTAAGTCCACCTTGCCTCAGTTTCCCTGGCTGTAAAGCAGGGAATAACGACAGCATCCTCCTCATGGTGCTATTACAAGGATTATAAAACACATATAAAGTGCTCGGCACGGGGCTGGCACAGAGTAAACACTCAACAAATTATGATTGTCGATGTTACTGTTCTTACTATGGAGGCCTTTTAATGCCAACTACTACAGGATCTTCCATAGGCCAAGGAAGCCATTGGAAGCACTGGGACAGGGAGTGGCAGGCATATTTGAAGGGAGAGGGAGCCTGGCAGGACTGAAGTCCAAAGCCAGGACCAATGGAGGCAGAGTCTGTCTCAGGAGGAGTTGACTCATAATCATAGCTGGCCGTAGAACAGGGTCTCTTGCGGGGTAGTGAGCTCTCCGTCACTGAACGTGTGCAAGTAAATGATGAACAGTCACTTGGTAGAGATGTGAACTGTGAGTGTGTGAATGGGTGTGTTTTGGGGCAGTTTTCTTCCCTGAATCTGGGCTTCGTGGGCCCCTCCATTCCTGAGGGTCTATTATTCTACTTCTCAGCCCCTGGGGCTGGGCACCAAAGGGCTAGATTAAGGCTGGGTTTCCCACGTGACCACAACCTCATATAAGAGCCATGCTCCTACCAGCTTCACAGCAGGGGGAGTGGGGGACTGAAAACCACCCCTGAGTGAGCCATGGCTCTAGCTAACCAAGGGGCAGGTATTAATTAAAGCGCAGATTAGCTACCAGTCGTGGGTATCGGCACCAGGCCTTAGAATTGCTTAATAAGAGGGTTTGTAACACTGTTTTGCCTCGAGAAGGCAATATTGATCAGGAATCCCTGGCCTGGAACTAATTGAATATTCACCCCCAGACTGCAAGGCCACATCTTTGGTTTTCATCCGGGAAGTTGCAGCTGGGATTGGGGCACAGTGGAAGAGGGGGAGGGGGCAGAGGAGGGGGACAGAGAGAGGAAGAAAAAGAGAAGGAGAGTGAGATAGGAGACAGAAAAAGGGATAGAGGTGCTTTTTTTTTTTTGCCTGAAAAATCAGATGCGACAAGTCAGATAACGCCTTCATCTCGAAACAACTTCTTATCCCTTGGAGAGAAGCTTTCCTGTCCAAGTTTACCAGGACGTGTTTGCAGTGCTGCAATTTTAATGAAGGAAGCTTTCGGTATGTTAATCTTGGGAATAAACTAATATGAGTTCATTCCTCTCCGCGGCATCTCCCTCCCCCCAGCAGCCGTGAGGTACTGTTAGAAGGGGCTCCAGCTGCTGTTTGGGGAATCCTGTGCCTTCTGAGGGAGAGAGTGGGATCCTGGGAACTCTGCTGGAGCTGAGACGGGAGGGCTTGGGGCTAGAGGGCCTCAGGGCTCTGCTCTTCTCGGCTGTCACGAGGTGGCCACAGGCAAGCCCCCAGAGTGTCTGGGAGGGCAGCGTTCCTCCTCTGTCACCTGTGTGTCTTTCTGACTGCAAGCGGATGCTCTTCTCTCCTTCATGACTCAAACGCAGACAGGGCCGGGCACAGACTGCCCATGCACACACCTCTGGTACCTACGTCCTGATGCCCAAGGCTCACAGTTGGGTGAGACAATTAAGAAAGTGATGGCAAACACACAAGCCAGTGTGACACACGCTGCAGAAGAACTGGGCCAAGTGCTCCGAGGCGAGAACCAGAGCCCCATCCCAGTTGAGTGTGGGCTTTCAGGACTAGCATGAGATCAGCTGGCAGAGAGGGGTGGATAAGATATCCCTAGGAAAAGGTACAAAGTCGAGGGCACAATAAACAGTGAGGTGTGTTCCTGAGACATCGAGGATCTTGACGGATGGCAGGTGGACTCCCAGCAGGAGGCATGAGGCTGTGGCTAGATCAGGAAGAGCCTCAGAGTTTAGACTTCACCCTGAGCACCATGGGGGCGTCTCCGGAGAGACCACAGCAGGGAGAAACGGGCCAGAGGGGTTTTAGAGGCAGAGCATGGGCTTGCAGGTTGGAGAGGCTGTTGGATGAGGACTCCAGCCCGGGAGACCACAGAGAAGGCACTTACCACACCCCAGGGTGAGCTGCTGAGGATCTGATCCAGGGAAGTGGGATGGGATGGAGGAATGAGTGACTGATTGGGTGGGGGATTGAGAGGGAGAGAGGAGTTGGATGATGTTTCCGACTTGGGCAGCCGAGTGGATGGTGGTCCAAGTGAATGACGGGGAACACGGACTTAGAAGCAAATCTGGGGGGACTTCCCTGGCGGTCCAATGGTTAAGATACCGCACTTCCACTGCAGGGGGCACGGGTTCGATCCCTGGTCGGGGAACTAAGATCCGACATGCCGCACGACACGGCCAAAAGAAAACAAAAAAAGCAAGTCTGGGGGTAGAAACAGCATGTTCATTCTCAGATGTGCTGTCTGAGGTCCTGGGAGGTGCCCAGGGCAGCTGGGTTCAGGGCACAGATGCTCAGAGGACGGGCACAGGTGTGCAGGTGGTTAGTTGTTGAAGCCATGTGAGAAAAAGGTATCCACTGGCCCAAGGGGGTGCAGAGAGCAGGAAGAAGACAGATCAATCTGGAAGGAATAATAACACTTAAGGCAAAGAAAAATCCTCCATTGATGGAGACACCACCATCCAAAGTCTAGGAGTGAGCATACTGAGAGGCAACCTAGTATTTTCACACATTCTTGCTTCTGCAGACCTAACAGGAGAGGGGAGGCCTGAGTTTTAATAGTAATTTATCTCAGTGTAGGCTTTTAAATCTCCATTTATCATTGTCACTGACAACACTTGGATTAATCTGTTGCTCAGCATCTTTGTCGCGGCTGCAAATCCCAGAAGGATAAAAGGGAATTGATATACATAAAGAACTGAATTTCAATTAATGCAAGCCCGTGCTAATTTTCCAACACATAACCCAGAAACATTCACATTCATTACGATTTTGTCGTTGCTGAGCCTCGAGGGAAAACACACCCACTGATTGATTTATTTTTTCTGGTGTCGAATTCATCATCAAGGGCATCGTGGAAGGGGAGGGAGCCAGCTGGACTCCTCACCCCGCCCCCAGAGCTCCACATTTTGCTGAGGAAGGGCATGCAGTTCCAGAATTTGCTGGAAGTTTCTCGAGTATTTTCCACAATTCATCAACAGCTTGAAGTTTGGGTCCTGGATGGTTTCCTGTAGAAAGGGAAATGGGGAACTAGAGATGGAGGCAGATTCTGGAATTGAAACTGACTCGGGGCCTGCCTATTCCCCAGGCCTATTTCCTGACTCCTCAGCGTTGGGGGGCCTCAGTGGAGGGGTGCAGTATAACGGCTTCTTTTGCAGGTGGGGCCCTGATCCCTGGGAGCTTTAATTCTGATGAGGGAGATGAACTTCACTCTAAAATATGGGAAGAGGGCAATGTACTGAAGGGCTGAGAAGAGCTTTCCGGCCCACCCCTCCCCAGACCCCACCACAAGCTACTCCAAATTTCCTGATGTGCCACACACTTGCCCACCTCTGAGCCTTTGCTCCAGCAGTTCCCTTGGCCAGGAGCGCCCTTTCCCCATCAGCCTGTCAGACCCTTCCTCGTTTGCCAAGACTTAGCTAAGCTCCTTTTCTGAGATGCTCTCTCTCACCTATGCGCCCATAGCCAGTTTTTTGTTTTCCACCTCAGTCCATGGGGTGCCAATTCCCTGAGGGCAGAAACAAGCTGACCCTGGCAGTCGTGCTGTCAACATCTTAGAGGTGCCCAGAGGAGGCTGTTGTCAGGTGCCCGTCCTGCCCTGCAGCAGAGCTGTGTGTCTGCAGGAGGAGGGGGTGCTGTGTTCTTTGCCCTAAAGCACTTGCCCTTAAGAGGCTGTGTCTGCCCAGAGGGACAGCTTTTTCTAATCTGTCCTTTATTCCAACTGACAAAGGCACCCTGCCCTTACCTGCCCTAGTTTGCCTCAGCCAAGAACACTTCCTTCACCCTGACCCCAGGGGTGTTTCTGGGTGCAGGCAACCATCTCCAAGACCAGGGCCTTCCTGCCAAGCCCAGATACAAGCATTTTCATCCAGCTCATTAGAATTCCCTGTCCCGTCCTGTCTGGGGCTCCCCTGGCTTATGTGACTGGCAGGAACAAGGCCCTGTTTAAATTGGCTTGGCCCAGACACAGGGAAGAATCAGAAAGCTCGCACCACGTGGCTTTCAATTTGCCCCTACCAGCCCCATGTGTGCAGGAGCCCCGCACACGCCCCCGCCCCCCCCCCCCCCGCACCGTGCCCCTTAGTCCATCACATCTGTGGATCCAGTTCTAGCCCAAACCCTGGCCTGGCCTTGCCTGTGAATCACAGCTTGTGTCTGCTCTGTCTTCCTCACGGGGTCCCCTTCTGCCAGGAGGTCACCCCTTGCCCCTTTCCATTTGGGGCTCTTGGCCCTTTTGCAGAGGAGCAATCTCTGCTGTTCTCCTTCCAGAATAAAGGGAGCTGTGTTCTGTGTTCGGGTCTGAATTTATAAAGGTGACCGGGTGACGGCACAGAGGGGTCAATGCCGCATACGAGTATATACGAGGGGAATGAAGAAAAAGATGTAGCAGAGCCTCAGATTTCTTGCCTGTAAAATGGGGCCAACAATGGCGCCATCTCAAGACTGTTGGGAGGAATAAATGAGTTGTTAGCTGGAGGACAGTTAGCACAGCTCCTGTCCCCAGATGGGCTGTTGGCAGATGACGTCTTACCCCCTCACTGGCCGTCTTAGAGAACAAAAGCTTTGAGGACCCCGGTCTTGGATATCTGGGCTCAGTTGCGTGTGTGACTCTGCCACTGTGATCGCTTGCCAGCCGCTCAAGCTGCGCCCTCCCCCGTCCCCAGGGATGACATTCAACAGGTGCGGCTTCTGTTTGCCCACAACAGTGCAGGGTGTACCGGCAACATTCCGCGGGAGGAACACATCGTCTGCTTCTGAAGCCAAGCGTGAGCTGGAGCTTCTGAACACATCCTTACACAGAGAGTGCGCAGTAATTAGTATAATTATTAGGGGGTTAATGAAGCTGGGAACAGCACATCAAGTGCACGTTTAAACAGAGCCTTTTTAAAAAGTGGGTGGAGAAGTTTGCCTGCTCCACTTTCTCCTTTTTTTTAGAACTAAGATTTCAGGGTTTGAACTCAACATGTAGAAAAATACACTTGCTAGCGTGCCCCTAACCCACCCCAGCCCTCAGTCTCCAGATGGCTGTTAATGGCATCTCCATGTGAGGGCAAACCCAGAGCAGCCTGAGGTTTTCTCACCATCCCTATAGGGTCAGTGACCAAGGCTGCTAATTCCACCTCACTAGCTTTCTTTGACTTGATCTCCCTGCCTCACTGCCATGGAGGAAGGTGAGGCACCCACATTCTCCCCTGCTGACAATATTTCCTAATTGCCACCAGCCGTCCCCACCCCACCCCGGGCTTGCTTCTTCCTGGTCACCTTTTTCTTAGCCTGGGTACTCCAGAAGCAGGTCTCAAGATGAAGATTCGTGCCAAAGAGATTTACTTAAGGAGCGTTCACAAGAAAAAACAGTGGAGTGCAGAAGTGAGACTGGGAAGGGAAGAGAAAGAAAGGGAAGAAGACCAAGTTCTGCAGACAGTAAGTTGGTTCAGTCTAGCAAAAGACAGTGCAGGTCACTCCTCAGAGTCAGCCCTGTCAGAGCGAGGGAGCTGGGGTATTTATACCCCAACACCCTCCATCAAAGGTTAGGCCATGTTTCCCAAACTGTGCCAAGGCACCCAGGGTGCCTTGGGATATTTTAATTTTGAGGACAACACAGCTACAGCTGCCAGACACCACACTTGACATAGTTCACGGTTTCAATGTTAGATTGCCCTACATTCTTTTGGATGATGTCATATCTTTGTGAAACTGGCTGTTAGGTGAAACCAGCAGCTGTGATAAAAAGCAAGTACTGTGGGAAAATCAACGTGGGAAAGGAAACGAGGGTGGTGTCCAATCTGATTCCAAGAATTGAAAAGTTGTGCAGTACCCACCAGGCATCCTTGTCCCATTAATATGAACTTGTGATTATTGATGAATGAAACAAGAATATTTTTTGTTTGAATTTGTGTACATTGTATTTTTAAATAGCTACTAAACTGTTAGGATATAAATACTTGTTGTTTGGATCTCACTACTTAATTAATGGAACCGTTAGGTAGTTCTTTTGGCCTTGGAGTAAGTGCTGTGAAAAAATTACTGAGACATCAAGGGCTCCAGGAACTGTGAAAGTTCCAGAACCTCTGGGTTAAGGGGCTACTCCTGGGAGGATGTAAATTTCAAGGCCCTTCTGGCTCTCTGGGCTGCAGGCAAAGGGGCCTGGAGCATCCTCAAGGGCAGCCGTCCAGCAGAGACGCAGGTGTGGGCTGCTGGGATGCAGGCACTGGAGGAGCCAGTGAGTAATGGTAAAGGGACCTGAGCAGATAAGAGCAGGTCTGGGTTCTGCTACACTGGAGCTTCTCAAACTGTAATGTGCACACGAATCACCTGGGGATCTTGTTAAATGCAGGTTCTGGTTCAGGAGTTCCGGGGTGGGGTCTGAGATTCCACCTTTTTTTTTTTTTTTTTTTTTTCCGGTACGCGGGCCTCTCACTGTCGCGGCCTCTCCCGTTGCGGAGCACAGGCTCCGGACGCGCAGGCTCAGCGGCCATGGCTCACGGGCCCAGCCGCTCCGCGGCACGTGGGATCTTCCCGGACCGGGGCACGAACCCGTGTCCCCTGCATCGGCAGGCGGACTCTCAACCACTGCGCCACCAGGGAAGCCCCGTAAGTAGGTTTTTAAAATTAATTTTTATTGCAATACAGTTGATTTACAATGTGATAGTTTCAGATGTATAGCAGAGTGATTCAGTTATATATACATATTTATATTTATATATAAATATATATATTCTTTTTTAGATTCTCTTCCATTATAGGTTAATACAAGATATTGAGTATAGTTCCCTGCGCTCTACAGTAGATCCTTGTTGGTTGTCTATTTTATATATAGTAGTGTGTATCTGTTAATCCCAAACTCCTAATTTATCCCTCCCTTCCTTTCCCTTTGGTAACCATAAGTTTGTTTTCCATGTCTGCGAATCTATTCCTGTTTTGTAAATAAGTTCATTTGTATCATTTTTTTTAGATGCCAGATACAAGCGATATCATATGATACTTGTCTTTCTCTGTCTGACACTTCACCTAGTATAATATTCTCTAGGTCCATCCACGTTGCTACAAATGGCATGGTTTCATTCTTTTTTATGGCTGAGTAATATTCCATTGTGTATAGATACCACACCTTCTTTATCCATTCTTCTGTTAATGAACACTTAGGTTGCCTGGATATTGAGTGACAGGGATAGAGACAAAAAGGCAGACGGAGCCCACTCGTCACACATAGTCAAACACAGAGTCTGGAATACCACCACCAGTACACTGGCCTCTCGGGACCCGGAAAGTTGCGGCCTGGGAAGGCTCTCACACACACACACACAGTAACCTACCTCTCGCCTTTTTTACAAATAAGAAATTGGAGGCCCAGAGATGCGCAAATCAGCATCAGGGCTGAGACTGGAACCCAAGACATCAGACCCCACACCCAGGACCCTGGCTATTCCCTATGACTGTCATGTCCATTTGAGGGTATCTTGAGCTCTAGATGTTGGAAGTTAATTGCTCCAGATATAAGTGGTGTTGTCCCCCCAGTAATGTTCCAGATGTTGGAATATTGCATGAAGTATTATGGGGGATGTTGCCTCCAAATGTAGAAGGGGCACTGTCCCAGATATCGGGGTACACTCTTACCCAGAAGCTGGGGATGAGTGAACAGTTTCAGTGGCCCCTGGTGGGCAGGGAACAAGTGGTGTGGCTGAACCTGACCCTGGTGTGGGGCACCGCTTCCCACTCCCTGGCTCCCCGGCTGGTCAAGTCCAAGGTCCAGCACCCTCTTCCTCCAGGGCAACTGATTGTACAGCAAGATGCACCAGGCACTGCGCTCACCTTCCTCCTGAGGGCTGCTAACTCAGGCTCCTCCCTCTATACCGCCCACATCTGTGGACGGACAGAGGACAGAAGTGGGGTGACTATGGATTTGGGCCTCAGAAGGATCTGGGTTTGATCCTGGCCTCACCTCTCAACTAGCTATGTAGGTAGATTTTATTATTGTTTCCATTCCTTTATTCTTGCCACTAAAACTACGTATCCACACCCTTTGCAATGAGACCTTGCACTAGTTCCCAGCAGAAGAGGTGAAATACATTTCCCTTTCCCATCGATGTGGGGCTTGGCCACGAGGCTTCGTTTTGCCAACAGGCTGTTAGGTATTTGTATGTCTTGTCCTGGCATGTCACTTTGCTGCCATCTGCCATGAGGGGCATGTGTTGTGGGTAACCACGGAGCCCAGGAGAATGAGAAGACTCCAGAAACAGACCAACCCACAAGCTGGAGCCAAGCCCAGCAGAGCCACATCTGTCAGGGAGAAGTAAATGCTTGTTGATTGAGTTTTGGGATTATTTGTTATGTAGCATTATTGCCATAATAGCTGACTAATGGGCTATGGGACCTTTGGCTAGTTTCGCTGATTTCTGTGGGATGCCGTTTCCTCGTCTATAAAAAAAAAACAGCAATAACACTTGCTTTGTGTGATGTTTTACTGGGTTTTGACATAGGTAAAGCACATGGCATAGTGCCTGATTCATAGAAGGCTCTGGATAAATGGTGATTTTCAAAAGAGGGAAGGGTCATTCCATAAGAGCTTGGTTCAACCAAAGGGTATTGAGCGCACACTGCTGATGGCTCAGGGCTGGGCATCATGGGGGATGGAGTTTTAAATCCTATTTTGCTTACATGATGCATCCAGTCTCAGATAGGTCTTTGGGCAGAAATCCTGGCCAGGTTAGGGTTGGGGCAGAGAGGAGTCTGAAACCTCTTCCTCTAGATCTCAAACTTCACACTTAGTCATCAAACCCGCATCTTCCCTTCTTGACCATGGGTTGACTTTTCCTTTCTTGAGTTTCTTGGTGACTTTCCCAATCTCCTGTGGCTTCAGCAGGAGAGCAGTTGTGACATTTCATCTATAGGGCCCTGGTAACAGCGGCAATTCCACATGTATCATCAGGGGTATGATATTGGAGACCCAGAGTGCTCTCCAGACCTCCCAGATGCCCCTCCCCTTTCCTGCTGGGGTATCCCTTCCCTGGGGGCTGGGGCTCTGCTCCTGAGGTGTCCCATGATGAGCCCTGCTCCTGGGAAATTCAGATGTTCTGTGCGTGGCTCAGTTCAAGAGTTTCTGCAGAAATGGAGGGGCCGGTGCTGTCACTGGCACACCAGGGCCCTTGCTATGGTTGTTCCTGGGATGCTTCCGGGGGCAGGGAGGCAGTTTCGACTGAACTCCTGGCCTCCTGGCAGGTCTGGGGTTGGCTGGCTGATGCCGTGGTGCCACAGGCTGGGACAGGAGGAGGGGGCTGAAAGGAGTGTGATCAGGAGTCGGGAGTGAGGTCTGGGCAGCGGCTAGATAACGCCCAGGGCTTTGGGCGGTGAGATGCTAAAGGAATGTACGGGGGACTGGTGGATAGGCTTTCTGTGTCACAGAGGGCGTGGTTTTCCCGCAAAGGAAAATTTCCTTTCCTGTTCCCTGCTCAGACTATGAAACTCATATATGTTCATTTTAGGAAATTAAAATAATGCAAAAATATGTATAGAAGAATAGGTGGCCAGTAAAATTACCCCAAAATGACCACTGTTAACATTTGGGTGAACATGGCTCCAGGCTGATCTTTATTCGTGTGTGTGTGTGTGTGTGTGTATGTGTGTGTGTGGTGTGTGTGTGTGTGTGTGTGTGTAAAACTTTGCTGTCTACAGCCCCAACTGCTTTCTAAGGATGGTGGGTTTTGTTTAGTGAAAAGTCCGCTGTGAGTTGACCCTGAGCCTCTTGATGGGTTTGGATACATGCAAGGGTGGCCTAGATCTGAATCTGGGCGGGCAGCAAAGGACCGAACTGCTCCGCTTCCTAAAGTGAGAAGAGCTTGGCACTCCCAGGGCCAATCAAAGGTTAGAGAGAGCAGTACAGCTGAAAATAGAAAAAAAAGGAGCAAAGCCCAACCCAGCAGGAGGCTGGAGCCTTGAGTCTGGGAGTAGTCAAGGTACTTTTGAAAAACAGGGACACCTCATTACTGAATTTCAGTTGCTTGCTTTGTTGCTGTGAAAAGCCTTCAAGGAGCTTCCACAAGCCTTAGGTACAGACACGGTTCTAGTGTGATTGATTGGCCGGGGGAGGGAGGGGCGTTAAGGAGGGGGTTGAATCCACATCTGAGTTGTCATGGTGTGGAACCAAAATTGGGACATGGGACAGTAAGACAACCCCAACCTTGAGCTAATTCAGCAGAAGGATGAGGGTGGGAGGGGGAAGGGAGTGATGGAGGATCCCTGTGTGACCATGTGAACAAAAGTCCTTCAGGAATTCACAGAAATATTGGGATCAGGGCTTCTCCAGTTTGTGGATGGGGGTTCCAGCCAACGTTCTCTAGATATGAAGCTGTAGGCTGGCCCTAGACATCTGGGATATATATTTATGTTTATAGGTTTTATTTAAATGGGATTATTTTTGCACCTGCTGTTTTATATCTTCTTTCAAACTCAGTCCTGTGTCTTATGCATCACGGCTTGCCAGTAAGTATGTATCTAACTCACTCTTTTTAATGTCTAGATGGCAAATTATTGGAGAGAAACTAGCAGTGTATGTAGCCACTCTCTTATTGATCAGCATTTAGGTGATTTCCAATACTTCTGTGATAACATTCCTCAATTTTCATCTTTACACATACGTTGCAGTGGCTGCTATAAAAAATGGTCTCAGTTTAGAATACCAAAAAACAAATATCGTGTTGTTGAGGGTTTTTTTTTTCAGTCTACTGAGAATCAGTTATTTGAAGGCATTACTAACATGCCCAGATGATCTCTGCAGGTTGCAGAAGGTGGTGGTGATGTTAGAAAAAATGACCTGGTTCATTAAGCTGGTGATGGTATAACAGCCTTGTAGACAACACTGCTTAGCTTGGGAGAGTCAAAGGGATGCAGAACTAACTCTTCTTCCCCTGATTTTTTTTTTTTTTTTTTCTTTGCTGTACACGGGCCTCTCACTGTTGTGGCCTCTCCCGTTGCGGAGCACAGGCTCCGGACGTGCAGGCTCAGCGACCATGGCTCACGGGCCCAGCCGCTCCGCGGCATGTGGGATCTTCCCGGACCGGGGCACGAACCCGCATCCCCTGCATCGGCAGGTGGACTCTCAACCACTGCGCCACCAGGGAAGCCCCTTCCCCTGATTTTGACATTGGAATTGGGCCCATCTGGGTCTTCAGCACACTCTCACTTCACAACTCTGACCTGTGGCTACCTCTGGGAAGAGGATAAAGTCTACTGGGGGAAATAGCTTCTGTTTCCCTGAGAAACTTATCAATTCAGGCAAGAAATCACCATTTGGTTTCCATTACCAATTGCAGGGAATATCAGAGCTGGAAGGCTCCTTAAAGAGTATTTGGTCTGTCTTCATTTTACAGATGGGAAAATTGAGGCCCATGATCACACAGTTGGGAAGAAAATAATAAAAGCTAAAGTTATTCTTAGAATTTTATATGTATCTTAAGTCTAAAATTTAACAGCAACCCTGGGAGGTAGGCATTTTTCTAGTCCGATTTTTTCCGTTGCAAAAACAGGGGGAGAGGAGAAAGGGGACTTGAACCCTGGCAGTCCGGAGGGAGAGTCTGCCCGTGAAATCACTGTAGGATGGCTGTCACCTGGAACCGAGTGGGGAGGGAAGCCAGCGTCTCCGACCCCAGTTTTCTGCTTTGTCCTGTCATTAGGCCGCTCTCGGGCAGTGACAACATGTGGAGGGGCTCGGGGGGGCACCCACCTCTCTGTCTAGGTGTCTGTCTGTCACAGCTATGAGCCTGGGGGGACATTCTAGGTGGACTGCACAAATGAATAATTCAATAAAAGTGAATAATTTCCATGGCAACCTTGCCAGCACGTGACCTGCTCCGATGCTTCCAAGGGCCCGGTTCACCCTAATAAAGAGACACGTTTGTCAGACTACACAGGGTGAGCTGGGATAACACTTTCTTTTAAGGGAGGTGAAATGAAACTAGGTCGGCTGCTGGCAGCAGGGCCAGGGCTTGTAGGAGCCTTGTTTAAACATACTGTCGGCAGGTCGGGGGGTTGGTGGAAGGCCCAGCGTGCCTGCCTGCCCTGCTGGGAGAAGGACTGGTCTTTCTGGCTGGGGAAGGGTGTAAATATCCCTTCCGGAGAACTCCTGAATCTGGGACAAAGAAAATGCAAATCCCAGTGTTCCTCTGCAGTTTACAAAAGACACCCAGGCACGAGGGTGCAGAGACCTTTCAATATCCCTTCATGAGGAGAAGAGGAAACAGAGGCCAGAAAATTGCCTCCTAGAACTTTGCCTAAGGTGACTTAGCTGGTGAGAAAGCTTGGACTCAGACCCAAGCAAGGTGGCCTTTCTACTGTGACCCTGATGCTCTTGATAAGCTGACGCACCAAGCACATGACATGGAAGCTGAACTCCCCAAGTGAAGGGGCTGATCCACGCTCTTCACTTTCTCTGTCCGTTTTCCTCTTTAAACCAGTAATTTACATTTATGGGCTGGATTAGGTTGGGAGACCATTTGGGATCATGTCTGGGCTTGAAACTTGGTCTGATAGGGGATGGAACTCGGTCTGATAGGGGATGGAACTCGGTCTGATAGGGGATGGAACTCGGTCTGATAGGGGTTGGAACTCGGTCTGATAGGGGATGGAACTCGGTCTGATAGGGGATGGAACTCGGTCTGATAGGGGATGGAACTCGGTCTGATAGGGGATGGAACTCGGTCTGATAGGGGATGGAACTCGGTCTGATAGGGGATGGAACTCGGTCTGATAGGGGATGGAACTCGGTCTGATAGGGGATGGAACTCGGTCTGGGGTGAAGGCACATTTGCGGCAGAGTTGAGGGTTTAGCCTGGGATGAGTGTTGGGCTAACTCTGAAGCAAGACTGAGACTCACAGGTCAAGGTGAAGATCAAGGCCAGGGTCAGGGTTGGGCCTGAGACTGGTGGGGTGAAGGCTCAGCCTGTCCTGAAAGATTTAGAATCTTGTCTAGGTAGAACTTGCTGAAAGTACCCAGAGATCCTCACTGTGGAGGAGTGAGATGCAGGCTGAAGGTCTGAAGGTAGATAGAAGGTCCCAAGATAGATAGAATCAGGGATAAAGGAGACAGAGCAGGATGGGAAAGAGGGTACACCAGAGGGAGTGTGGCCCTGCCGACACCTGGATTTTGGCCCGTGAAACTGACTTCAGACTTCCAACTTCCAGGACTGTAGGAGAACAAGTGTGTGTTATCTTAAGCCACCAAGTTTGCGGTAGTTTGTTACAGCTGCCAAACGATCCCTCGCTGTGCCGTCATCCCATTCCCCAAAAACGCGCTCGCACGTAAGCCTCTTCTTAGGAACCCCGGGCAAGACATCATCCGATTAGGAGTCAGGCCCCAGCTTTATGTACACACACAGCCCCGCTCTCTCAGGCTCACAGTTCATAGATACTGTTCTGCACCTGCCCCATCCCCTCAACAAGGCAATCATAGCTGACTCAGAGCCTGCTACAGGACAGGAATCGAGCCACTGAGAGCCAGGGCAGTGGGAGAAGCAACCTCAGGGGGATGCTTGGGGCACAGTCAGGACCTGGTGCAGCTATACCCCTGCACCAGTGAATGTGTGAGTGCCTGTGCTCCTGAGTGGAGGCCTGGTGGTGGGTGTCTGGGTGGGTATATGAATGACTGGTCATTCTAGGATGTACCTGGGAAGCATGGACACCTAGTGCCCACTATATGCTGTCATGGAAGTTAGTATTTGTCTGCAATGTAAATGTCATCCTCTTAAGTGTAGCTCCCTTATGCAGTACACAACCTGAACAACTGTACAGGGTGGACCTGATGGCAATCAACCCTGGGGACCAGTGCGGGGGTAGCGGGCAGCAGGCAGGCTTTGGGAAGCGGGGTTAGAAGCCCAGGCAATTAAGAGCAGAATTAGGTAAGCGGCATGAGTTTACTGCCTTTTCAACAGAGGAGGGAAGAGGCTTGCCCGAGGTCACTGTCGACTGAAAAAACAAAACAAACTGCACAATGTGAGGGCTGTGAGTTTCAGTTTTATTTGGGGACTTACTGAGGACTCTAGCCCAGGAGACAGCCTCTCAGATAGCTTCGAGGAACTGCTTCACAGCGGGGAGGGCAGTGTATTTGTGCTTTTGGTGAAGGGGCTACCTGCAACCAAGCACACATCTTGGTTGCAAGTAGCCCCTCAGTAGAAAGTTGCTGCTACTCATGAGGAACCCGTGTCTGAGGTAATGGTTGTAGCGCTTTTCCAAGTATGGGAAGATGCAAGAATCCAGGTTCATAAAAATGCCTCCTGAAAACATCTAACTCTCTGAAGGCCTGTTCTGCCAGTTTTCCCAGAGCACAGAGGGCCTCATTCCTGGTTTCCTCCTTGTACTTCTTTCAGGGTGTGTGAAAGGTCAGCGACTGCATGGCTAGTGACTTTATTCTCGTAGAACCAGATGGCGAACGGCATTTTCTGAGCCGTCATCACACAGCTGGCAAGGTGCAGAGCCACTGTTCACACTCAGACCTCTTGACTCCTGAGCCCTTTCCTGCACATCTTCCGTAGGTTTTTATGCAGAAGAGGAGGTCTTTCGGTTTTCTGAGACCCAACTTCCAATGTGGGGGACGGCCATTAGCACCCCACTGGTGTCCGAGAATTCAACTCAATTCAGACACTGCGTACCTGGGGGTGGAATCAGATCCCACAGGTTAAGGGCTCCTGAGGTTAAGAGCTTATTCCTGCAAGACTGCTGGCCCCCATCCCCACCCCCACCCCCACCCCCAGCTTCTGACACGCAAGTCCAGGCTGTTACCTGTGCTTCTGACGGACTGGCTATAAATCCGAGGCTCCCATGACCTACTCCTTGGGTTTGACTGATTTGCTAGAGCAGTTCACAGAACTCAGAGAAACATTTTACTCACTAGATCACCAGTTTATGATAAAAGGCTATAACTCAGGAACAGCCAGACGGAAGAGAGGCACAGGGCAAGGTATGGGGAGCAGGCACCGCTCTTTCCATATCGCCACATGTTCACCAATCCAGAAGCTCTCAAATTTTTACGGAGGCTCCATTACAGGGGCAGGATTGATTAAATCATTGGCCATTGGTGATTGATTCAACCTCCAGCCTATCTCCCCTCCCAGGAGGTCAAGAGGTGAGACTCTAAATAGATGGTTGGCTCCCTTGGCTTAGGTGAGTTCCAAAAGCCATTCATTAACATAACAAAAGAAACCTTTATCACTCTCCTCACTTAGGAAATTCCAAGGGCTCTGGAGCTGTGTGAGCCAGGAACTGTGGCTGAAGACCACATATAAATGAGAAATTCACTTTAGACATCGAAGTAACCAAATACGTATTTCTTTTTTTTCCCATTAATTAATTAATTAGTTTTTATTTTTGGCTGTGTTGGGTCTTCATTGCTGCGTGCAGGCTTTCTCTCTAGTTGCGGCGAGCGGGGGCTATTCTTCGTTGCAGTGCGCAGGCTTCTCATTGCGGTGCCTTCTCTTGTTGCGGAGCAAAGGCTCTAGGTGCGCAGCCTTCAGTAGTTATGGCGCACCGGGCTTTGTTGCTCCGCGGCATGTGAGATCTTCCCGGACCAGGGCTCGAACCCGTGTCCCCTGCATTGGCAGGTGGATTCTTAATCACTGCGCCACCAGGGAAGTCCCCAAATATATATTTGTTATAAATCACAATTTATAAGGGAAAAGCAGGTGGGGAAAGATCCTGGGAGGCGCCTCCATGGAGGGTCTCCCACTTCAGCTCTTTGGACAACAGCAATGGGAGAATAAAATGAAGTGACAATCAGCGGGCTCAGTCTCTCTTTTCCCAATTCAGCTACATCTGCTAGCAGCACATATCATCATCTCAGGCCGTGGGAGAACTGCTGCTTTTGGGAACCTTTGTCACATCAGTGTACATCTCTCACAGTTTCCTTCTGCCCTGGAAAGACATTGCTTTAAATTACATTACACACCGAGCTCCCACCCTCATCCTGGGCATGCGTATTTTATTTGACAGCAGGCACCAAATGCTCTGATTTGATTTGGGGGCTTTGCAGCCATTAAGCTTAGAGGCTTTCCTCTTTTATCCCTTTGTGGGTCAGCTCCCAGACTGGGATAATATTAATAGTGAAAATAGTAATAACTGATATCGACCAAAGGCCAACTCCGTGCCCAGCACGCTGCTAATCTCTTTATATCTAATATTTCATTTCACGCCTATAATCACTATGTGAGGCTGATATTATTATTATTCCCATTTTATAGGTGTGGAAATAGAAGCTCAGAAAAGTTCAGTGGTAGAGCCAGGGCTCCGGGGTGGTCTCTCCAACACCAAATGTCCATTTGTTTAATATGCTGCCTCTCTTGCCCTGGGGATTGAGGGTCTCAGAGCCCTTCACTGAGGGTCACCTGCCTGACAGACCCACAGACCAGACCTGTATCCAAAACCCAGACCTGTATCCGAAACCCGGCTGCAAGCAGTGGGTGCCCATCAAGAGGCCCAAGTCGAAAGGCAGTGGTTCTCCACCAGGGATGATTTTGTCTCCCAAATTTGGTAAGAGGGAGACAATTTTGTTTTTTATATCTTGGGCTTGGAGGGGGGTGGTGCTATGGCATCTGGTGGGTAGAGGCCAGGGAAGGTGCTCAGGTCCTACAGTGCACAGGGCAGCCCTCACAGCAAGGAATCATAGATTCCAAAATGTCAGTAGTGTTGCCGTTGGGGAGGCTTGCAGGGATGGCACAGGGATGGAGACAGAATGTGTGATTAGGAGAACAGGGGCAACCAAATATTCTGCAGACACACAGTCATAACAGGTGCTTTCCTCGTGCTCACTGGGTTCCAGGCAGGACTCTGAGTACTTTTCATAGCCCCCGCTCACCCACTCCTTTCACTCTCAAAACAGCTCTGGGAGGAAAGTGTTATTTTTAGCATCCCCCTTTGTCTCTTTCAGCTTCCGATGTCTCTAGGCTTCCTTGGCTTGTGGCTGCATCGCTCCAATCTCTGCCTCTGTCTTCCATGGACTTGTCCTTTGTGTGTCTGTGTCTCCTCTTCTGTCTCTTATAAGGACACTTGTCATTGGATTTAGGGATAATCCAGGATGATCTCATGTTGAGATTCTTAATTTAATTACATCTGCCAAGACCCTTCCTCCCCCAAGTAAGGTTACATTCACAGGTTCTGGAGGTTAGGACGTAAACACGTCTTTTGGGGGCCACTAGTCAACTCACTACTGGCCTGATGCCTACATCATTGAAATGGATTATAAATGTAAAAGCACCAAGCCCTGCAGACAGTTGGTAAATCTCAGATGACTCTAGGAGGCGTGGGGCTTGGTGTGTGGTCGGGACTTGGTAATTAGCTGTGGAAGAAATTGCACGAATGGTACCGTTACACCCTGTCCTAAGGGAGTGGCAGGAGCCCTTCTAGTTTATTCAGTGCTTTGGACCCTGATTATTTGATTCTGTTTGTGGTCTCTTGCATCAGGCTGAGGGTCTGAGGTTAGAAGTACGGTTTCTTCATCTTTGCCGTAGCCCTGCCTCCTTCTCTCTGCCTACTTGTGTCCGCCTCAGCCCGGTCCCCCACCCACCCTATGAGTGGTTTCAAGACCCCAAAGGAGGCACACAGACTCCCCAGACCCCAGAGTCACCCTGAATTTGGGGAGGCAGGTTTGCAGACACGCCTTTCAATGCCATCTTTGGGAGTGATGGGTTTTGGTGCTGTTTGCTCACCAGTCCACCCTCCACGCTTCCGGGCACGTGGTGGGGTCACACTGCTGGGCTCCCTTTGGTTGGATGCAGCTGTGTGACTAGTTCCAACCAATGAGTTTGAATGGGTGTGATGTGTCTCAGTTTGGGGATGGGACATTTAAATGCTGGTGCAAGACCCACGAGGGGTCCTTTTCATACATGCAAAGCTCCAGAAAGTGCTTACCCATCAGCTTAGGTCTCGAGGAGGAGGGTATCGAGCACGGTGTCTAGATGGTCCTGACGTACAGGACGTGCAGGTGAGATATGTGCCTTGGTGGCCTAAGCCATTGAGATTCCCAGGTTGTTTGTAGCTGCAGCATGACCTGGCCTCTCCCCAGAGTGACACCCTGAGGAAGGGAGAGAGTGTGGGCTGGAAGGTGCCCAGGAATCAGTGTAGGGGAAACGCTGACCATATTAGGGACCCTGAATGAGATGTGGTTCTTAGAGGACACACTGCGCTCTCCTCCCCTGCCGGCCCTTGGTGGTATGTGATGGGCTCATAGCCCGTGGGCCCAATGGAAACTTGTCCTTTGGATCAAGGTGAGTCTCAGGGGCCCTCAGGGAGGGAATGATGCAAACCGCCACTAAGGAACGATTCCAAGCCCAAGGAGTCGTGGACTTGATTTTGATTCTTTGGGTTTCAAAAACAATCTCTCCAAATGCAGTGTGCTGCTATCCTGCGTTTGATCGTGAAACAGAAAAAGGGCATTCGTGGAGACCCTGGAGAGATCCAAATAAATGTGTGTAGTTCAGTTTTGTACCAATGTTAATGTCTCAGTTTTGATAAATGTACCCAGATTACACAAGGAGCTTTTAACATCAGGGAAGCTGAGTGAAGGGAACTCTCTGTGCCGTCTTTGCAGCTCTTATGTAAATCTAAAATTACACCCAAATAAAAATTGTGAAAATAATCTCGTGCTGTTTAATTGATTCTTTTGGGAATAATGAAAATGTTTTAGAACTAGATAGAGGCGTTGGTTGTACAATACTGGGAAATGTACCAAATGTAAGTGAATTGTACTCTAAAATGGTTAATTTTATGTTATGTGAATTTTTTGGCTCAATTAAAAAAAAAACTCATAGGGAGGAAAACAGTAATAGAGCAGTAATTAATACCATAGGTGTTTGGGATCTGTATAAAGCCTCAGACTTAAGGGTAGCTCCAAACTTCCGTCTTTTCCATCTCCTTCTTTGGTGTGTTCTCCCAAGTACCACGTCCTCCCTCCCTCTCTCCATATCCACTCCTAAGCCATGGTCCAGAGGCGCTCCCAAACCGCCTCCTCCTGGCTCCTCTACACTCCCAGCAAGTCCTATCTGCATGTCTGCTAGTTCTTGTCACAGAGAGAGAAAAATAGTAGCAGTAATAATAATAATGACTACACTCACCACACACCAGTCATGGCGTTAGGCTCTTTACACGTATCAGCTCCCACGCACCTATGGTCAAGTAATCTCCTCTCCAAAGGAGACGAGACTACACAATGGTGGAAAGACAGCCTCTTCAATAAGTGGTGCTGGGACGACTGGACAGCTACATGTAAGAGAATGAAATTAGAACACTCCCTAACACCGTACACAAAAATGAACTCAAAATGGATTAAAGACCTAAGTGTGAGACTGGACATTATAAAACTCCTAGAGGAAAACATAGGCAGAACATTCTCTGACATAAATCGCAACAATATCTTTTTTGATGTGTCTCCCAGAATAATGGAAATAAAAACAAAAATAAACAACTGGGACCCAAGTAAACTCAAAAGCTTTTGCACAGCAAAGGAAACCATAAACAAAACTAAAAGATGACCCACAGATTGGGAGAAAGTATTTGCAAATGATGTGACCGACAAGGGATTAGTCTCCAAAATTTACAAACAGTTCATGAGGCTTATACCATCAATATATATATCAGCTGATTTCATGAACAGCCCTGTATGTTAAATACGGACAGACCTTCTAGGTATTGCAGGTTCGGTTCCAGACCACAGCAATAAAGCGAATTTTGCAAGTCATGAATTTTTTGGTTTCCCAGTGCATATAAAAGTTATATTTATACTCTACCATAATCTATGATGTATGCAATAGTATTATGTCTTTAAGAAAACAATGTATGTACCTTAATTTTAAAAATACTTCATTGCTAAAAAAAGCTGAGCATCATCTAAGCCTTCAGCGAGTCATAATCTTTTTGTAATAGTAACTGCAAAGATCACTCCCCAGGCTCTGGCCGGGAGGTGGACATGTTAGTGGGGGGAGTGAGAGGCCTGCTCAGTCAGCGGGTTGGTAGGTTTGCGGACTGTCCCCAGCAAAGCTGTGTCACTGAGGTGTGATCCAGAGCGAGCAGGCAGTGGAGAGTCTGCAGAGCGTGGGGTATGAGGTTGTAAGTCAGCAGCTGAGGGCGTCTGGCTTTGGGTACCTCCACTCCCCAGGGGGCAGCAGGCACAAGCAGGTCTTAGACCCTGGGATCCCAGGCCTTTAATTCTCTGAAAGACCAAGAATGGGATAGCCACGGTAAGAAGAAACGTGCAGGGTTAGGAAAACTACGTTTGCTAAATGAGGCCCTGAATACTTGCGTGAGTCTTCCCAAGTTATCCTCATCACATCTCTGCACAGGAGATGGGAAAGGGGAGTCTGTATGAGACCAAACGGCAGAGCTGAGTTCAAGCCCAGGGAGGTCAGAATCCAGAGCTCAGGTGCACCCCCCACACTGTGCTACCTCCAGGACACAAAGGGCTCCGGCGAAGAGAGCACGGTAGGAGCGTCCAGTCACCTGTAACGAGGTGACGTTTAGATCGACTTGAGTTCTCCGTGTCCCAACAGGCTTGACTTCCTGCTCCGATGGGCAGAAGGATCAATTAGCTCATCTCACTTTCACTGTTGGGCCCCTGGTTTCCAGAGACCAGTCAGCTTGGGGGAAACTGAGGCAGGGTAGCCCTTTGTCTTTAAATCAGGAGGCAGATCTCCTTGGAACACGTTCAGGCTGGCCATGCCGGCCCGACGGTGGGCTCCATCTCTCCTGGCCCAAGTGCCTGATGGACCCAGGAAGACAGGGGTGAAGCCTGACTTCCAGACCGAGTCAGCCGAGAGGAAGCAGCCCTCTTCCGATGGGATGTGTGGCATTAAACAATGAGTGCATCATCTCCTAGTCACATTACCTCACCCCAGGGGGTGTTTCCTGCCCATTATCACATGGTGTGGTTGGCTGGATCTCCATTTGTCACAGCAAACATCAGGCATGTGGTAATGGTCCCATAAAACATGCCCTGTTGGGTCTTAATGTCTATTTAATGACACCTGCTATGCTGCTATGAAGGCTCCCATAACTGAGCTTGCAGCGGGAGATGAGGGGCTATTAGATTTTGGAGAAGGAGAGTTCTCTGAATGACAGGCTGCCTCTCCCCGGGAGGCTGATACCCTGCTAGGATGGGTGTGGGTGGTTGATGTGAAATCACAGGGTTTAAGCAGCAGGAATTTTAGGAGATGAGCTGGTCCAAAGCCCTCCTTGTTCTAATGGGAAGGCGAGGAAGCTGAGGCCCGGAGGGAGAAGGGCAGAAATGATTCCAATGGGGACGAATGGAATATCAAGTCTCATTTATTTTCAAGCTTTTCCCAACCGCTGATTTATGTTCAGGATGACTCCCAATCACTCCATTTCCCATTTGGGGAGGGCAAGAAAAACGGAAGCTATGGGAGCTGGAAACACCAAGGGAGGGGAATTTATTTCTCACCTTCCCCGGAGTTGGAAATCTCTCACCCCCTTCCTTCCCGTCCTTCTTTTCTCCCTCTCTCTCCCCTCCCTTCTCTTTCTCTCTCTCTCTCTCTCTCTCTCTCTCTCTCTCTTTCTCCCTCCCTCTCTTCCTCTTTCTACATCTCCTGGCCTCAACGCTCATCCTCAGGTAGGGAGAGGCACAGGGGGTCCTAGAGAAAAGAAGGTTTGGACAGGAAAGTAGAGAGAGATGTTACTTCCCCTCTATGTCAAAATCTTATCCTGGGAATGGTGGCAGTTCACAGAATACTTAAAATCCATTCATTCATTCATTCGCCATAAATTGGGCTCAGAGCTGAGATGCTTATTATGTTAGGCAGTGTTTCCCAAAGACAGCTGCTCCAATAGCTTCCATCCCACTCTTTCTTCTATAATGAGACCTCATCAAGAGGTGTAGTCTAAGTCCCCTCTTTGAATCTCTGCTGGCCTGTGACTCACTTGTAACCAGTATGATGTGGTTGGACATGAACATTGCATGATTTGTGAGGTCGTATACAGCTTACTCCTGGTCTCTTGGGACACTTGCTCTGGGGGAGGCCACCACCTTAGGACGTCGGACTAGAGAGGCTGCACACAGACCCTCCAGTCAACAGCACCATCTGAGCACCCAGCGAACAGCCAGCATGAGCTGCCAGCCACAGGAGGGGGCCACCTTGGACTTTCCAGCCCAGTCAAGCCTTCAGAGAGATGACTGTGGCCTCAGCTGCTATGTGACTGCAAACTGCCTGAGAGACTCCAAGCAAGAACTGCCCAGCTGAGCCCTTCTGGAATTTTTGACCCACAAAACTGGGGGCAAAATAAAATGATTGTTGTGAGCCTCTAGGTTTGGGAGTAATTCATTATGCAATGGTCAGTGGAAAACCTTCAAGGATGGATAAAACTCAGCCCTGTGCTTGACAGCTTCACAACTTCATTAGAGATTGGGGACTCTGTAATCACTGCCCAAACTATGACATGGTGGGTGCTTTAACACAGGAGCACACATCGGAGTTTGCCAGACAGTCAGGGAGGAAGGCCATTCAGAGAGGAAGGGCTGGCATGTGGAAAGGCAAGGAGGCATCACAGGAGGCCAAACAGGTGCTGTCTTGATGCCAGGATGGGTAGCTCCAGCACGCCCTCTGAGGTGTAGAGCAGTATATGAGGGGCTACTCGGAGCCACTGGTTAAATATAGTGCATCTTCCTAGAATATGAATTAAGCCCATTAGGAAGTAAGTTAAAACATTTTCATATTAAAACCAACAAGAATATATTACAGACTAAAAATTCAAAAGCTACATGATTTTTTTAAGGATTGAATTAGAAAAGTTCAAATAAATTTCATACCTTTTCAGGTCTTGCTGAAGCCTCCAGGGAGGTTACAGGCTGCTTAGGGGTCCTTTGATGGAAACTTTGAGCAGCCCTGTGTAGGAGAGGGGTTGCTCTCAAGAGGTTTTCATCTGGGGGTGTGATATAGCCAGACCCATTTAGAAAGATTTCTCTGGAAAAAACTGGGGAAGATGGTCTGGGCAAGATCAAAAGCAGGAGTCCTATTGAGAGCCTGCTGGAATGTCCAAAGTAGAGCCTTCGTGAAGTAGGAGGACAGTGGGAATGAGAAGAGGGGTCCACTTGAAAAGACCTTTCAGACTTAGAGCTGACAGCACTCCTATCCAGCCTTTCAGGTCTGGCTTGGATGTCTCTTTCTCCAAGAATTTCCCATCTGGTCTGGATTAGAAGCCCTCCTAAGTGGTCTGACAGCTCCCTGTGTTCTCACCATGCCACCATCACATGGTGTGGTCATAACATTAACAGAACTAATGGCATTTATTGAGTGCTTCCCACATGCCAGGCATTTTACTTGTTTGCAGTTAGGAATTTGTTCACCTGTGTAGAACAGAACCCCTTCACACACACACACACACACACACACACACACACAAAGAGTGACTTCAGCAAGCAAGTGGCCTAAGCAAGAACTATTCCTCCTATGACGAGTCTGGAAGTAAGTGGAATCGAGTTGATGCAGGTGTCCAAGGATATCATTTGGAAGTCAAGTTCCTTCCCGTTTTCTGCTCCACCATCCCAAGCATGTAGTTTCATCCTCAGAGTCTCAAAGTGGTTGGATGTGCCATATATGTGTTTCTAACAAGAAGATGAATGAAAACTGTCTCTCATGAAACTTTGTCCTAATTATTCAGGAAGGAATGCCCTTGCCAAGACTTCTGTCTACTTCTCACTGGCTAGAACTGAGGCACATGCTACCATAGCTGCAAGGGAGGCTGGAAAGTTGAGTATTTTGGCAGGATGCCTTGTCATTCCAACAAAATCAGGGTTCTCTTAGTAAAAAAAGAAGGGGATCATGAATATTGGGTAGGCAACTGGCTGTGTCTGCCATACCATGTACTAATTTCTTTAATTATCACAATAATCCCATGATGTACTTTTTGTAATTTTATTATTTTTAATTATTATTTTTGTAATTTTATGGATGAGGAAGTTGAGGGACTGGGAATTTAGGTGAATTTTTTTTTAAGATTACATAGTTAGTAGGAGGAGCTGGAAATGGTAAACTCCTATGAGACTGTAAGTGACCCAAGGACAGGACCATGTATTTATTCTTTTACTTGCATTACTTTATCCCCATCACCTGACAGAGTATTAATTGGTTTGATGACTGATTGGGTGCTTTATTGACAACCTAATAAAAGCCTGTACTCATTTCATAGCTGGCTTCCCTGTCTTCCATCTCATGACAATGCAAAGAGAGATCAGAAAGAAACTCCATCCTGACATGCTTTCCTCTTGGCCAAGGTCAGCTCAGATTTGGTACAAGGACTATGGTCTGCCGACTGCCAGCCCATGCTTGGCTGAGCACACCAGGACTTAACAAGGTCTGAATTGTTTCGAGGAGTGTTTTTAACAAGTTGTAAATGTATTTCACCGAGTCCCATTGCTGTATATAATTGATGCAGCTGATGGAAAGTGATCATGATCCTGGGGATCATTTGTGTCTGTCTACAAGTACATTTCATTCCCCATCTTCCAGAACAGATGTGCAAAGCAAACGTGAAAGGGAATGTATTTGGTATTGACATATGGTCAGACTATCTTGCATTCCACTCCCTCACTGGCTCATGTGAAATGTGAAAAACAAAAAGGCAAACTCATAATTACTATCAATTTTATTTTTTTAAATACCCACAGATAATTGCTTTTAAGTATAAGCAAGGGCATTTGCAACAATGATTACTTTATCCCCACTTGGTTTGTTTTAGGATAAATATGGCCGACACCTTGGGATGTAATTATTTGCTTTCATGTCTGTCTCTCACTTAAAGAAATGGAATGCATCTCATTCCAATTTATAACCTCCCCTTGCTTGCCCCCCCATTGCCCTTGCTAAGGTTTAGCACAAGTCTCCATTTATTGAGTGTATGAACAAAATGAATAAAGGAATAAACCTTCTGGAAGAAAAACTGAAAACCGTGAAGGGGAAGATTTTATTGCTTGTAGTGTTTGAGGTTTTCTAACAGTCCATATGGCAGTTGGACTTAAGGAGTGAGAGTAGAGGACTTGAACTAGTGAGGTTGTATCAGTGAGATAATGGTATAGTAATGCTGCATAACAAACTGCCCCAAAACTCAGTGGTTTAAAACAGTAAGTATTTATTTTCACAATCTTGGATCTGCAGATTGATTATAGTGTGGCTGATCTAGGGTGGGCTCAGCTCCAGGCTACAGGGTAGACTCGGGTCTTTTTCACATGTGATTCTTCTGGGGCCCAGTCAGAAGTGGCAGCATCTACCTGGCACATAATCTTCTCAGGTGTATCACTGGAGTACAAAAAAGCAAACTCGATTACACAAGAACATTTGAGGCCTCTGATTGTGTCACATTACTAACATCTTATTGACAAGTCATATGGTCCACCCAAAGGTCAAGGAGTGAGGAAGAACAGGGGGCCATGGAAAGGGCGTGCAAGTAAAATTTATTACAGAGCAGTGAAGAGTTAGAACCAAAAATTCAGTCTACCACAATGGAAGCTATAGGAGTAAGGAGGAGAGAACGGATAAATGAGGTGATAGGCAGAAAGAATAAATAGAAGTTGGGAGCAGATGGGATGTAAGTGGAGAGAGCAGGGGGAAAGTCTGTGATACATCTAGGTTACTGAGTCAAGATTTTAGTACCATGAAAGGGTAAGAACCACTACAGTAGGCTGGGCATTCCCTAGCTCGGGACACTTTCTAAGGCCATCTCAAAGACCTTCCAATGTAAAAACATCATAGTGGCACATAACTTATTCTGTAAAATTGTAATTTCCTCAGAGTTATTAGGTCTGTTGATGAGAGTAGAGACCAAAAAGCAAAGTGGAGGTAAGATGGTGGTCAGGTCAATAGCCCACCCTGTATCAGCTGTGTGACTCCTTCCCCACACCAGCCAGCTCACTCCTCACGCCCCTGCCACCTGGCTTCTGCTCCCCAGGCCCCACTTTTCTGATGTGACTCTCACCAGCTCATCAATGATTTTCTCCATGCTAAGTCCAACAGACACCTGCCAGCTCTCCTTTTAATTCTCTACACCATGTGACACTGTCAACAATTCCCTTCCTGAAATTCCCATTCCCTGGGATTCTGCTTTGTGATTCTCATTTGCATTGCTCCTCTATCTCCCTGAACATTTTTTTCTCGCTGTCTTTTCCTGACTCTTTCAAATTTTCAAGGAGGGAAATTTTGGCGACAGAGATAGAGAAAAGAAGTATTTGTCAGTAAATAGTCCAAAAATTTTTTGCCTTGGAAACAACTAGAGCCTGATGCTAACAACGCCTGCTGTGATATGGAATTGGATGGATGGTAGGCTCATCTGGGGCCTCCTGCCTCATTTGAACAGTGACCCCCACCCACACCTCCCGCCGCCTCCAATAATAAATTCAGGCACGAGCTCAGCCAGTATTGGCCACATCAACATTTCTGACTCCCTTCTGAGTTTCTGAGGTGAGGTTTTGTAGCTAAATCATCTGGGTCTCCCACACAGCCCTAGCGCGGGGTCTGGCACGTAGCGGGTGTGTTCTACTGATTGTGTCAAGTTAATACCTATCACATATGCAGAGGGGAAGGGGCACAGCCATGAGTTAAAAAGTTAAAAATCTGCTTCTCCCACTTCACGACAACCTTCAATCTATCTTTCCACTCCATCTCTCCTCCCGTCACCTGTCTGTGCTCCACTGAAATTGCTCCCGTGTTTGTCCGAATGGCCATTCATCTCCCCACCTTCTCCCACCCCTTCAGCATTCAGCTCAAACGCCGCTTCTTCCATGAAGCCTTTGCCGATTTTCCAGCCGGAAGCAACCGCTTTGCCTCTGAACTCCAGTAGCCCTCTCTCTACATCTCTTCTGGAGCATTTTTTGACTGTCCACCGTGTGTCATGTTACTTCTGTCTGCTGCTTATGTATTCCTTTACCTGATTGCACATTCCTTGTCATGGGGAATTTGGTCCAAGTTTTGCTTTTCCCCATTATTTAGCTAATGATTCGAAAAGAGTGGGTCCTCAATAAATCTTTCGGTAATAAACAAATGGGGGTGGGGGTGGCAATCTGGGGAGAAATCTGATATATTCTTGAAAACTCCTCTCTCAAACTTGTCGTTTTGGAAGAGAGAAGACTAAAATCCGTTTTTATTGAATCTGTCTCCTGTTTGCAGAATTATTTTGTGGTCTCATTCACTGGGCCAATTATCTTTATGAAGATGAATTACGACAGGCGAGAACCCACTTGCCTGGATTACTGTGTGCTAACTGTGTAATTAGCGGCCGGCGTCTAGGAGGGGAGTTTGTTGGATATTTCCATTATTAAAAAAACAAAACAAAACAAAACACATTATGTTCCATAAAAAACAATGAGCAATGATAATGTCATTTTTATTGGTCATTTAAAAACATTCACTGATTATTCTCCCCCTGTTTAATAGGCATATGTTTGCTTCCCTCAAAATATATCCATAAAATTGTTGCAAAAAAACCCCCACTCTTACATAATCGTTCAGCCTTCTCCCATTATGAAACCTTAATGAAAGATTTTCAAAGATGGAAAGTGTAGAGTTCAGCAAGGGCATTAAACAAGTGGTCCAAGTTACCCTGAATTAACAGGTCTTTCCCGAGAATCTGGCTTGGGCCAGGCCCCAGATGAACTACTACATTGTCCTCAGGCCAAGAGACTTTCACACCCGAGAGGGTTTATCCTCTGTTTTGCCTTTGAATTAGAACTAGAAGAGTCCTTGTCACTCGTATCCCTTCCTTTCCATAGATAATCAAGAGGGGACTCCAGGTCCTTTCAGGATAACTGGACTCCGGGGCCAGGCTAAAGGTAGACCCAAAACAGGTGGTAATAAATGTTAACTGTATGAGCGAATGACCCTAGGCTGGCTGGCTGGCTGGATGAGTGAATGTTAGATGGATGGATGGATGCATGGATGGATTCCACTGAATTGGATGGGACTTCCCATATCTCATTCCTTGTGGTTCTTGCAGAGACTATATATGTATCTCACTGCCGTTGGTTCCCAGCTCTTATGGAAAGAGAACCAGAACCTTGAGCTCCCAGGGAGCTAGTTACAGCCTCAGGATCCATCTCTCAGGTTCAAAAAGGAAAACGCTTTCATGTGTTTCCAAAACCACCTTAGGAAATTGTGTCAGTCTTCCTAAGTAGAAATTCAGTCCTCTGTATGAAATGTGTTTTCTTTTCCTCCTTGTTCCTTTTGGCTGTGCAACTTTGTTTTCTGGCCCCTGTCGGATCCTTGGCCTCTAGGTTCACTTTCCTATCATGTGCAAGGCCAGAAAATCGCCATGGATGAAAATGGAGACTGAAAATCCAATTGGCGGCCTCTCAGAGGGAGGAAGCTCAGAGACCTTCCGGACATACTGGTTTCTCTCCAGAAACAAGATCCACCGACTCATGCTGTGAAGTGCTGGAAGCCTGACCGGCCTTCCCAGCATGTGTGTGTGTGTGTGTGTGTGTGTGTGTGAGTGAAAATCTGTGTGCTCCCATGTCTCCAGAATTCTTCCTGTAGGGGGGAAGGTGGGAGAAGGGAGGATGGAGAATGCTCTAGGGCTTGCCCCTCTACTTCTGAGCATCAGGCAGGGCTGGGTGGCCGCCAGCAGGCCGGTGGGCCACACCCCAGTCCGTGTGTTTGCTCCCGGCTGAACCCCAGGTGAATATGGCTCCTCCCTGAGCTAAGCTTGTCTGCCATGTGCCCACCCAGCACCCAAGGTGTCTCTGAGACCAAGGCATGGGGTATCCTTCCCACATTCCTGCACCATGACCTCCATTTCGCTGGCACCTGTGGTTCCCCACAAGCAAAGCCCCAGCTGCAGCCTGGTGTCTGCTCTGCCCTGGCAGCTCTCCATCTGCCCACCCTTTTGTTTCCTACATCCCATTTGGCTTTCTTGGGCTCTGCAAACACTTTCTGCCTGTACCACTCTCTGACAGTATGTAGCAGTCTTCGAACCACTGTTTGTCCCCGGAGGATCATGGGAGGGGCTGTGAATGAGCCAGAGTCACCCACCCCTCCTGTCCTGGGTGCAGCTCTAAGTTCCTGTCCTCCTGGGGATCATCACAGCATTGTCCTCTACCCAAAAAGATGAGACATTCTTCTCTATATCCCTTAGGAATATGTCTGGAATGACACCCACTGGTGTGGCTTCTATAATAAGTGTGTTGATGGAATTTTCCCGAGTGGCAGGGGGGCCACCATTGGATGATGAAGGAAAATGTTTATGATCATTACTTAGATGCTAGGAAATGCCTTGCTTTAGTCAGTGGAGTGGATAATTTTTCTATATTTGTGTGATTTTTCCCCTCATTACTCATTTGCTCATTGATGTGTTTGATTATTCATTCAACAAACATTTCACAAACACCTAATGAAGCCAATGGGTCAGAGAAGTTAGCTCGGGAACTGGGCACCCTAGGTTCAAATGGCAGCTCCCTCATTTCCACATAGTTTTTTCAAACCCCCAATTCCTTATCTGCTAACTAGGAGTAAATATAGTATCAGCGTCATGAGGTTGTTCTGAGGGATTCAGTCAGATCACGTTTTAAATCCTCCATAAATGTTAGCTACTATTACTGTCATTGATGTTGTCATTGTCACTATTACTTTTAGCCAAATGTCGAGTGGGATGCTGCGGAAACAGAGATAAATAGCATGGCCCCTGCCCCTCAAAAACTCACAGCCCAGCTGCAAAGGCCGATATGAAAAGTGCCAGTGAGGGTCAGTGGCAGAATGATTGAAGGGGACTGTGGGGACTGCAGAGGAGAGACCTGTGAACTCTGCCTAGGGACACAGAGAAGGCCACTCGGAGGACGCAAGTCCGTTCAAGTGGGCCTTGAAGAGTATTTAAGATGCTAACAGTCAGAGAGGTGAACGAATGACATTCCAGGCAAATGGAAGACCACGAACATGGGCAAAGGACAGCTAACCATCTAGGGTAGGTGAGCATCCTAGGACGAGGAAGAGGATGGTCATGTGGCCAGGTTACAGAAAGCTTTGAATGCCAAGCCAAGGCAGGGGCTGGGGGCATTTGGGTTTTATTCTATTGGCCATGGGAAGTGATTCCAGCATCTTAAGCAAAGGAACAATGGGATCTGATCTTGGCCAAGGGTACAACTTGCCGTTATAAAAATAAATAGGTTCACCTGAGACTCTGAGAAAACTGGCAGGAATAAGCAGCCAGATTTTCAGCACTTTGCCTGTGTGAGTTAGCTTCCTGCCACAGGCAAGGGGGCCAAGAAGAATGATGTCACGGAGGCTGTGGGATGCCTCGTGTTCAGAGCCGGCAGCCAAATGACGCCTACCAGGCACCGTGAGGCAGGGGAGGTAAACAGGAAGGCATTTAGCACGACGCCTAGCTTCCTCCAATCCCTGCAGCCCCAGTGGGCTCCTGGCAATCTGGGGAAGTTATAGATGGGACACCGAGGGGCAAAGCACATTAGAGCCAGATGGACCTGAGTCTGAATCCTCATTCTGCCACTTAACTAGCTGTGTGACCATGGAGACAAATTGCTTAACTTTGCCAAGGCTCAGTTTCCTCATCTGTAAAATGGGAATCATGGTGACCATTTCACAAGGTCGTGGTAAGGACTCAGTGGGAGAATGTACGGGAAGTTTTAAGCACACGCCAGGTATGCAGTAAGTGCTCATCAAATGGTAGATGTTAAAAGGGGCTTTGGGGAACTTTGAAAAGACTCAGCACACAGGCCTTCCCCACTTTCCACCACCCCTTCCTCTGTCAGGTCTTCTTGCAGTTCCTCTCTGCCCAGGCTGCAAACTGCCCCAGGACTGGCTGGAGAGTAGCATGAGTGGGAAAGCACAGCTGTCTGCCTTGGAGGGTTTATGGTCAGAGAAGACAAAAGCATATCATGCATTTTTTCACCACTTTTCTCTTAAGAGGGTAAAATACACATCATACATCTTTTTTTTCCCCCAGAACCTTACACATTTTAGCTGTAAATGGTAAAACACATCAATGAATTTCCCCATGAATATTTATTGAAATTTCACTTTTAATACAAAGCCATTTGAAAAATGAAACTCCAAGGAAAACCATTTTGTGCAGCCATTGATCTTAAACTATTTACTATGAATATGCTCATCCTAGAAATAGTACACACTGCTTTTTAGTATTTGTTCTGGATGAAATTGCAGGGATTTAGCCTAGTTGGTTTTTACAAGCTGAACAGTATTGTCAAGATGACCCTCTGGACGGCATTCAGCTAGCTTTCTTTCTAGTCCTGGATTCATTGGTTTCTAGCAACTGTTCCATAGGTGTCTCTGGGATTCACAAACGGCTAGGCAGTGGGGACTAGAGACACACCTGGAGCAGGTAAGCTCTGAAAACAGATAATTAGAGAAGCATGGACACTTGAGCTGGAAGGAGCTTCGAGGTCATCTCGTCCAATGCCCTCACCTATACGTAATGGGCCGTTAAAGATTGGACGCCATTTCTCAACCCATCCACTGGACTGGCAAACGTGAGAAAGACTGATAATTCCCAAAGTCCATGAAGACGCAGGGGAATAAGCATTTTATACATTGCTGATGGGAATATGAATTGTTACAGACTTTTTTGAGAGCAGGCCACCAGTATTGATTAAAATTATAAGTACACACACCCTTTGAATCAGCAATTTAACTTTTGGGAATCTGTCCTATAGATCTAAAAGCACTCGTATAGAAATGCATATGTAGAGTGATGCTTTTTTCAGCATAGTTTGTAGTGGCCCTAACTAGAAATTGCCTGGATATCCATCAAAAGGGCAATGTGTGAATAAATTGTTCTCTGATTCTGTAGACTGGTGGTCTCTAAGTATTTTTGTTTGTTTGTTTTTGTCTTTGTTTTTGTTTTTGTTTGCGGTATGCGGGCCTCTCACTGTTGTGGCCTCTCCCGCTGTGGAGCACAGGCTCCGGACGCGCAGGCCCAGTGGCCACGGCCCACGGGCCCAGCCGCTCCGCGGCATGTGGGACCTTCCCGGACCAGGGCACGAACCCGTGTCCCCTGCATCGGCAGGCGGACCCTCAACCACTGCGCCACCAGGGAAGCCCTCTAAGTATTTTTGATTGCTCATTTAGTGATAGCATGCACCTCTCAAATATGGATATTTATTTGCATGTATGAGTATCTTAAGTGTAGGATAAACAAATACAAAATAGAAATTTTAAAAAGGTGAGATAAAAATAAAGAGAGATAAAACTTTGAATAGTTTTTCCTTGTGCCAATGGGGTGTATGCACCCTGTTTTGGAGATCCTTACTAGAGAATATTATGCTACCTTCCTAAAAGAGTGAAATTGAACTTTGGGGGCCATCGTTTGATTTTGCAAAAATGTGATTATGCAATGCAGATTGCTCTTCCTTTTTATCTTCCACTAAATGATGCACTATGTTCATGGATATAGATGTATGGATATAGGTATAGAGACACACACACACATGCTTTTACATATTCATAGGAATATAGAGAAGGGTGTGAATGGATTACACCAGGCTGTCACTATTGGGACTATATTGGGGACAGGACAGGAAGGTTTGAAAAGAAAGGAAATTGGCGGGGGGGGGGGAAGATATAAAAAAGACTATAGCAAAATGGGAAAATGTTCGTAATATAATGCTAAATAAAGAGGAAAGTAAAAGTCTACAATAGCTCACATAGGTAAAAAATTAAACTAGCATATGACAAGGGACTAGAAAACTATATGGACAAATGAGGGTAGTGATTGGATTAGGTGCATAACTTTTGTCTTGTGTTTTGGTTTTCATTTAACCTTAATATTAACAGCTACTGTCTCGTCTCCCTCTGGGGTATTTACTCCTAGGTTCTCCTTCTCCCAGGACAATGACATCACCCATTGTTCCCTCTGCAGAGACCTCGTGCATACTGGTGCCCATGCTCCATGGACCCCACGCTCCCGTGGTTTCATTTCACACACCTGGCAGACAGGCTGGTGTCTCTCAGGCCCAAGTCCAAGTGACCAAAAGAGAGAATAGGATCACCCCAGCTCAGGTTAGAGAGTCCCAGTGAACTGTGGCTGGGAAGACAAGGTCGTGAGGTTAAACCCAGATGTCACCTCCACCGCCATGTTTGAGTGATAGAGAAGGGGACGGAATCTTCCACAGATGCATGGGTGATTAGTGGCCCAGACAGTTCTGGAGCCCAAATTCTGCGGATCCCAGGTCTGGTGAGCTTTCCTCTCCTCAGAGTTGTCTTATTCTCCACATCCGAGGACTAGCTCAGTGACCTATGGGGTTAGGACACGCAAGAGGTATCAGACAGGGCATTCCTGTGGGGAAATGGCAGAGTAATTCACAGAAACAGCATGTGGGTGTTTGAAGGAGTGAGAATAGCTGAGCGCATCTCTGGCTTATTTCCATCTGTTGTTCTTCTGCAATCAAAAATCTGCATAAAACGTTTCACTTTCGGAATCCACTGCCCAGTGCAGCTGTCAGATCTGAGGGTTTGCTGGCATCCTTTGCATCCGGCACCCTCTTCCTGGCCCCATGACTTGGCCTGACCCTGAGCAGCAAAACAGCCTCAGCCCAGTGATGAGAAAGACAGAGAGAGGTCTGGGCAGAGGGTCCTTGGACGGGGCAGCCATGGTTGGATAAGCCCTGCTTGGTGCTCTGAGGGGCAGGAGACGAAGTCAGGTCCAGGATGCTTCCTCAGTCAGAACTCAGTGGTGCCCGAGATGGTCCCACTGTCCTTGGCTACTGGGCCATTGGAAGGGAAAATTGAATTATAATACTAACATGCTTGGTACATCTGAAAATGTGTCCTAGTGATTAAATGCTAATAAGGTGAGGGAGAATAAATGGGTAGTTTCCTTAAAGATTACACTCCACCACCCAAGGTCAGGGGAAGATTATAAGTAATGTAGTGGGGTAGTCAGATCACTCCGGCTGAATAAATGTCACAATGAAGGCAAGGAGTCATTCAGCCTTCTATATTTGAACATCTCATTAGCGTCTGTGTCATTCAAAGACGCATTGGGTGGCAGAAAGGTGACATTTAAGGCCTCTCATGGAAAGCCAAGCCCTTAATTATCTGATGGAGATTAATGTGGCCGTGGAACAGGGGAAGCCTGGGCGGAACAGGCAGTAATGGATTATGCTAAGAGCTGGTTTCACGGGTGAGCCCAAGGAGTGGGCCATCCCGTTAGGATGTCTGGCCAGAGTTTTCCTGACTTGTTGTTTCCCTGCCAGGCTGAATGTGGGGACCAGGACAGTTCTCCTGGGTATCAAGAAGTGATACCTGTGATTATAAGGGAGGAGACGGCAGGAAACGAGCCCTCGCCGTTAACAGTGATGTAGGCAGGAGCCCCGCCAGCCTGTGGGTCTAGGGAAGCATTACGGAGGGTGCTGAGGGCTGTGGTGTGGCTCTGTGCCGCGGAGACACCCAGCGGAAGCAGCCGCGGGGCAGACTGTGAAGGGACTGACTCAACGGTCGAAGGTCCTCCGCTGGAGTTGGTGGGCAGCTACGAAACGGCTCCCAAATGATCTCACCTTTTGGTATTCATGCCCCTATATACTCCCCTCCCCTGGATGTAGGCTGAACCTTCTGACTTGCTTCTAACACATACAATACAGTCAAAGTGATGGGATGTGATTTCCAAGATTAGGTTACAAAAAACTGTGGCTTCTCTCTTGTTCACACTCTCTTTAGGTCTTCTCACATTCTTACTCTGATGAATCAAGCCTTACGGAGAAGCTCACATGGCAAGGAGCCAAGTGTGGCCTCTGGCCGACAGCCAGTGAGAAACGGAGGTCCTCGGTCCAATGGCCCGTGGGAAACTGAATTCTGCCAATGACGACATGAAGGAGCTTGGAACTGAGTCCTGTCCCAGCTGAACCCTCAGAAGAGACTGCAGCCCAGCCAACTTCTTGGTTGCAGCCTCATGAGAGTCCTTGAGTGGCAGAGCTCCGTTAAGCAGGGCCTGGATTCCTGACCCAGAGGAACTCTTAGTTAATGAATGTTTCTCTAAAGTTGTGGCTCTAAGCTATGCCTAAATTTGGTGGTAATTTGTCACATGCTGATGGATAATGGATACAGTGAGCTTTAGACTCTGTAAGGCTGCTGGGTCAAGGAGCTCCAGGCTGCCTAGGAGGCAGACTCTCCTTGCTCTGTCTCTGCATTTCTCACCCTTGCGCCATCTCATAGAGAGAAAGGCTCTACCTCACCTAACTTGGGAAGTGGGGCAGGGAGAGAAACCTTCCTCATTTCCTGCCTGAGCCAGGACATGGGAGTCGGTCCAGGGAGGATATCCCCTCCATCCTTCCCTCTCTTGCCACCCATCCAAACACACTCTTCCTCTTCTGTTGCTCTCGGGAGAAAAAGGAAGGGTGAAGGGGGTGTTCTGTGTGCTACACCTTGGAGCTTCCTATAGAAAGGAGGTTTTTATTTAGAAGAAAAAAGTTTTGCTAGAGGTTTAATGATTAACTTTAAGGAATGAGCTGCAGATCTGGAGGAGGTAGAGAAGCTACCTGTCCCAAGGCAAACAAGAATGTCGTCCATCGGCAGTGGAGGCTCCCATGGGGAGCAAAGGTGGGGATGACACCATTAGACCATTTACCTGAACATCCAGGGAAGAGATTTTGACAAGAATCCTGCCAATTTGTCTCCTGTTCTTCTCTATGAGTCAGGAGCAGATGGGTGACTGATAACTTATGCAACAGTTCAAAACAACTCTCCAGTGGAATTTGGGGGCTGCCATATTTCTTCACTTTTTTACCTCTGGCACTGAATGCTTATAGATCAACCCAGTCCCCAGGCGTCTCAAAAAACAGGGGATGGAAAAATTCACCAAGTGTCTCAGCAACATCTCCTCAGCTCACAAATAGGAAGAAAAAGGTATTATTTTCCAGGAAGATGTTACTTTCCTGGAAACTTTACAAGCCAGGCGATTTAAGATTTTCATGCATCCTCCTTCCTTCCACTAATGTTTCCTGTGCCTCTCACATATCAGGTCATGGGCTAAGGGCTGAGGTTACAAAGATAGATACTGTTCCTGTCTTCACTGGTTTAAAAGCCAGTGAAAAAATACATAAATATAGCCTTTCAAGTGAACGAAAAAATGTTGGTGAATTGATTATCAAATTAAAAAAAGAGAAGAATGGAAGGAATAAACAAAAATTATTTGATGTTAAGAGGATTTCATTTTTCCTCTTTTCCATTCTGGAGGAGACCTGACGAAGACTGGCTTCTCAGGTATCCAGGCTCTTGTCACTTGTATACGGTCAGGATGGCTGGCATGTGATTCAAAGGGGTAGCTGTTTGTCAGCAACTGGAGCGCACACCTGCACAAACACATATACATAAACACACAGACTGCTGGGCTCCAGTCCACCAAAGATGCCTGTCTATTAATATCTTGGAGGAGCAGGGCCTTTCTGTTGCCTCGGGTGCTGGTAACTTAGCACGAAAACTCTGGGCTCCTATCTTGTGCCAATTACGGTGCCTCTCTTTAACCCCAGTCCTTTGAAAAGTGCTGCTCTGAGCAGATTTTCAAGTACTGGGGATGCTTGATAAATGGCCCTTAACATTGAACTCAGGTGCCCACCAAAAAGTATCTTGGCAAAGAATTGGCAGTGAAACGAATGGAGTCGCTTCCAAATGAGCTGAACGTGCACACCTGCCTCATTTTCAGCAACTTGTTGAAGAGTGATGGGGATGCAGTACGGGGGCAGTCAGGTGGTTTTGGGGAGGGAGCCCACATTCCAGCCCTAGTTCCCCCACCCATTCTCACAGCCGAACCTCGTAGGAAACCCGTTCCCATTCCCAGTCTCATTTTTCTTATCTGTAAAATAAAGGATTTGAACTTTGGGCAACTCAGTCTCAGAAACTAAATTTTTCTCCCCCGCAAACGGAAATAATGTCCACCTCACTGAGGCACATGTGGGGTGACATCTGTGACACTTTCTGACCTGTAAGAACACTGTTTACTGTAATTGATCATCACCAGCTACATCATCAAGCCATGGATCTGTCTCAACCTGAAAAGAATATCGCAGGTACCGAAGACGCCTTGGAAAGTTCATTCATTCAGCTCATGCTTACGCATCCAGCATCAACTGGAATTGTTTTCATATGTTTTTTTTTTTTAAAAACCCCAAACTGGAATTGTTTTCATTTTTGTTATCAAGATTCCTCATTTTATATAAGCAATTATGTTTGTTATCTGGGTAGATATGCTCGTACTTCCCATGGCAGGGACCCAGATTTCTGCAATGCTTCTGCATAGTAGACGTTCTCAGGAGGGCCCCAAATCGATCATCAGTCTCAAAAGGGAGTACTGGGGACAAATATACTCACGTCGATCTCCTGGGACTCTGGACTCCCTCTACATATTGTCTGGACCTCTGTCCTGCACACTGTATTGTGGTCAGACTTTCCACGGAGAGTTTGAAGATAAGGGCCACATATAACTCCCTTTGTCCCTCCAATTTTTAGCACACAGTAGGGTTAAAGAGGTGAAAACAGAGGAGGGGACCTCTCAGTGGCATCATCCCACCTCTCCACCAATGGCAACGATTCTGCTTTGCCCCAAGCTTGCGTGTCCAACTCAGCAAAACCGAAGCGGCAGGGCTACGCATACCTACCCTCCTCCAGTTTACTGCCTCCAGTTTACTGCCCATCAGCTGTTACCTGAACATGTCCCTCAGAGGGGGTCTCACGCTCAATCCAAGTAACTTGTCAAAGCATTCCTTCCAACACGACATCATATTCTCCATGAAAGGAGTTATGGTAAATAGAACAGGACCACGGTTTTATAATCATCACAGATTACTATCCCAGTCCTCTCATCTGTCAAGTGGAGATAATCACATAGCATTGGTTAAGGATTAAAGGAGACAACTTCTAGTGTGGGCTGGGCAATCAAGAGGAATGATTTTCTCCGGATATGCAGGTGACCCCATAATGTACTGACTTAAAGATGCTACTTGTCCTGGCTGACAGAGCACAGCTTCCTACTGAGGATTTCACACCCACCCCCCATTCCTGTAAAAAGCAACTTCCTAATCTGACAGCTCATTCTTGTCTGAGCCTCCGTCTTTATCTACTTCAGCCATAGAGACAGAGAATGTCAGAACCCCAGGGCCTCTCAACCCAAGCCCTTTGTACACAGCTCTGGGTTGTAAGTAACAGAAACCAGACTCAACCCAACTTAAACAATAAAGGGACTATGTTGGCTCATGTAACAAAACCATCCACGGGCAGGGCCAATCACAGGCAAAGCTAGATCCTGTACTTAACAGTGTCACCAAGGACCTGGTTTCCTTCCCTCCTGACTCTCCCTTCAGTTATCAGCTTCATGCTGGGAGTGGTTCCTGCCCCAGGATCGCAAGACAGGTGCCATCAAGACCCAGGATTACCTACTTCCTTGTTCACATCCAGCAGAGTGCATAAAAACATTCCCAGAAAAAGTCTTGAAATTCCATCTGGTTCCATTGCCTTAGCTCATATGACCATACCTGAACACATCAGTGTAGCCAGAGAGATGGGGGGTGGTGTGGGCTCAGTCTAGGTCACGCACCCCACCCCAGAAGTGACGGTAGAGACAGCTCCAGCAGATCATAACCCGCCCCTGCCAAAAGACATCAGGGTCTGCTGGGAAAGGAAATGGGGGAATGAACATTGGGGATGCAACCAACAACCTTGTTCAGGCCAACTCGGCAAATACTGAGTGGTCATCAACGTGGGTTCAGACCAATCAATTTCTCCCTAAACGCTAATGAACTACTTCGGAGGCATCACATTTTAAACACCTCCAACAAATTTCCAGCCAACAGAAATCAAACTTCAGCCCCAAGAATTCTTGCAACCACAAAGATAAATCCCAGCACTTCCATCTCCCCTCTTGGGACCCCCTAAGAACCAAGTAGCTTCTGCTACTTTTAAGGGAAAAAAATGCATCATGGTATGCAAACATTATCGCATATTCATGCACTCAAAATCTAATTTTAGCTGTAAGAGACTTCATTATAAGATGCTCACATAATTAAGCAGCTTTCTAACCAGGGTTTGGAAGCCTGTCTATTCTTCTCTCTCATTTACACATCGCTGGGATTATCAGAATGAGTTTCAGTTTTTTAAAATTATATATTTTGGTTTTTCCAAATTGATCCACAAGGGGAGGTGAAACCCATGAGAATTACATGTTTTAACACAGGTTTGTGTAACTCCACAGCCTTACTATTAAAGTTGGAATCTGTAGACAGGGTTTTCCTGTTCTGGTCTGATTGGTTCCTGATGCATTTGTCACGCTTCTAAATACAGAGCCTCTTTTACTCTGTGGCTGGTTGGGACAGTATCCTCTTTATGGAGAAGCTAAGAGCTATAGATGAGACCTAACGTGGAGAGAGACAAGTGGACTTTCCCAAAAGGACAAATTCCTTTCCTTTGTTTCTCAGGACCTGGGCGGCAGCTGCCGAGAACCATCCACACACAGGGGCTTAGCACCTCCACACACAGGGCCTTAGCACCTCCTCACACAGGGCCTTAGCACCTCCTCACCCAGTGTCTGGGAGCGCGTGCCAGGGGTCAGGTGCCTTGCTGGGTGGACTGGCTCAACACGACCTGGATGCACCCTGATCCCATCATTCCTCTCATCTGCGTGCCTGGCTAAGGTGCAAAGGAAACTACAAGGCCGTTTGAGCAGGTGGCCCTCCACCTGGAAGGAGAGGAGGTTTCTGCGTACCTGGCAGCAGGGAACGGACTCATCTTCCAGGAAGAACGAGCCGGTGCCGCTGTTCTCCTGACCCCCTGGGGTGATGCGGGAAGCCCAGGGGCCCAGGCCCTGGCTGCAGTCCTGGTCGGTCCTTCAGCTACTCCACTGCCCTTCACAGACTCCTTGGCATATGAGCCTCCTCCCTGGAGGTCGTCTGGGTGGCCAGGACGCCAGTCTCCAGAGGAGGCCAGCTTCCCTATTCTCCATCACTCAGTGCTACGGTCTCCTATGAGGCTTTAGGTTTGCTCTGGGATGCAGGTATCCCCTGGCCCCCCTTCCAAGGCAGTGGGGAAGCTCCTGGTGGGTTTCAGTTACACCTACAACTCAGGAGAATGACCTCATCAGGGGCCGTCACAGACTTGGCCGCCGAGCCATGCTGTACCAATAATTGTTTATAAAGACCCTGGTGTTTCCAGCTTTGAGCTGAGCTGAGTGATGCTTTAGGAGGATCTAAAACAGCGTCGGCATCGGTGTGGCTTTGGGGGAGCCTCAGGAAGAGCTTGGAGGCCACCAGGAACAGATCCTCAAGGCCATTCACTGGCAAAACCGAAGGCGTGGGAGGCTTCCCTCTGAAGAAGGGCAGGTCTGCCAGGCCTCTGGGCCCTGCCTTCCCCACTGGGAGCGCCCCCCAGCTCCCACTGCCAGCCAGGGAGCAGAGGGTCTGACATACCCACGCCCGGCTCTCCCAAACCCCTCACCCCCTTTTCTCCTGCTGACGTAGAGGTCAGACCAGCGGGCCCAGCGCAGGCCTGGAGAAGCTGCAGAGGGGCTCAGGGGCTGCCCAAGCTCATGGCCGCCCACATTCCTCCCTCGCAGGGGTCAGAGCGCAGCCGAGCTCTCCACAGCCCGCCTTGGGTCTCAGCTGTCCTGGGCTGTGCTCCTGGGCTCAACCCCACCCTCCAGACCTGAGCCCCCTGGTGTCCGCAGCCTCATTTCTGAGCCCAAGACATGTAGCAAAGGGCAACCCAAGGAGGTAATTAGTGGGCTTCCCTGGTGGCGCAGTGGTTGAGAGTCCGCCTGCCGATGCAGGGGACGAGGGTTCGTGCCCCGGTCCGGGAAGATCCCACGTGCCGCGGAGCGGCTGGTCCCGTGAGCCATGGCCGCTGGGCCTGCGCGTCCGGAGCCTGTGCTCCGCAGCGGAAGAGGCCAGGCTGAGCACTACGTGGCTGCAAGGAGGGTCCCTCTCTGTGTCCCCTCCTCTGTCTTCGCCCACCCACTCCCGTCCTCCTGCTGCACAGACTCGGACAGACACATGCCCCACACCCACTCACCTCTTCTGCAAAGCATACAAGGGTTTTCCAAGCCTCTGAGCCTTTGTACATGCCGTTCCCTCTGCCTCGATTACCCTTCCCCTCTGCGTGGCTGGAATAATTCCTACAGGTTCCTCAAGACCAGCTCAAAGCCGCTGTGATGCATTCCCTGACCCCCTGGGAGCCCGCACAGCACGCACACTCCTCTGTCACTGGGTTTCTCACTCCCATTTGTGACAACCCCTCCCCAATCCCCACTAGACAGTGAGGGGAGGGGACCTTATGAATCCACCTTCTCAGGAGGCCCGTAGGCTTGTACACAGCAGCAGGCGTCAGTGCCCGGGAGTTCCCTTCCCCTTCTTGGATGAACGAGTGGGAAAGACAGCTTCACAGAAAACAGAGACAGAGGGGGTGACAAAGAGGCCCAGTGACAGGAAGTGGTGGGTGAATAACAGAGAGACAGAGAGGGCTGGGCCAGTGGGGGTCAGACAGGAGCTGCAGCCTGGTTGACAGGCCATGCCACCCCCCTTCCTCATGAACCCAGGGGCGACCCCGTGGAGAGCAGGGGCCCGTCAAGATAGGGGGGACAACCAGCCCCAGTGGCACCCAAGACTCATCCCTCCCGGGTCTGCCCATGCCCACCCCAAGCCCCCTTCTGCTGGCATTGCTGGTGTACGGGGCCCCCAGGTCTAGGGCTCCCCTGGAGGCCCAGCCCCTTCCCTGCCCTGCTGTCTCCTCGCCCCCACACCCTGCTTCTGGGACATGGCCCGAGTCCCCAGCGTTATGGGGACAGTCAGAGAAAGAAGCCAGGCAAGGAGGCGCCCACTCCAGGGAGTGCTGATTTTGGACGGGGGGGTCGGGGGTGCACAGAACTTGTGGCCGGTCCTGAGGTGCGGGGTTTGTGTGGGCAGCTCCGCTCCACCCGTGGTGCCACCAGCCCACCCCCAGTGAAGGGAGAGGCAGGGCCGCAGAGCTGGCGGGGCCCGGTCATCGCACCACACACACTGTGGGATGCAGGTGCACGGTCAGGGCTGCCCGGCCCGGCGGGCACAGGCTGTGAGCCCATCTCCAGGCCGGGCTCCCGGGTCCTCAGAGCACTAAGCTCGCCCAGCCCAGTATCCCCCAGTCAAAGCCCCTGAGCAGCAAGCCTGCACTGGGCTGGAAACAGGAAGCCCGGGGCCTCCGAGAGCCCAGGGTGCACGTGTGTGTCAGTGTGTGGGAGAGACGGACAGGCAGCCCCTAGGAACGTGCAGACGCCACACGCCTGCATCAACGTTCGCGTCTGCAAGTCTGGGAGTGTCCGGCACAGCCGGGGTGGTGGCGTAGGCGCGTTAGGGCGCCGTGAGCAGTGAGTGGCAGGTCTAAGCGGGTCTGGCTAGGAGTGCGTGTCCCCTCGCGTCCATCCTGTGACATCGGGTCCGCCTGGCCGGGGCTCACGTCCAGTCTCCCCGTGCGGGAGGCAGGCAGCCCTGGGGGCGGGTGGGGAACCTCCCTGCAGGTGGCATCGGCACCCGAGCATCCCAGGGGGGCACCCGAGCGTTGGAGCACGTGCGTAGCCTGGCGGGGGTGGCCGGCTCCCAGCGGGGTGGGCAGAGCGGGCCGGGGCCTATCATCTGGGCACGTACTCCCGGGGCAGCCCGGCCCAGTTGTGGTCACGCAGGGCCCGGTCCACCGTCCGGATGTAGCCGTTGATCAGGTCCTTCATCGCGGGGGTGAAGGGCTCGAGGTCGTGCGGGCGCCGGCCGCGCCGCCGGAAGCTCCCCTCCTTGTTGCTCTCCACGCAGAGCAGGCGCTCCTCGCTCACGGACACGTTGAGGAAGGCCACCACCTCCCGCAGCGTGGGCACCAGGCTGCGCCGCAGCTCTTCGTAGTGCACCACCAGCAGCCGCTTGCCGTACCTGAGCCAGTCCAGCACGTGCGAGGACCACCACGACGCGTAGCTGTTGACAAAGTCCGGCCACTCTGGGTGCGAGAGAAGGGGCGCCGTGTCAGGGCCCGGGCCCGGTGGGGCTGCTGGCCTCCTGGGGGCCAGGATGCGCCATCGTCCACCACCCAGGGCGACCTACCCGATCTCCCACGGAGGAAGGCCCTCTTGGTGACCTCGTGTAGGGGAGGGTTACTATCAGGCTGGGCTCTGAAGCGCTGCAAGCCCGCCTGGGAGCTGTGACCTCAGGTCCACCCTCCCCCAGCAGTTTCCTTGGAAACACACCAAGTTAAGACGAACGGGGACTGTGCGTTCCAAGAACTGGTTCTCTCTCTGGTGGACCTCGCCCTCTGGGACTGTCCCTGCGTGGCGAGAGCCCGGGGTCTCGGGCCTATGGGACACAGTGGAGTTAAAGACGACCGAGGCAGGGCCTCTCTGTCGAGATGACCCTCGGTTCACCTTGATGTTGCCCTGGCAGCTCTGCGCATCCAGTCTGGGTAATGGGGGCCGAGCAGTGGGGGGGGGCAGCTTCTGTGCCTCCTAGTCAGGTGAAGACGCTGTGCAGGCCGGATTTCCTGTCCCAGGGCCTCCTACACAGCTACGTGAATGGGGTGCCTAACTGACGCTTCTTGTGTCTTGTGGGTGCAATCGCCGGTGTAACCAGTGACGTACAAGGAGGCCACAGACGGGGCCGCTGCAATCTCTGGCAGGTGATCTGCTCCATGAGGTTTGTTTTCAGCAAATTTAGAAATTCGGTGGGTCTTTTTTTTAAGTGGGGAGAAGGGTGCAAATGTCAAGAATCACCCCAACAAAAATCGCTTCCATAATTGGGCTATTAAGACACCTAAAATGCTGTGGGAAGCATCCGCTTTCTCTAACCTTCACAACGACCCTATGAGATGGGACCACCCTTGTTTTTACGGTGAGAAAACCGAGGCTCAGAAGACAAGGTCTGCAGCTTGCCTGGGGTCACTGGGCTGGTAAGAGACCCAGGAGGGATCAGAGCTCAGCCTGCCTGCGTCCTCAAGGGGAGTCAGCAGGAGGGCAGGGATGGCTGACGGGGGCTGCTCTAGAAGGAGGGTGATAGGGAAAGGCGGGGAGACCCACCGGCCTCAGCTGATCCAGAGTCACACGGGGACGGAAGCACAAGCCTGCCCAGCCTCAGGCCCCGTGTCTCATCGTGCCACCCACACTGCTGGACACAGCTGTATTTCTGATGGCTTCATTTTATATCACTCACTATCCTGACTTGTGTCTCTTTAATTCATTGCCCAAAGGCTAGACTGTTCGTGCCTTGAGGGCAGAGACTGTGACCCCTGTAGCCTGGGATCCTGGCGCCTTGCCCAGTGCCTGGCACATAGTAGGACTTCAGTAAGCGTGTATCTGCAGACTGACCCCACTTATAAAGTTGCAACCGTTTCCCCCACCCCACTGGCCCCTTCTGCTCACCTTTGCTCTTCCAGTTGCGGTCAGCTGCGTAGCCCAGATGCCCGGCACATTTCCTGTTGAACTCAGCCACCAGGGACCTGTATGGGTTCCGGATCAGCAGGATGGCCGAGTCGAACATCTCAATCTCCCTCCTGCCACTCTCGTGGGTCTTCACGCAGATGGTGCGCCGGCTCCTCCAGTGGTCCTTCTCGCCCTTGAACCCTGCCCGGGAGAAAGGCATCGTGGAGCCCCCGCTGCCACGGCAGCAGACAGGTCTGAACGCTAACCTGCACCCCTGAGGGAGAGCCGACATTGGGGGCACGGCCGAGGGCACTGGGATGGCCTGTGGATGGCCGATAGGGCCTGACCCTGCCCAAGAGACAGTGAGGGCAGGAGGCATCTAAGTGGGGAAAGATGGCGTCTGCAAGAGAAAGAAGATAAGGCACCTCCTGTAGATCCCAGAAGTCAGCAGGCAGAGCCCGATCATGCCCTCTCTCTAGACACTGTAGACGCATCCATTTGGGCATCTGCATGGCTGTGTCACATGAGCGTTGCAAATAACCCTGAGTTGACCACAGCGGCAGGCATAGCCAGATGAAGAGACTGAGGCTCAGAGTGGGTGTGTGACTGGCTCAAGATCACACAGCACCACAGCATCAGAGCCAGGGCTCTCTCCACGTGGCTTTGTGTGTCCCTGCGAGGCCTCCCCACAGAAGGGGCAGGATCCCCATCATCAGGCTGAAGGGCAGTCAGCAGCTGTGGCCCCACCCTCTGACCTTATGCCACAGTCCTACAACTGGGCTCCAGTCTTGCATCCGTGGAGACTCTACCCATCCCTACACAGAGTCACACATTTATCAACAAATATCATTGTGTGCCCGTTCTGTGTTGGACTTTACACTGGGGACAAAGGGGTAAAACTCAGACCCTGTCTTTAAGCTTACAGTCTAGTGGGGGGATAGCCCAAGTGTAATACAGAGCACAGGGGCTTATGGGAACAAAGAGTAAGGCGGACTAGTTTGGGAGTGTAGTGGGATGTCACAGAAGGCTTCCTGGAAAGATGTCCCCTGAACCTGGTCTCCTGGCCACATCTCAACGTAGCCCAAGCCATCCAGCTCTAGCGACAAGCTCGAAAATTGCCCATGAGCTTGCCTCGGGCTCTTGGAAACATAAATGAGTCCCACCCCCCACCCCCCTTCATGAATGGTTGCGAAGTATTTGTATCTACGGCAAGTCTCTGATGCCTGGAAAATGCAAGTGTCCTTTGAGTCTGTAAGTCTGGGGTCACCAGCTGAAACTCAACACGTTTCAAATTCATCTCTGCCACGGGCCAAACACCAAAAGTCTTTGCTTTGATTCATTCTGTCAAACAGCTGGGAAGTTCCAGGAAAGAATGAGTCAAACCATGAGCCAAGTAAACATGAGATCTGGTCTTTGACACCCTGCGGCCCAGGGTGCCTTTTGTACTGCCTTGGCCTATTTCAACAGGTACCACTTTTCCACATAACTCAGACCATGCTCACCCGTGACAGTTTGGCATTTTGGCATTGGAGCTTCCTTGCAAATTTCACGTGTGTGCACGTGTGTGTGTACGTGTGTGACTGCTCTGACAGTGCTCTGAGGTCAGTGGCTACATCTAACCAATCTCGTAAGGCTCAAAGATGCATCAGGGAATCTCTAAAGCCATTCTGAGGCAGTGTCGACCCAATCATTATGCCCAGCTATCGAGCCATTGGGCCACTTAGCCATTTGTAGACTGAGACAGCCAGCTGTTTGAATAAGGTAAAGGCCTTCTTTCTAGATGAATACGGTGGGTAGCTGCAGCCTGTACACATTAGGTGGTTCCCAGGGGATTAGGCCGGAGTGGGCAGGTCCATGTGCTTCATCTGGTCACTTCACCTGTAGCTGCCATAACACTCAAGACTCCCAGGGGTGATGAAACTGTATTACATGCACACCCTTGGCTTTTTCCCAACCAGACCAAGATTGCTGTGGGTGATTCTAGAACCCGCTGCCCACCTCAGGAAGTTTGTGTTTTCTCTAGGATGTTAGATAGTATCCTCTTTTCCTCAACCAAACTCTAAGAATCCCAGAGAAACTGTTGTTAACACTTGACAACAGAGAAATATATTTCACCAAATATAGATCCCACTTGGCTTATCTGAGGTTCTTAGTCTTAAACAGTGCACAGATTTGAGCCATTTTAAAGTTCATTTACTTGACATAATGAGGCCTCTTATTTCTACAAGAGAAATATTAGAAATCATGAAACTCTTGAAGATATTTGGACCTCGTTTTAAAAAATCGTGTTTTGATAAGCTACACTTGCCTCAAAAAATAAAAAAGAAATGAACACATGAAGTCAGTTTCCCCTAATTATTGAGGGTTCTAAACATTAAGGAAAACTCAAGAAATGTTTACAGAGAGGGAATCTAAGCTACTAGGCTTTCCCTTTGAATCCAGAACAGATCTTGTGAATTTTCTCTCAAAGTGTGGTCCTAGGGCTGGCTGTGTCAGCACCACCTAGGAGCTTGTTAGAAATGCCAATTCCTAGGCCCCATCTCAGATCGACTAAATCACACTCTCTTGGTGGAGGGGGGGCATGCAAACCAGGAAGCTATGTTGAATTAATAAACCCTCAAGGTGACACTTACGCACGTTCAAGTTTGAGAAGCACAGCTCCAGTGCTCCAAGGAGGACCTGGGCTGGAGAAGCTGCAGCCTGGGCGCTGGGAACCGCCTTCCTCCCTGCCGTGCAGCCTGCACTAACCTTTGTTGTAGAGAGTTCCATCAAAGTAGTAGCTCCCTGTGTAGAAGCCGGTGGCGTGCTCGATGAGGTGCCGTGCCCATGTGTTCCCAGCTCCCGGGAAGCTTGACAGAGCCACGAACACTTTGGATTTGGTGGGCAGGAACCTCCGGTCCGTGCACCGGGTATCTGAAAGTCCAGAAGTCGTCTCAGGGTTACCCACCTCCACTGCGACTCCCAGACTCTCTCTCAGACTTCCCTAGATAGGAAATGCCAACCCACGACTCCCACTGGGAGATGAATGGGAAAACTGAGGCCCAAAAAGGGGAAGGGATTTGCCACCTGGACCTTGGCTGCACAGGTCCACGGCTGGCCAGAGAAAGCCCCAGTGATGACGAGACCTCCCAGTGTAACAGTCTGGTGGGAATCAGCGTCCTGCAGACTCCCAAGGTCAGCTGGGGCAGACCTGCTTCTCACACAAGGAAGATGCTGGAGCCTGGGCACACAGCCTGGGTGACTTACTGGTCCCCAGGTCCTGGACTGGCTCAGGGAGGCCCCCATGGCCATTGGGCTGCCATGTCACCCAGCTCCACCGCCCTGCCACTGCTATCCCTCTAGACCCTGCCTCTCTGCTCATCCTCAAACCACCTTCACCCCCAGAGAGACTCAGATAAAGGTCAGGTGCTCTTCAAACCGAGCCCCGCATCCTGTGTCCTGCCTCCAGGGATGGTGGAGGCCTCCTGTTCCCGTTATCCCAAGATAGGACCACCCACCAAGACACCTTCCCCGCCCCAGGACCGCATACTCAGTCCAAATCCCCAGACCAAGTGCCACAACCAGTGGTAGACACAGGAGGAGGGCCCTGCACGCCTGTACACCTCCGGGGCAGAACTCACCCTGCACGGGCGTCTGGTAGACCTCACAGTACTCCGCTAGCCTTTGGGCCTCAGACTCCTGGCCACACAGCGAGCTGTCCACAGCATCCCGCAGGTTGAACTGGGGGGTGGGGTAAGCACAGTAGCACTCCCAGCCCCTGAGGATGGCCAAGGGGAACTCCTGCCAGGGAAGGAGAGAAAGAGAAGCATCTTGGGCGAATGCAGGGGCCACGTCCCCACTGCTCAGGGACCAGGGTGAGCACGGGGGATGTCCTGCCAGCTGCATGGGATCTACAGGGGTGTCTGTCCATCCTTCCAGCGCTGGGCTCTGGGCCCAAACCCAGGGGGAGACAAAGCTCAATGAGACAAGACCTCTGCCCTCTAGCAGCTCATCCCTGGCCGGTGACGAGTCTACTGTTTTTTGTTTGTTTGTCTGTTTGGTTTTGTTTTTTATGATAATTACAGTCTTTATTTATGTAACTGGTCACATAGTCATAGCTGGTATTTATAACTACCTTCTTCTATTACCCATTCTTTATATATGTGTGTGTGTGTGTGTGTGTGTTTATAAATTTTTTTTTTTTGCCACACCACACGACATGCAGAACTTCCCTGACCAGGGATCAAACCCGTGCCCCCTGCAGTGGAGTCTTAATCACTGGACCACCAGGGAAGTCCAGAAAAGTCCACTGTTGATAGCACCGATGCTACTACAGAGGGGTGACTCCACTGGGGGGACTGGATCTGGATTTTGGAGACATCTAGGGGGTCGTCAGGAGTGCCGGGGAGGGAACAGCATTCCAGGTGGGGAAACCACATGTGTCTGGGTTAGAATGGGACAGAAAGGCCCACCCAGGGCAGCTCAGCATTCAACATCTTTAACCAACAGACTGTGAGCCCCCAGTGAGGTCTGGAATTCCCGCCAGCCCTCCCTGGAAAGAGACAGACCTAACCCCTGCTTCTGCAGTCCTGCTGCGGGGTGGGGTGCAGGGCCCGTGACAGATTCCCACACAGCATCTCTCCAGGACAGGAGGGGTGGGCAAGGTCAGGCCTTGACCACTCCGAGGTGATCAGGCTGATGGGGGCTTCCTTAAATCGGAGGGGCCCTGCCAGGGTTAGAAGGCCAAGCCAATTCCTGGCGGTTTTTTACATGTGTTTTCTTGGTTCCCTCTGGGGAGGAGGCTGCACCCACCGCACAGCAGCAAGAGCTGGGGCGCTGGCATTGGGAAGGCCTGAATGTGAATTCAGGTTCACAGCCTGGGTAACCTTGAACCTTTCTGAATTTCACCATTGAACAAAGGGAATAAAACCCACCTTGCACATCGGTTGTGAAAACTAGATGAGAAAGGTCCAAATTGCCCAGCACTGGGCCCAGCACACAGTAGGTGCTTTCTTCACAGAGGAGCAGGCCATCCTCGGCTTCCTTTCCCTGGTGGGCAATTCCTCCACTCACCTCTCCCAAACATTTTACGTGAGCACCTACTATGTACCAGGCACCAGGTAGGACACTCAGCCCCATCTCCACTCTGCCTCTCCGTGCATCTTGCAAACAGGAGATGCAAGGCCCCCTGGAGCACAGAGAGAGGAGAGGAGTCAATCAGGTGAGTGCTTGGGGGCGAGGGAAGCAGTGGGCAGAGAAAACTTCTCGCTGCTAAGGGAAACGCTGAACAAACCTTTTTATTTTTTGCCCACAGCAAAAAAAAATCTCATAAATAAATAAATAAAGGAAAATCAATACTGTCTTCTGAGCGTGGCTTGGCAGAGCCCGGGATCTCGGCACTCAGAAAAGACAGTGGATGGTGTCCCAGCCAGGGGAGGGCGATGCAGGGCCTGGGGCCGGGTGGTCCCTTAGGAGGTAGGAGGGGAGGCTGCCGCCGGTGGAGGGCTGCTCTCCTGTGTAGGTGGGATGCTCTCCCAGAGGCCTCACAGCCCCCACGAAGGCCCCTCCCCATCCCCCTCCCCCTTCATCGAGGCTCAGGGGCAGCTTTGCCTCTGCCAGCCGCACATCCCTCTCTCAGGGCTGAGCTGCCATGTGGGGACAGGAGAGGATGCTTTCACTATTCTTACACTACACACCCCTACATACACACACACGGACACACAGACACAGACACAGACACACACACACACACACACAAAATCTGCTTCCAGAGCTCAGTTCTCACTTTGGCATTAGAAATTTATGGGACCATAAGCAAATCACCTCCCCTTCTGGAACCTTAGTTTCTCCATCTGTAAAATGGACATATTGCTTGAGTTGTCCTGCCTGGAAGAGTCGGAAGATCTCATTTCTCTCCCTCTGATCCACCGTGAGGGCCAGTGAGACTAGGACATTTACCCCCATGCCTTTCCTGGACGAGGCTTGAGTTGCAAATTTCTCCCAGGACAGGGGGCTAGCGGTAGGCAGTCATTCTGGGTGTCCATGGGCTCATGTCCAGAGGCACCAGGGAGCAAGCACCCGGTAGGAGAAAAAGCACCAGGTTTACAATCCAATAGACCTGGACTCGAATCCCGGGGCCACGGCTGAATATCTGTATGACCTTGGACCAATCACTACCTGCCCCCCAAGTCCTGGCTGTCTCATCTGTCATCTGGGGGCAATAATATTCACACCATAGAGTGCTGGGAGAGTGAAGGGAGGATGATGCGTGAAAAGGACCCAGCACATAGTAAGGGCTCCCTTACTCTTAATTCTTAAGACCTTTAATTGTACTAGAGGCGGGCCCCAGACCACCCTCCTGACACGCAGAGTACCTGAGAGTTTGGTTCCTAAAATTCCTCTTTCTGGCTCCCCCTCCAAGGCCCCAAAAGCTCAGGATCAAGCAAAGCTTGGAAGTCCCTCCCCCAAGCAGCACTTGTGATCCTTAATCTCGATCAGACACATAAAGAAAAGAATCGCTAGGACTTCCCTGGTGGTTCAGTGGTTAAGAATCTGCCTGCCAATGCAGGGGACACGGGTTTGATCCCTGGTCCGGGAAGATCCCACATGCCGCGGAGCAACTAAGCCCATGCGCCACAACTACTGAGCCTGCGAGCCACAACTACTGAAGCCTGCGCGCCTAGAGCCTGTGCACTGCAACAAGAGAAGCCACCGCAATGAGAAGCCCGTGCACCGCAACGAAGAGTAGCCCCTGCTCACTGCAACTAGAGAAAGCCTGTGCACAGCAACGAAGACCCAATGCAGCCAAAAAATACATTTAAAAAATATATTAAAAAAAAGAAAAGAATTGCTTTGAGGGCTCAGTGGCCACAATGGGGCCCTAACCCTGGAACCAGGACCCACTCAGCCACAGCTGCCGTCACTGTCAGAGCTGTGGTGATGTCCAGCACAGGCAGCTGGGGCCGCTGGGCTTGGAGTGAGGGGACAAAAGGCTGGACAAACCCCATCAGTACCTCTGGCTAGACTCCACCCACCCTGGGGCCCCCATGTCATTTCTCAACAGAAAGCGAATCTGTGTCCTGACCTCAATCAGAATGTCGTTGGCGTTCTGGAAGCAAGTTCTCCTGCTGATGTTAGTGAAAAGCCGTCACAAGAACTGCAACCTCTGGCCTCTCCCACTGCTATCCATCCTCTCCCGAAAAGCCCTCATCCCGTCTCGTCCCAGCTCAATACCTTCATCACAGCGAGCAGAGGGAACAAGCGGCCTGGGTACCACGGCGGTAGCAGAGAGCACGCAGCTGTCTACGTCTGTGTCTCCCACACTTCTATCCACGCTGGCTGTTACGGGCTGAATTGTGTCCCCTAAAATTCATATGTTGATGCCTTAACCCCCAGCACTTCGGAATATGACTGTATTTGGAGACAGGGCCTTTAAAGAGGCAATTAAGTTAAACTGGGGCCATTAGGATGGGCCCCCATCGAATCTGACTGGTGTCGTTATGAGAAGAGATTAGGACCCAGACACACAGAGATGGAGGAGAAGGCCATTGTCAAGCCAGAGAGACAGGCCTCAGAAGAAACCAACCGTGCCAACACTTTGATCTTGGACTTCTAGCCTCCATAACTGAGAGAAAATAAATTTCTATTGTTTAAGCCACCCAGCAGTCTGTGGGAATTTGTTATGACAGGCCGAGCAAACTAACACTAGCTTTCTTACCAGTCCTTGGCCACTGCAGTCTCGCTCCCACCTCAGGGCCTTTGCACTTGCTGTGCCCGCTGCCTGGAATGTCCTTTCCCAGATACCCTCACGGCTTTCTTTTTTTTAATTAATTAATTAATTATTTTTTTTTTGGCTGCATTGGGTCTTCGTTGCTGCACGCGGGCTTTCTCTAGTTGCGGCGAGCAGGGGCTACTCTTCGTTGCGGAGTGTGGGCTTCTCATTGCAGTGTCTTCTCTTGTTGCGGAGCACGGGCTCTAGGCATGCGGGCTCCATAGTTGTGGCTCGTGGGCTCTAGAACACAGGCTCAGCAGTTGTGGTGCATGGGCTTAGTTGCTCCGCAGCATGTGGGATCTTCCCGGACCAGGGCTCGAACCCGTGTCCCCTGCATTGGCAGGTGGATTCTTAACCACTGTGCCACCAGGGAAGCCCCCCAGATACCCTCATGGTTTTCTCCCTCACCTTCTGCAAGACCTCTTCTGTGAGGCCTTCCCTGGCCACCCGTTGCAACATCCCTCCTGCTATCACCGATACACCCAATCCCTTGCTGTGTTTTCTACTTTTGTTTCAGTGGTATAACTTACCTCGATGGAACACTCTGACCCTGAATGTACCACCCAGTCTGTTTTGATGAATGCCTAGCAGGATACACAGCATTTCCCTCACACCAGTTTCCTCGGTCCCTTCCCAGTCATACCCCCCTCCCCCAAAGCAACCCCTATTCTGACTTCCATCATCACAGATGAGTTTTGTCTATTCTAGAATGGCCTATACATAGAATCACTCAGCACATATTTCTGTGAGTCTGGTTTCTTTCAGAAAAATATTTGTTAAGTCCACCCATGTTGTTTTGTCTGGCAGTGGACTGTTGCTTTTTATCGCTGAGTATCATTCCGTGTGTGGACATAACAATTTGTGGACTCCTTCACTTGATGGATCCCTGGGCTGTTTTCAGTTTTTACCTATTACGAATAATGCTGCTATGCACATTCTTGGGCAAGACTTTCAGTGGATACACATCTTCATTTCCAACGGGTAAATATGTAAGGTTCCTGCTTCATTTTTCTCCACGGTGCTTGTCACCATTCAACATACGATATATTTTACCTGGTTTACTATCTGTCTTTACCCACAAGAATATAAGCGGGAGTTTTGTGTGTCTGGTGTGCTTTGATGCATTCTCAGTACCTGGAACAAAGTCTAGAACATGGTGGATGCTTAATGGATGTTGGATGGATGAACCAACGAATGAATGAATGAATGAATGAATGTCCTTTCCAGATCCCAACTCCCCCCAGAGTTGTTGGCAACAGACTTGGACATGAGCCTTCTGTTGGTCACTTGTGCCATGAGTAAAGAGAAGAAAGCCTGCTCCATCTAAGCAAACCCTCCCTGACAACAGGAACCCCAGGGGACTCCGCCATCCTGAGATTCCTGTTCAGACAAGAACATTTCACCAACACAGTTTAAAAAAAAAAAAAAGTCTGCTCAGGGCAGGCTGGGTCTGTCTCCCTCCCCGGAGGTAATGGCTGATGTCGATGCCTCACGATCCTGTATCCCAGGGCTGTGGGGCCAGGCTGCCCCCACCAGTGACCCGAACCTTTCTGCTTCCTTGAGTGGATTAAACTGTCAAGTTCCCGGGTGTTTGCAGAGCAACGGGAGAGCTGCGGACAGTAATGTGGTTTTATTTACAACATAACCTCTTCAGCAACATCATTGGATTCTGAAAACACAGAACAATTTTCAGCCCCTTGGGGATTTCTAAGACATGATTTTCTTAAAAATTAAATATTGATGAATCTTATCTCTCTGCCAACCTTGCTGCTCCCCGGCACCTCCACGTCAAGCTGCAGGGAGAGAGAGAGAGAGAGAGAGAGAGAGAGAGAGAACAAAAGCAAGAGCGAAAGCACAGAGAGAGAGCAGAGGAGACAATGAACCAAGACTAGGCAGAACAGGAACACAGATGTGATACTGCTTCGAACAGATGAGGAGTTCCGAGGGCAGGGTGGGTGCACACCCTGATCCCAGTACTTTCTCTACAGCCTGAGCCTGGGTGTCCAGGATGGGGGCTCAGGTGGGGACTGGGTCTGCAGTATGTCTGGGCATTCAGCCTGGAGCCGGGTCACGATACAGCCAGGGCTGGGCTCTCCAGGCGGCAGGGATCCACACACCAAGGCTTGGCCGTGGCCAAGGGGTCAAGGATCGGACATTGCAACAGGCAAGGAGCGAGGCCTCAAGAAGTACCCCCACTGGGGTCTCCTCTTCTCTATCCTCGCTCCTCCTTGGGCACCTTTCTCAGGATCTCCAGGATTACACAGAATTACCAAAACTTCCGAGATGAGAACTTCTGGTTTCAGAAGGCGAAGCTGAGGCTTGGAGGCCGGCGGCAAGCAGCCCACGACCTCAGACCATCAGGGTGTGTGGGAGCAGAAGCCAGCCTTCCGGACTCCCAGTCCGGGGCTTTGCCACACACCACACTCAGCCCCTGGGAGGCAAAAACGTGAATGCGGTGGGTTTGTGACGAAATTCAGGAACCGGCATGGAGGTTGCCTCTGACCAGTCTCTTGCCTCCAGAGGCATAACTGGGGAACATTCAAGACACAGAAAGGAGAGGAGAGGCCCACGAAGGGGGATGTGCGGATGGGGATGAAAGGACCGACTCTTGCTTTCCGGCGAATGTCAGTTTGAATGCAAACCCGTCCGCTGATCCTGTAACTGAGAGCATGTTTCCCTCTTATCTGACTGCAGGTACAGGGCTGTGTGGTTTGGACGGGCAGCTACGGGAGGTGGACCCAGATTGAGGCCTGTCGTCAGGAATCCCGGGCTTTGAATCTCATTTGTGTGACTGTCGACAAGCTACCAGGCAGCTGTGAGCCTTGGTTTTATCCTCTGTAAAAGGGGCACAGCTTAACGATTAAGGGCTCTGGTGTGAGTTTAAATTTAGACGGCTTGAGTCTTGATTTCTCCAGCTGTAAGGGGGATTTTAGGATGCAATGAAATACTCTCATCTCTTGGTATCTGCAGGGGATGGGTTCCAGGACCTGGCACAGATACCCAAATCCGTGGATCCTCAAGGCTGTGGTTCCGTGTTCGTGGATTCAGCCAATGGCTGATGATACATACTGTGGTACGAATTTATTGAAAAAAAATCCACACGTAAGTGGACAAGTGCAGTTCAAGCTATACTATTACGGGGCCTTTCAGAGACCCTCAGCAAGTTGGCTGGTCCGAGTCCGGAGGAGGCCAAAGGCATGGGGTGGGGGCATTAGGCCATCTCTCCGTATTCACTCTTCTCCACAGGAAGAGCTAACTCACCAGCCCTCTTCCACGTGTCCAGCCTCAAAGGTGCTGCCTCAGGATAACTTTGAGCTAAATGTCAGAGTGTCTCCAGGGGCCCCTAGGGGATGTCCCCTTGGGCGATGGCTCTCCGCAGACTGGAGCCCCAGACAGCAGACAGAGGTAGTAATTCGCAAACCCCAGACCCACGCAGGATGGACTGCATCTATCGGGATGCAAGGGGGCGTGGCCAGAGCCACCGGCTCCGCGTTAATGCGCACAGGCAGCTGGGTTAGCGCCTCCTTTAAACGGACAAAGGAAAAACCTCAGAAGAAATGTCGATGGGAAAACATCCAGGTGATAACTATTCTGTATGAAGAACGTATACACCCCAAAGAGGCTAAAAGAGGGCAGGCAGAAAGGCTAACACCTCTCTCCCTGCGATGCCTTTCTCGGTAGGACCACTAGCAGTTGCTGGGAGAGCAAACCTCAGATCACAAGGTGTAATAGCCGAAGCTTCACACGTTAGTAACCTATTTGCAGATGGTACCAGATTTCACCCATCGGTCCCGCCGCAGGAATGGCACACTCCCACGAATGGCCTATCTACTCGAACAGCAATACGGGGCTTCAAAATTAACGACCCCCATCCGAATGGGCAGCAGTGCAAACATCTAAGATCATTTTCACCTTCTGTTCCAATGAAGGAGGTGATAACATCTAGAGGCCAGAGAATGAGCAGGTTTTCTTCCATCACCAGCACGATCGCAGAAAATTAGACAAGATCATTTTACTGTGTTTAAAAACACATTACACAGGTCAAGTCGCCCTCGCTGGCAGAGAGCCAGATCATTAAGATGCTGACGTGGCCCCAAATGTTCTTTCCCTGTCAAACTACACTCTGGGAGCTCCCCAAATCCGTTGTAACGAACTAGCAAAAAAACAGTAGAGATTTTTATCGGGAGCCGCAAATAAATCTCAGATGGTACTCGAAATCGGGGCACGGCACAAAGAAGGCTCCCCGTCTTTTCCTGCTTGCGTGCCCCACCTCTGGCATCTGCCGCTCCCGGCCCCTCTGCCCAGCCAGCCCTAATTAAGCCTGTTGTCCCCACCCTCAGGTTTAGCTCCGCCCCATTTAACAGTCTGCTGTGAGCATTTTCCATCATAAAAGTCATTGAAAACATTTTCAATGGCTGTATTATAGTCCACTGTATGGCCGTGGCATAATGCAACCACTCCCACATCGTGGGACATCCGAGCTTGTCTTGCAGCCAAATTAGGATGAGATGAAGCTGCCACTGGGACGTCTCTGCAGCCTCGGTGCCACCCGCCTTTCCGGAGAGGAAGTGCTTGGCACGTCGGTCAGGAAAGTACAGCCAGAAATCTCCAAATTCACCTCTCTCATTCACCCTCAACGTCCAGGAGAGGAGAGGGAAGACCTTTCCTGCAAATAGATCCCTGGCCTCTGCAGGCCTGGGTCAGCTGAACTTCCAACTGATCCTGTATCCACCAGACCTCAGCGCTGGAGGCGGAATTTGCTTCTTCATCCTCCCTAAATAGTTGTAAAAGACAATCGATCACCAGGATTCAGATGCGTGGGGAACGTGAACCGGGCCTGGTATGGCTGAGCCAACACATGCCAGGTGGCCCTCTGGGACAGTGGGTCCCCTGGAGGGGACCCCTGGTTATGTCTGGAGACAGTCTGGGTTGTCACAGCTAAGTGGGGAGTACTACTGGTATGTAGTGGGTAGAGGCCAGGGATGCTGCTAAATATTCTACAATGTACAGACACATCCCCAAACAATTATCCAACTCGAAATGTCAACAGCTGCAAGGATGAGCAACCCTGCCCTAGAGTGAGGTCAGGGTCCCAGCCTAGCTCCCACTGGGAACCTGAGAGCTGACGGGGATCATCAGAAGGCCTGAGTACAAATCATACCAACAACCGCAGAGCAGAAGGAGGGAGAAGTGAGGAACGGACATTCTGGGAACCAGCGGCTCACTCTGTCAGGCAGATGGTGGTTTTACTTACAAGCATGACATCTGGGGCATCATCCTTGCCCTACCTGGAATTCCTAATTCCAGAGCCAGGTCACAGGTGGACTTCAGTCACAGTTTTGCCAAGGCATCTCTGGGGGTGGCCCTGAGGACTGCTGTCTCCCAAAGGGATCCACAGAGAACACCCCTCACCCCAGAGCATCCTACCCACAGCTATGAAGGCCCACACCAGTCACACCGCCCCCTCCCTGCCACACCATCAGTAGCTCCCTCCTACCCACCGAAAAACATCTGGGCTTGGAGGCGGGCATTGCAGTCTGTCCCCGTCCTACCTTTCACATGGCACCACGGAGCCCTACACTCTGGGCGGGCTGGCTGCCTTCCCACTACCTCACCCCTGCCCAGCCACTGCCTAGTTTTATGATGCACTCCTCACGCCCCTCCCCTGCCCGCTGACGCCACCCCACATCCTCCAGCTCTAACCCTTCCAAAAAGCTGCAGCCCTCCTACTGAAGCCTCCCTCCAAGCCTCCTTCATCCCCATCAGGCACTGACCTTCCTCTGCTGTATGTCAGAATCACCCAGTTCCTGTCTTAGCCCTTCTTCAGGGGTGAGCTCTATCTCCTGGGGCAGCTGGCATCCCCCCGATAAGTGTCAGTGTATGTGTTTGGCCCCTGTCCCACAGGTATGTCCTGCCAAGACCTGCTTTCAACTTGAAAGCTGGAAATGGTGACTCTGATCCTCACAGCTGCAACATTCCGTGGATCGAAACAATGGGATTCAAGGAAACAGCCACTGTCCCTGCCCCATCTGACAATACAGGGGAGGCCAGGATATGAGCCAAGCTGTCAGCACAGATTCTGACGCCTGTAGGGCAAAGGCCATTTCTGAGAACCCTGGACGCCCTTTCATCCTTGTTCTGACCTCAACAATTCGCAGCATCGCTGCCCAGAGCCAAGCAAGTAACCAGCCCTTGAAACGCATCTCGAGGGGAGACGTACAAAATGCAAAGGTGCAAAACAGCATAAGCTATCAACAACCCTCGGGTATCTTTTGGCACACGTTGCAATGTGAGATTGCAGTGACCTGGATTTCTGTCAGTAAATATGAAGAATGGCTGGAAATGGGAGTTGAAGAGTTTAAAATCTTCAAGTTCTGTGTCTGTAACCACAAGGCAGAATTCTCTGGGCCCCTGTGGGCTGCCCCAGGGGAGGCATCCCCAGAATACCGGGCCGTCTACCTGGGATGCTGCTTTGAAGTCATCCTCTCCAAAAGAAGAGGCACAAGGATGCCTTGCTTCCCTCTCATGCAGAGCTGGTGGGGCGTAAAATTAACACAACCTTTGCCGAGGGCAGCATGGCAAAGTTTACCCACAGGACAAGGACAGACAACCTTTGACCTGGCACCTCCTAAGAATTTCATCTGGCAGGTCCACCACCGACACAAAACAACCCACCTACAAGGATAGTCATCAGAGCCTTGTTTGTAAAAGCAAAAGACTGGAAACAACCTAAATGCTTAATAGCGGGGCGTTGGTGAGATAAGTTATAGGACATCCATGTAATTGAATAAAAGAGTGGGAAAGCACTTTCTGTGCCAACGTGGAGCAATCTCTAAGAGAGAGTAGGGGATCGTGGGGCAGAGCACTGTGTGTGGCTCGTTACCATCTGTGGGGTTTGTAAAGGCATCGTGACTCTGTAAAGGAACAACCACTTGAATATTCATAGAATCTCTCCGAGAGTGGCTGGCCGAGGTCAGGTCCGTCAGCTGCGTCCAAGGAAGGACATTGAGTGGACGACACACAGGGGTGAGAGGAAGACTTTCCCCTTGACCCCCTTTGGTGTCTTTTTACTGTGTTCCACGTGAGCATGTTATCTATTGAAAATAATTTAAAACATCAAAGAGGCAGCGCCGTGATGCTGCCCACTCCCTTTCGTCTTGTTTCTTTTCCTATCTCCTATCTCCTCCGGCTAATTCGCCTGTCCCCTTCCCCCGCCGATGTCACACCGAGAGGCGGCAGCAGCGTGAAAAGCACGGGGCATGGTGTCGAGAGTGGGATGTAAAGCCCCGTCGCTCTGTGCCTGCGTGTGAGAGCTCTCACTCCTGCAAACCCTGCACTAGCTCCGCAGCAAGCAGGGGTCAGACTATCCCCGCTCACGGAGCACTGAGAGCCGTGAGCCGACCACCAGTGGGAAGGCTGCAACCCAGCGCCCGGCACACAGGAAGACGCCTCTATGTCTGCTGACCGGGAGGCTCGCCTTCAGCAGGCCCAGATCAGCTGAGTTCCTCTGATTCCAGTGCGCGGCTCTCCAGGGAGCCGCTCTGAACTGCAGGTGTGAAGGAAGCCCAGAGAGGGCGGCTTGCTTCCCTGCTGGGCGAGCAGGTGTCCCTGCCATCTCTACTGGCTCTGATCCCACCAGGGGGAGAGGGGCGGAAGGGGTTCCCAGGCCAGATGTCTGTGAATCAACAAACAGTCTTTTCGGCTCCCAGAATTGTGTCTCATGAGCCCTGATGCCAAAGACATCCTTGGCAGTGGCTTTGGAAATGCCGGAGATGTCAGAGAGCCACTTCAAAGGCCGCGACTGTGCAAGAGGGAAGCGAGTAGGAAAAAGACTTTGTCTCCCCCCACCTCCAAGGGAAGCATCTCAACAGGGCTGAGAGCACGGCAGCTCCCTGTGGGTCGGGGCCCCATGGAGGGAGTGCTTCTTTGTGTCCAACTACATGTGCTTTGGCTGAGGCCCACGCCCTATACCCTTCTAACAACCAGCAGGCTACAGAGCTAGGCAGAGCTCAAATCCTGGATCTCCCCCTTCCTGGCCGTGTGACCTCGGGCAGGATGCCCGAGCTCTGTTTCCTCACCTGCAAAATGCAGTTAATCAGAGCACCTATGGTTGTCAAGAGGATTAAATGGGTTAACACATGTAAAGTTGGAACAGAACCTGGAATAAATGATCAATACCTGTTAGCTTCTGTTGATAAATACCATCATCGTTGCCAAGGCCCTCCTCTCTCCTAGCCCTACTCTGTTACACTGCCACGTATCACAGTCCCATCAAGGCTACTGAACCCCAGCACATCGGAGCAGCCCCAAATCCAAGCCTACTGCCACCTGGGGCTATTTCCAGGGCCAGCATCCAGCCCAATCTGGAGACCACGGGTCTCCAGCCCCAGCTCTCAACACTCTTTGGGCGGCCCGCCGGTCCCGCCAGCCTCACTTCACACCCCGTCCCAGGTCCTGCTTTGTGCAAGCCCCACGTGGCCTTGATCAACATTTCCCACCCTGGAGCTGGCATGCAATGCAGGGACAGTAGGCTTTGGTGCCCAGCCCAGCCCCTGCACAGAGCCACACTCCACTCCTCAGCCCAGGCTGAACCAAAGGTACATGAGTGACTACAGCCCCCGAAAGTCAGATTCATGGCCCAACGCCGTCAGCGCAAATAACAGAAAATCTGCACTCCCCAAGTCCCAAGCCAGCATCTTCCTGTTTCCAAACCAAGTCAATTGAACATCTGACACTTGTGCCAAGAGCTCACGTCGGGAAAGGCACGATTCTTTCAGCTTTACAACCTTCTCTGACAATTCCCCACCCAGCCCCGGATCACCTCGTTAGCGGGCTTCCTGCTGGCATCCTCGGCGACTCTGCTGCGCCATCGCCCACCGCCCTCCCAGACCTCCCTCCTCAGCTCCCACCCAGGCTCCGAGGACAGACAGCCGCAGCCCCGCGCGGGCACCTGCCCCTCCCTGAGACTACCACTCAGGCTGGATGGTTCAAGGACGGGGCTGTGAGATCATAATTGCTCTTACTTTCTGGGAACAAAATCCCGAACACGTCTCCACGGTCACGTTGGCCTGTACCAGGGAGTCGGGGAAGGCGTGGGTGACGTTCTCCAGCAGTCGGAAGCAGCCCCGGTACGTGACGGTCCTTCCTGCGGGGAAGGAAATGGGGTTCCGGTGAGAAATGGTGCCCACTGTTCTTGGTGCCTGTCACAGAGGAAAACGGTGGCTTCAGAGGCCGAAACAGGTGGAAATACACTCAGGAAAGGCAGATTTCCAATCAGAGGGGGCAAACTGCCCGTAGAGGCTGTGGTCAAGCCAAGCCCCTGAGAGAAACCAGGCACCAGAACCTTCGTTAGCGTTGGTCGCCGGGGTCACCGACAAGGGACCATTTGGCTGAAGCTTCTGAACTCATGTCTTGCTTCTCCTGCCAGCCCTCGGGGGACAGTGTGTGTCCTCTCCTCCTCCTTCCCTCTCTCCCTTCCTTCCTTCCTTCCTTCCTTCCACAAATCGGGATTGTGCATCCATTCTGTGCTAGATTCTGCACTAGGTGACCCAAGAGATTGATACTCTGGAAAACTCTGTCCTACCCACGCACGCGCGAAAAGAAAAGTCGATTTGGAAACCTGAAATCCTGCCACACTCCCTCTTGCTGTGCCGTCGAGTCACACCACTACTTTGCTTTCTCTGATCTTGAACTCCCGCCAAATTCTAGGAATACTCCTCAAGCCCGTGGTACACAGGCTGCCAAGTTGTTCTACAGACCTTCTGGTGGAGAAGTTCAGCTCCCTAGTTGGCTTCCTTGGTGTGGGGAACAAACCTTCTGGAATGTTCCGGCACCAACTGTTCCTATTTCCTCCAGACTCCTCAGAGTTTCTCTGGATGGCGTCCTGATTCTCATCCCATGCTCCTTTTAACACAACATCTCCCGGGGCTCAGCATCTCTCCCGGTTCTCTCCGCCTGCCACACCTCTTGGAGAGAGCAGAAACCCTCTAGCCAGCCGGCACCATGGCGGGAGGCTCTCTCCACGCAAAACGACAAAGCAGGACCAAACTCTGGGTCTGGAAGCCCATCCTATCGACCATGGCACCAGTGGTCTGGGCGTCAGGGCACGGACCTATCAGGGCACAGATGAAGGAAAGCAGCCTGGTGCTGGGAAAAGAGTCCAGGCAGAGCGTCCTAACGACGGCCTGGGATCAAGCCCCGGCACTGCCAGGGACTCAGTCAGCAATCTGGGCATGTCATGGACTCAGAGACTCTCCATTTTCTCACCTAAGTAACGCCTGGCAGCTAGAGTTGTTCTGAGGGATGACATGCACCCACATGCCAGCCCCCATGGGGCTGCATCTCCCAGAGCCACTTTCCTGCCCTGGATTTTGGTGCAAGGGCCTGGGGTGATGACTTGTGCAGGACCCACAGAACTCCGTCCTGTCCTGTGGCATGACTGGGCCCCCAAAGGACAAAATATCTAGACGGACTGGGCTGTGGTCCTCGGTCAGCTGCACTGGGGTGGGACAGACTCCAGGGAGACAGGCTCCGGGCCACATGGCAAGGGAGGGTGAGCAGTGTTCCGGTGAGTACCTCCCTGCGGCCTGGGAGGAGGCTGCATCTGGGTCACCCCAATGCTCCCCACACCCGGCCCTGACCCTGACACACAGCAGGTGCCCAATATGTGCCGACAGAATAAGGAATTGGGCACGACAGGGCAGGTGAGGGCGCGGCACAAGCCGTAGCGGGTCAGTGATACAGGAGGTGAGGGCGCGGCACAAGCCGAAGCGGGTCAGGGATACAGGAGGTGAGGGCGCGGCACAAGCCGTAGCGGGTCAGTGATATAGGAGGTGAGGGCGCGGCACAAGCCGTAGCGGGTCAGTGATACAGGACGCTGCGGAAGTGCAGTGTCAGCTGCCTCTAGACTTCACCGCTGTGGCTGTCGGGAAGAGGCTGTCACCCAGGGCAGTCCGTTCCACACCCTCCTCTCCCGCTCCCCAGGTGACAGCTCCAGGGGCACTTAGGGCAGAAGGATACCTCCAAGATGGAGCCACTGATGACTTGCTCTGCACCTCTCTCTGATCCCAACCCGGGGGGCACCTTCACGGCTCTTACTCCCGTGAGAGCTCCTTGCCAGTGAGAAGCTGAAATTTCAGATGGCCGGTCACCTGGTCACCTCTTGACAGAGATCCTGTCGGTTCATGCCCTTGAGAGGGGAGCAGGCCGGCAAAGGTCAGCCGTGCAGGCTCCCCAGCCTGCCGGAAGGGGTGGCTGTTCCACCGTTTCAACATTAACTATGACAACAAGTCTAGCCGGCTTGAGATCTGAGGCTGGCTTGAATGACTGGACCATCTGACCCTTAACCAGTGGGCAACCTAGAGCCAAGTACTGATCTCTAAGGGTCAGTGGCTGAGCAGGCAGGACGAGCTGCCAGGGCAGCCCAGAGCCCACATACAGACCTGATCCTCCTGGCGGGCAGGGCTGAGGAGTCAGGGGGGCTAATGTTGTTTGAACCCAGGAAAATCAAAGGTCCAAGAAGCCCTCCGGGAGCAGTTTGGTCCTCAGGAAGCCCATGTGGATGCCCAGATGACAGGGCGGGACTTGATACATCCATGTACCATGGCAAACTGCTGAGCCAGGACAGGGCCTGCCACAGAGTAGGTGTCAATGAGTATCTGTTGAGTTAATGGCTCATTAGTGAATCCGTAGAGTGCATTGTCAGGGTCTCCACCCCTGTCCCCATTCCCCCATCTGGAGCCCTGGTTCCCAGACAATCCTGTCTGAATATAGAAAGCACTGGAATAGCCTAGCTGGCCGGGTCTGAGCACTGAGCCACTCTCCCCGTCACTCTGACCCCATAGATGGTAGCCAGTGTTGGCTTTGCAGCTCACCCATGCTTCTCTGAGCTGGGCGTCTGGACTGCTTAGCAAACTCCTTCGTCACTAGGAAAGCTCTCCCAGAAACCCCTCTGCAGTCTTTGCTTCTGACCTGACACCTTTCTCTGAGCTCTGTCCAGTTCTTGAACTAATCCATCAGCTCTCCCGGAGCCCTGGTCCATGGCCAGAGGTGGCTGAGTTCATGAGTTGATGTTCCTGGATGCTGGGCTGTGCCTCCATCACCTGCAGTCTCACACTCGCCAGCGGAGGGGGGAGGTCTCCCACGTTCTGACTGTTTCCCAGCCTGGCCCCTCCCAGTCAGGAAGAGGATGGCTCCCCAAATGTGCAAATGTACACAGCCATATTACTTTATAAAAGGGCCTTTTATAATTACATCAAGTGGATCTGCAGCTCATCTTGCAATGAGGACAAATCCGAGTTTCACAAACATCTAGCTGGGCCCCCTCAGTTGTCATCTCTGTTTGGTAGCACTTTCAGGTGAAATTCTGGGAGGTTCAGTCTTGCCCTCAGTTGTCATCTCTGTTTGGTAGCACTTTCAGGTGAAATTCTGGGAGGTTCAGTCTTGCTGTTTGATGCATCGGCTTACTCTCCCTCGTGGTCGATTATTTCCCCCTGAGTTCTATAATTTTGAATTGTAAACTCATCTTCAGTGGGAATTTAGCTACAGGAACCCTTTACACCTGGGTTGGTGGCACAGCTCCCAAGAGAGAATTTTGCATGTGCCTCTGTTGGTACCTCCAGATGGCCCAGAGCCAAATTTCATGTTGGAGCTTTCAGGACCAGGCAGATGGCAGAAATCTGAACCTTAAAGCTCATACAAACGCAGGCCTGCAATTATAAACTCTTAGGTTATAAATTCTTAGGAAAATTGTTTTTCACCCGAAGCTCAGGTCAAAACAGACAAGTTTTTCTATTTCTGGCAGTTTTTTTTTTTTTAATCTAAAATTTCACTGATTTATACTTCAGTGAAATTGGATCCAACTTTATACAGAAGTTTCAATCCAACTCCCTACCCTGACGGGCTCAAAGCCTCCTTTTCTGTCCTCTGTGGACATGAAAACCTAAGCCGTATGATCACCAAGATGACCAACTTCCCCTGGCGGAGACCCAGAGCTGCACAGCATCCTTGATTACCTTCATCTCACCACTGTGATTCCTAGTTCCCACTTCTTTCCTGGAGCCAGGAATTTCCTTACTTTCTTGTTAGTTCAGCTGTGCATTTAAAACAATTTTACCCAGCATTTCTAGGTGTTTCATAGCTAGGAAACATTCAGACTACCTGGTCTGCCCCATTGCTAGAAATCAAAGTCTGCCTCTGCACTTCACAAACTAGACTGGAACCCAGAGAGGGGAAGCAAACTGCCTGAGGCCACACAGCATGTCTGAGACACACCTAGACCTAGGCCCTGGGCCTCCTGATCAGTTTCTCTCTCCTGTAGAGGATAAGGAAAGATGTGCCACGGTCATGAACTCGAGCGAACTTAGCCTAACCCCACACCCCTGCCACGAGCCTGTCTGGGGAAGGTGGTGAGGAAGGCGGAGCACAGGTTCGGTCCCACGTGGTTTGGATGAGGGGCTGCAGATGCGGGGGTGGTGGCAGAGCAGGGGACAGACGGAGCTCAGGGACAGACTGGCACACTCACGTTTCCTGGAGCCGGGCTGCAGCTGCTCCACGCGGTACACGGAGAGACGGCCCACACCTCCGCACACGGAGCTCTTCTCCCCTTTGCACTCATGGTTACACTCCTCTGGCCCCATGCTCATTGCTGGGAGACGGTTTCCACAGTAGCATTCGGCCCCGGCCTCCAAGCCGGCATAGACATAGGACCTGCAGGCAGAGCGGGGCCTGGGGTGAGTCCCGACCTTGGCCCAGGGCACTGAGGTCTGGTTCCAGGAATGGCAGCTGGGTCTGGAGCCAGGCTAAGGGTGAGTCCTGGCATTGCAGGAAGTGAACCCCGGGTCTCCTGACACTGAGCCCAGAGCTCTTTCCATAACGCCCTGCCGTCCTGTCAGTAAACTTTCTTTGTTCCAGACAACTGGGATCTGATCGGTCGAGCTCTGCTTACACTATGACAGCCAACTGGAAGCCGACGCATCACCTCAGGGACACCACTTCCACTTTCTGGACCTTATTTCCAGTGGAGTTGATGGTCAGGGTCCCACACTTACCGCTCAGCGCACGCATTCTGGCAGTGGGAGACGGTCATCTTTCTCAAGTCAAAAAACACAGCCCCCTTCAGAGTTCTCTCCTGGCCGTCGTCACTGAAGCATCCCATGTATGTGCCTGCAGGCGGGGAAGAACAGCAGAGACTCAGAGGCCCCAGAGAGAGGGAAGATTACCTGGCTCCACCCTTGGCATTGCCCTTCCTGGCTAAGGCTCTTCTCAGAGAAGCCCAGGGGATGAGGCTGTGGTCCAACCCTCCCTGAAGCGCCTCTGGACACTTCCACATTGTTCTCGTCCTCTCCCTTTTCCTAGTTAATGGCCCACTGTCCCTCCAGACACCCTGCCAGGAGCCTGGCACCAGCCAGAATACAACTTTCTTCCACTGACCCTCACCCACTGAGTCTGGCTCGTTTAATTTCTTCCCCTGGACCCCTCTCCTCTCCATCCCTACCCTTCCTAGGCTGGAAAAGGTCCCTCTGCCTCCAAAAATGTCTCGATAGGCAGGTTCTGTCACCTCCTCGTGATCCAGAGGGAAGAAATGAGTTATGGAAAGTCTGATCTTAGCTAACATAAAGATCTTGCAAACAGGGAGAGTTATATCAAGAAGAAAATCTGCCACCCCAGGAGGGAGTAAGCCCCCATCACTGCAGGTGTGTAAGCAGCAACTGTTAGCATGTAAGAGAGCTGTCCTGCGTGGGAATCATCAGGACCAAGGGACAGCTGAGCCCTCCCCAGTGAGGGCATCTGTGGCACATCCCTGCAAAGGGACACTAGGGGACAAGACTCCACAAAGCAGCGACAGTGTTGACCCAACCGTGCACATGTCAATGGGGAACAGCCCTGACCTGTCACCTCAAGAGAGGGAGCTGCCTCCCAGAAATGCACAGCAAAGCCTGGAGAACTCGAGCACTAAGCAGGTGTGTCAGGTGTGTAAATGTCATGTGCATCGCAGCGCGTTGAAGGAACTGTGCATTGGGAGTTTGCAAACACGCCATCACGTAGTCCGAGCTGTGAATGCACACCCTCAATAGTTGTGCCCAGATCTGGATCAGGCACCCGTGATAAAGATGCTTCTCGTCTCCAGGGGAACGCCCACACTCAGTTCCAGGATGTCTCAAGTGGCGCCTGAGCGGTACGCTGCAGCCTCCAGAAATTAGGCTGTCTCTGGGAAGCAGCACACCCAAGGCCTCCCAACAGCCTGCCGGCTCCCAAACGGCTTTGCGGGGAGGAGTAGCGATCTCATCCACCGGTCCAGGAGCTCCCTGTTCAGGCAAGACTGGCTTTTGCTGCTGCCAAGAACCTGGCCCAAAGCAGAAGCTCAGGGCCACCTGCTGAGTGGTTTGGAGGAGTGGGTCTGCCAGCCTTCATTCCTGGGGGCCCAAATCAGGGAGTGATTTTCCTGGGTGTGAACAGCACATTTAAATCCACCTCTGACCTTGACTAAATCACTTCAACATTCTGTGCCTCAGTTTCCTCAACTTTCAAATGCATAAATGCAACCCACCACCCCACCCAAGCTCATTCCTCTTGCCACATTTGGACATGTCCCTGCTCCCTCCCGCATGTCCACACTTTACTTCCTACCTGTCCTTGACAACTTACAGCCCTGACCACTCCAGCCCACTATGGCCTCTCCTTTCTCTGAATTGTCACAGTGAGTGTCTGAAAACCTTGCTGTCACCCAAATCCTTATCATTAACTGTTGTTAAAAATCGTGTACACCTGTGTATCCTGTCTACCATGACTTAAGGCTCATTGAGGGCAGGGACCACACCTTCCCCTTAGCTGGTGACTCACCACGCAGGGTCAGGCACGATGCCAACAGTGGGTCAGAGCTCCTAAAACCCACACTGACATCCTGCGAGGGTGCGAGAGGGGGAGCAGAGAGCCCAGACGCAAGGAGGGGCTGGTCCCATTGGCTGTACCAATGTGTGATTCCCAAGATGGGGGGCCCCAGGTTAAGAAAGGCAAGGTAAGAGGAAGATGACCAAGATGGTGGAAGATGGGACTCTCTGCCATGCCACGAATGGTTGAAGACCCAGAGACCTCAGGTTAGAGGACCTGGGGCTGAGGAGAGAGCAACAGTCACCTTCTCAATGTCTGCCAAAGGGTCTCTCCCCCTTCCAGGCTATGAACCTCTTGAGGTCACCTTCATCACGGATGCCCAGCAGCACACACGTGGCCACACCCAGTGTCTGTCCATGGACACAGGCTCCACTCCTCTACTCGGGACCCCAGACACCCAGTCCCCACAAGCTTCTCTTTCTTTATATAAATCTCAGGACTACCAAGACCAGAAAGCTGTCACCCAGGTCAGTGAGAATCAATCGCTCTCCTTAGCCTGCCTACTTAGTAAAAAAAAAAAAAAACTAGTATTTAAGAAATTTCTGATGTATGTTGCTCAGCAAAGAATAAATTCTATTATAGCTTTCAAGTAAACATCCAAAACAAGCTCGGGGGTTGCTAAACATTTATCACCGTTGATGGGAAATTAACCAGAAGGTTCTAAAGGTGCCTGGGCTCAAGACCCCTGAAGGCTGAGGCCGGCGCATACACATTTTACGGGGAGAGTGGGGAAACAGCCTTAGGGAATGGGCTGCCTTAGATCCAAATCCAGGTTCCACTACTACCTGACTGCGTGACCTGGCATGTGCAGCTTCCCCTTCCTGAGCCTCCACTGTCCCATCTGTAAAATGGGGATATGGTCTCATGGAATTCATGGGGTGGCTGTGAGAATTCCACGAGATAACACAGAAAGTATCTAATGCAGGTGTGGCATGTAGTACGGGCTCAGTGGTGACTGTTTTTATTGTTTATACGTCATTATTAACAATAAATATTTTTACATGACTATACTTCCCTGAAATGCAAAATCCTTCATCATTAAAATGGTGATAGCACCGCTGACATCATAAGGCTGTTCAAAGATTACATTAAATGAAATAACAGATGTACATCTAGGCACGTCACAGATGCTCAGATAAGTAACAGCTATAATTATTCTGATCCTACACTCTAAGCTGGGGGCCGAGTGTGACAATGGCTCCGTAAATTTTTTTTTTTAATTTATTTATTTTTGGCTGTGTTGGGTCTTTGTTGCTGCGTGCGGGCTTTCTCTAATTGAGGTGAGCGGGGGCTACTCTTCATTGCGGTGCATGGGCTTCTTATTGCAGTGGCTTCTCTTGCTGCAGAGCACAGGCTCTAGGCATGTGGGCTTCAGTATCTGTGGCTCCCAGGCTCTAGAGCACAGGCTCAGTAGTTGGTGGCGCACGGGCTTAGTTGCTCCGTGGCATGTGGGATCTTCCCGGACCAGGGCTCGAACCCGTGTCCCCTGCATTGGCAGGAGAATTCTTAACCACTGCGCCACCAGGGAAGTCCCGGCTCCGTAAATATTAGCAGAACACATTAATAAGAGAGAAAGAAATGGTTTTGAGCAGTCAGGCTTGGGTTCTTCAAAAACAAGAAGAGGCTAACCAGCTACCAGCTGGCCATCGGGTGGAACTGACCGATCTGGAGGGGACGCCCATGCCCCGCTGGTCCCATCTCAGTTTGTAGCAAAGGCCTGAGACGCAGGCGCCTCCCCCTCTGCTTGTGAGGAGGAGAGGAGCCCCTTCTCTTGGAAAAATAATGAATGGCTTTTCTAACTCCCTGACAGAGTTAGAAAGAGAGAATGTGCAAAAAGAAAGGACTTCCCAGGGATGCACTGGGACACACTCTGAGACGGATTTATTACTTTCGGCTGAAACGGAGGCGATATATTATTGTCTGTGACTCCGCATCTGCTCATTTGCACATCAAAATGGACATGCCGTGAGGCTCTTAACGATGGCTTTGGAGATATTGCAATGTCTTTGCAAATTACTATCAATAAAAAACAAACTGGCTATGGAGAAGTTACTATTTTTCCCCTAGTAAACTTACTGACATTTTATTCCATTATGGATGTTGTCCAAGGTATAATGAAATGCTCAGTGATTGATGGGGCCTCCTGCAGCTTCCAAGGCTTGCCTGCCGGATCCCCTTACAGGGGGATGGCAGGCTGCCCGGGCCGCAAAGAGACGCTCTCTTTGTCTGCAACCCCAGCAGCTGTCCCGAGGGCTGGCCTGCGAGCTAGCCTCCACCAGGGAGGCCCCCCTGGCTATGCGGGGCCCACAGAGCCCCAAGAAGGGAAGGGGGCTCCCAGAGGGTCCTCAGGCCAGTGCCTGCCTCTCCCCACTTTCTCTGAAGATCTCCAGCCAGGATACCACGGCCTCTCCCAGAGGGCGAATTCTTCCTCCAATCCTGGGGGATATTCAAAATACTGAATAACCTATTGGGGCGGGGCACCAACCTGCCAGAATTATCACCATTCAACACCCGAACCGACTGTTCCCGCTGTACCAGGCATTAACCCTTCACTTGCTAGGTTTGAGGGTCACCAGGGAGGGTCAGCCAGAGCATCAGAGTGTGGAGGGCACTCAGGGGCTCAGGGCAGAAACTGGTGGTGTATAATGGGTGACGATCGGTCCTGTTTACATCTCACCATGATCTCCTCAGCGTTCACGGCAGCCTCTTCCATCGCCTCTCTAAATGATGACTTAAGGGGTACCCACTGGTTCTCCTGGATATACGTATTCTATACACAGGGCTATAACCAGGTCACCCTGAGTCCTCTCCTCTGCTGCCCAGTCACCCTGAAGCCAGGTTACAAAGAACCTATCACTTCTGTCTAATGAGCCCCAAGCCCTTTGCACGTGCCTCTATGATGCCTCAGTCACACTGTGGGGTAATCATTTGGGTGCACATCTGATTCCACCACCAGACTGAGCTCCTCAAGTGCACAGTGAATAGCACACACGGAGACTCATACGTGGGTCCTCAGTAAGTGTGGACTGAGAGAAATAAAAAGAGGAATCATGGCTAATTTGCCCAAGGTCATAGAGCCAATAACTGGCAGTACCAAGAAAGAAACCCAGGTCTGTTTTCAAAACTTGTGCTCTTTCCATGCCTTCTTTCCAAGAAATCCATGGCAACTTTGTTTAGTCACTTACACTTTAGTCTAAATGAGTTACACTGGTATAGCCTGCATAGAGACCCAGCTTCTAGATGTGTTGGGGAGAGTTTACAGAAATTGTATCTCTATGAAATGAGCTACAGAACCAGTTCCTCAATTCTCCCTCATTCTTACGTGGAAGCCTTGCTGAGGAATCCCACACAAGGGCTATGACCTAGAGGATTTCAGATGAAACTTCATTCCATGGAAGTTTCTTTCTTGTAGAAGGCAGAGCCCTCCAGTCTTCATTGTACTGGGCCACCAGACTCGTCCTCCTATAAGGCTCTTGCCTCATCTTCTTCCATATCCTGCCACCGAGGACTCTAAGCTCCAACTACGCTTCTTATACTCAGGATAGCAGTTCTCCTGTGATTTGTGGTACAGGACCAAATGGGGTGGTGACAGGGATGCTGGGACACTGACTGAGATCAGTCACCACCCAACAATAGCTGTGGCACTCCGTGGGTGCTCACTTCACACAGGCTCAGTTAACTGGGCCCTGCATAGTCTGGATAACTTGGTGTAAAGAGTCCCGACCTGGAAGCAGGCTGACCCCACGATGGAGTCCCAGCTGCATGACCCTGGCGGTCTGATCAGCGTCCCGCCCGTGTCCCCGCGGCCTTGCTGCCTCCAGGCTGTACCCTAAGATGCATGTTCTAGCCTCGCTCCAAGCCCCCACTTGCTCCCTAACGTACCCTTTACTGACCACCTTCTCTTCCCTGCCTCACTTCCCACTCCCCTACCAGTGTTCCTGGGATCACATCCCAAATTAACCAAGTCCATTTAAATCCTGATGTCAGGGTTTGCTTCCGGGGAACCCAGACTAAGAGAATGACCTTGGGGGAGTTTAAATAATAAGAGCTCCAGTTCCTGAGTGCCAGCGAATACATCAGGACGCCTAGCCCAGCGGTCCTCAGCTTTTGCGTGCACGAGGACCACCTGGAGACCCTGCTGCCCCAGACCGCCGGCCCCCGCCCCAGAGTCTGGGACTCGGTAGGTCTGAGAACCTGCACTTGCAACAAGCTCCCAGGTGATGCTGAGGCTGCTGGTCTGGGACTCTGCTTCGCAAACCGCTGCTCTGTATGATCACATTTAATCCTCACCATAACCCTGGGGCAGGTATCTCAACCTCCATTTCCAAGGAGCCCAGAGAAATTAAGAGACGTGGTCACCCAATAAACTTGGAGCTGAGCCAGGATTCAAGCCGAGGTCTGTCTCAGCTCCAAGATGCTCGCACATCTCAACCTCCAGCCACGTGCGAGCCCAGCTGGGGAGCGAGCAAAACTCCAAAGGGCTTCCCCTCCCAGGCCCCTCCTGTCTGCCTCGGAGCCGGGGGAAGGGGCGGTGTGGGAAGGCCCTGGGCTCTCGGCGCCTACTTCTTGGGCTGCCACCAGGGCCAGGGAGAGGGGACACCAGTCCTGTGCCCCCGAATGGGGCCCCTGGGAGTAGCTCCCATATAGGCAAGGAGACCCAGGGCTGAGCACCTACCTTGGCTGCTGGCGGCTGGCCTGGGGGCCTCGGGGCCCAGGGCGGGCGGCCCCTGGGGGTCCCCCTTGAAGTGGTGGAACCAGCGGCGCCGCAGCTGGCGCAGCTCTGAGTTGCGGCTGCGGAGCCAGCGGGGGCCGGGCCGGGGCCGGGCCAGGGGGCCCCGCAGCACGTCCACGCCGAGCAGCAGCTCTGGGCTGACCCGGGGGTCGTGCAGGGCTCGGCTGTCCAGCAGGCCCACGCCCAGCGCCACGGCGGCCACGGGCAGGGCCTGCAGGGCGCCGGGGGCCCGGGGGCCCGGCGGGAGGCCCACGCGGGCCCGCTGCAGCAGCAGCAGGCTGCCGGTCATCAGGTAGGCAGCTGTGAGGAAGAAGAGCAGGAACTGCGTCCGGCGGAGAAACTTCTGGAGTCGGAAGAAAGGTTTGGCCATGCCCCTGGGCGGCAGGGCTCCCGGCTGGAGCCCAGGGACGGCTCCTAGCACCCAGGTGGGAGGGAGGCTGGGGCCTGCGGAGGCGTCATCCCTGCATCCCGGGAGCAGCCTATGCTCTCCTGGGGTTACTGTTCCTCCCGCCTGGTTTTCAGCAGGTGCTCACATGACACCATCACTTAACTCCGGCCCGGACCCTGCAGCTGCAGCTTCTGCCCAAGTGTCACAAACTTTGCCATCCCTGGGCTCTAGCGACCCTCATCTCCAGCTTAAAAATCTGCAAAAGAAGAGAAAGGGCACTTAGATGCAATAGGAGGGTCCACTTCTCCCACTGCCCCAGGGTCAGGCACCCTGCACTCCGGGGCTCTGTTTACCAAAGGGAACCGCCGTGTTGCAAGAGCACATGACAGAGAGCTGGGTTCCAGTCCCAGCTCTGCCACTGCATGGCTGTGTGACATCAGGTGGGTTACTTCACCTCACTGGGCCTCAGCTTCCTCACCTGTAAAAGGGAGCTAACACTCTATCCCGGAGCGGCAGGAAGATCCAATAACGATAGCGGTAAGGAGGAAAATCAGTAGCAGAGTGTGTTTAAAAAGGATAACCAACAAGGGTCTACTGTACAGCACAGGGAACTCTGCTCAATGTTATGTGGCAGCCTGGATGGGAGGGGAGTCGGGGGAGAAAAAAAGAAAGAAATAAACACCTTCCACTCCTATCAAAAAAAAAAAAAAACCCACAGCAGTGTCTTTGTACTGAATCCTTACTTCATGCCAGGCACTGAGCTAAACGCTTTATGTATCATCTCATTTAATCCTCACACCAACCCAGCGAGGTGGATACTGTACAGTACTATCCGCATTTTACAGATGAGGAAACTGGGGCAAAAGGAGGCAACGTAACTTTCCCAAAGTCACACAGCTGGTGAGCAGAGGGGCCGAGGTTTGGAACAGCCTGTATTCAGAGCCTGGACTCTGAACTGACACGTGGCCCAGCCTGTAATGAGACCCCACCACCTACGTGTGCACCCAGCCCAAGGCATGAGTATACAGCAGGTGCTCAATACATGCGTGCTGACTCCCCGGGTGCCTTGGGGCTGCAAACTGTCTTTTGGAAATGCTTCTGCAGACGTGGGTCGGTTTTAACACAGGAGAGGGCACACGGGGAGAGAGTGGGCTTGCATAATCTTTCCAGGCTTCCTGAAGGCGGGAGGCCAGAGCAGGAGAGTGCCCCAGGCCATGCACCTGCCAACGGGGCTGGGCACCTGGTGAGGTGAAGAGGGGAGGGCTCTCAGAGCAGCCGTCCCGGGTGCCCCCTCTGCTCCCCAGGACTCAGCTCTCACGCTGGGCTTTGGTTTCCTTCGGCGGCGCCTCTGAAGTGCACTGTCACGGATTCGCAGAGGGTCCCGCAGCTGCTGTGAGCCAGGCTGCTGGGTGAGGACGGCCCTTAACACAAGGACAGGCTTGTCCCGGGGAGAAAGACTCCTAGGAGCGTGACTAAGCCGCTGCCTGTAACAGGGCCCGGTACCTCCGCCAGGGCCCCACGGCCCCTCAATGGCTGCTCTGTGCCCTACGGACGGCGGCTGGGTGTGAGAGGAAAGACAATGTTTGGGCTCTTGCGGCCTGGCACTCCAGGGTCCCAGGAGGGGCCCAGACCAGCATGACCCTTTCTGATTCAATGCTGAGAGCTGCCAGGTTCTGAGCCTTCTGGGGAGGGCAGGATCTGGGAATATGGGGATCCGGTGGGTCCTTTAGGCTGGGGCAGGGGTGGCAGGCTAGGGAATCAGCAAATGAAGGTGGAATTAAACACTGAGTCTGGGAGCCCTTCCAGACGGGTCTCCAGAGCTTTTATTTTCTCTCTAAGCTGGTGTGTGCCAGGCCCACCCCAGCCAGCCTCGTCAGATTTGTAGAACTGCAGAGAAAATGCCAAGAAACCCTGACTGATCTCCCTGCCTCTAGCTTTGGCCCCTCCAATCCATGCTCTGCAAGGCCACCAGGGTGATCCTACTAACACACAAATCTGATCATGGCACTCCCCTGCTTAAAACCCTTTTCGGTAGCTCCCCATGGCTTTGGGATAAACTCCAAGCTCCTTAGCATGACATACGAGGCCCCCTTCCTGATCCAGCCCAACCAGCTCACCTCTCGCCAGGCCCTTCCCTTCTGCTTCCCCATGATGTGTGCACATGTGCGTGTACACATACACACACACACACACACACACACACACACACACACACAGTCCAGCAGAGCGACCACACAGCACATCTGCCCTGGTGCCTTTGTACACAATGCATTTGATGTCTTTTTCTCCCTCTTTGCCTGGTGAATCCTTGTGTATCTTCTGAGAATCAGCCCAGGTGCCACTTCCTCCAAGAAGCTCTCCCTGACCACCACCCACCCACTGGTGTAGATTTCTCTGTCTTCCCATGGGGATGCTGACCCCCATCCCAGCATTCACCACCCCAAGATGATTTTTTTTTTTTTTTTTTTTTTTGTGGTACGCGGACCTCTCACTGTTGTGGCCTCTCCGGTTGCGGAGCACAGGCTCCGGACGCGCAGGCTCAGCGGCCATGGCTCACGGGCCCAGCCGCTCCGTGGCATGTGGGATCTTCCCGGACCGGGGCACGAACCCGTGTCCCCTGCATCGGCAGGCGGCCTCTCAACCACTGCGCCACCAGGGAAGCCCCCAAGATGATTTTAATTGTCCCTGTACTTGTCAATCATCCTTGCAGGACTGTGACTGACTCAAGGCTAGAGGTCATGCCCTATGCATTTTAGTAACCCTGGCCCCCAGCATGAGCCCCAGCAGCATAGATGCTCAGCCATCTCTGTTTCTGAATACATTTTTAAAAAATGAATGAGAAGATAACATTAATAGGCGAATCATGATATCAGAAACCTCCTCCTGTGGGGGTCAGGGCAATGAAATCTCAAATTCCGGTTATTCAGAGCTGTGGAAGCCTCGCTGGAAACACGGCAGATGGAGTAATACGTAAGCACAAAGGACACCGCTTCACCAGTTCAGGTCTTACAGATACATGGAAATTAATAAGGGTGCCTGAGCTTTATATGTTATCCTTCCTGTGTCATTCTATGAAGAGAGGTTTCTGGATCTGCTTGCAAAAGGCTTCTGGTTACAAGATTGGGATTCTATCAGTGAAAAATCCTATAAAACTAAAATATAAGGGGAGAGAGGACACCTACTGTGGGGAGAAAGGTTCTGATGGGATGGAGCCACAAGGTGGGCAATGGATCAGCTGTTCAGAATTTTGAAGCCAAGACCCGGCCAGAACTCCATACACATTTGTATACAGGCTCTGGGAGCACACTACAAAGGGCACAGTGGGATGCGGCACTGTCAGGGCGATCACACCCGGGTTCCCCAAGCCCCCCCCCGCCAACCAAGTCCTCTCTAGAGCCACCCCTTCCCAGAGGGGCCTCCCCTGGTCTGGGGAGGTGGGCACTGGACGTGGGGGCAGGGGGCAGCTACTTTCACGCCAGCGCTCAACGACCCTGGCCTCCTATAAGGCAGGCTGCCGCTCTGAACTTCCAACGTCGCGAAGCCGATTCCCAGCCCAGAACACCTGCCACATCAGGAACCTGTCCCCCTGCCCCGACTTCCAGCCCACTTCCCACTGATATTACGTTTGTCAGTCGTCCCCCACTCTCTACCACGCTCACCTCTCCCTCAGGGCACAGATGACACCCGATCTCACATTCTCGCCACATCCCCAGATCCTAGAACACAGCCGGCAGGGCAGTGCCCGTAAAAGTGTTTGTTGAGTGACTGAACCTGAAAGAGGCCTGGGGTGGGCATGGGGGGCTGGGCTACGTGCAGTATCTGCACAAGGGCTCACAGCCAAGCCACAAGGCAGCTGCACAGCGGGAGCAGCCAGCGCCTGCGGCGCGTATGCTGTACCCCAGGGCCAGGAGGCCCTCCATTAGAGCAAATCCTCCTTGATCAAGTCACCGCACAGGGCAGAGCCTCAGGCTCCTCATGCTAAATGGGGGTAAGTAGGCGTTGTCCTGGGAGCGAATCAGGGAGTAAGTCTTCCGTTACCTACAGCCTTCAGCTTTAGCAGCGCAAAAGAGGCGAACATGGAGACGCTGGAGGAGAGGCCTGCAGCAGCTGAGCTGTGGGGGGAATCAGCCACCCACACCTCCTCTCAGCCTCCAACTCCCTGGGGTGGGCGCACTAACCCAGGCTTACTTGAAGCTGCCCCCATGCTAAGACAGCTGCTAGCAATTGCTTGCTTTTTCAATGCCACCATTTATGAAGCACTTGGCAGCGCTGAATAATCCAACTAGACTGGGTTGTGTATTTCACCTGCACCATGTCATTTACTCCCATCTCCCGCCGAGGCAGATGCCCTGATCACCCCCCATCTGAGAGCCCCGGTCTCTAAAGCTCAGCTGGGTGAAGCCCCTTGGCCAAGGCCAGACAAACCAGGACCGGAATTCAGACCTGGCTCCCTGCTCCCAGAGCCCACCCCATGCCCACTAAGCTTCCCGCCTCTCTCCCCACACCAGCTTCACACGAGACAAGATTGATTCCTGAAAGGGGTTTAGCGTGCCTCCATCACCACCTTTTTGAAAACATGCCAGGATGAAGCTCCCAGGCATGGTGCCTCACACGGTGTCACCCCCCCCTCGCCCCACCCGTCAGACCTCCCAGATGCTGCCATGTGGTCAGCGTCACAGCCTCCTGGGCCCCTCCCCTCCTCTGCAGGTCTGGACCATTCTTCCCCCAGGCATGCTTCCCATGTGACACCGCCTGTCTGGGAATCATGCAAAGTGCTTCAGGGGGACGATGGGGGGCAGGGGCCCACCCCTACCTGAGGCTCCGGCCTTGTCGGGAGGGGGGAGGCACCAGCGAGGCACTGAGCCTCAGGCTGGACAAAGGTGGACGCCAGCTGTCCTGCCTGGCGGCCTGCCAGAGGCCCAGGTGTCACCCCAGAGGAGGCCAGGGCCCAGGGGAGAGAGCCCCTCAGTTTCTTCCCAGGAATGAGAGGAGAATATTGGGACGGAGGGGCTTCTGGGGGTCTCAGTTGGGGACTTAGACAACTTGAGCCCTTGGCTGTTACTTTGTTGTTATCTGGGCCCCAGGTGGCAGCTGCGGCTCAGCCTGAAGGGGCGAGGGTTGGGCAGATGGCACCAGGCTGGGGTTTCCAAGGGACTGAACAGGAGAGGGGTGGCGACAGCCGGGAGAGGAGAGAAGGCAGACCCTTGGGCCTGGGGGCTGGAGAAAGAGGTCAGAGACGGCCTGGGCCTCAGCAGTGGCCACTGGGGTTCAGTCATGTGACTCCATCACCCCTCAGCCCCCCGCCAGAGAGGACAGGCAGGTGAGGGGAGAACAACTCCAGCTGCCCCAGAAGCATTTCGGCCACTGCGGCCACTGCGGTGAGGGCTGCAACCCTCTGGGGATTCAGAGCGGTGTGCTCTTAGCAGGGTGAGAGCCCTAAGCTCAAGGAACAGGGGCCAACGTGTTGCTCCCCAGACAAGGAGGTGGGCATTCGTGCTCTAGCAGTTGGGAGCCCCAGCCTGCGTGACCAGCAGCTGGGGTCGGGGCAGGCGGCTGTCTCAGCCTCAGGACCTCAGCAAAGCCACACCGGGGAGCCTCCAGCTGGGCTCAGTGCTCTGAATTAGCCCTCCCCTGTCTCTTCCCACCCTCAACCCCTGCCTCTGCCCTGCTCAGGCTCAGTGCCTGTCATCTGGACCCCGCCCCCTCTCAGAGACGCTGTCCCCTCCTAGCATCATAACAAAGAGATCTTTCTAACACCAAGAACGAGCAATGCTATAGCCTGCAGTGGCTCCCCAGGACTCAGACGACCAAGTTCAAGCGCCTCAGCCTGGCATTCAGTGGCCCTTCCTGGTTCAGTCTCCCAGCAACTTCCCTTCAGTATTCCTTCCAGAACTCGACGCCCCACTGGCCAGCGTGCAATGCTTCATGCCCCCTTACACATACTCTTCCGTCGGCCAGGGATGCCAACGTGGGCCCCATCTTGTGGCTCTGAAAGTCTTTGTGGCTACCAAGGCTCAGCTCTAACGCCACCCCCTCCAAGAAGGTTTCCTGATCCCCAGAGCAGAGCCACTCCCCAGCGCTCGACGGCGAGGCTGGATGCTCTGGGCGACGTGTCCTGCCTTGAGTCCCGGCTACGCTGCCCACTTCTCCTCCCAGCCTATGAGCCCCTCAAAGACACAGGCAGTGCCTCTGTCCACCTCTGGGTGGGGCACAGGGCAGACCCCAGAAATCTGTGCCCACTGGCCACCCTCCAAGGCTCAGGGCCATGCTGCCCTCATCCCAGGGTCCCACGCCTCTGGCTCTTGGAGATTCAGAAAGAGAGCAAAGGGCCCACTAAATATAGATCTGCTGGGCCCTGGGGTGGGACAAGGTCTGGGAAATGGGAATGGGGTGGGGTCCCTGCCTTTGAGGAGGCAAATCTTTTGATCTTCTGAACTTCAGAACTTAAAAGGTCCGAAATAAGAAATATTGCTAAAAAGGTATAAAACATAATAGTAAGGCTGAAACTCCATTCAATGCAAAGGAGGTGGGGGGAGGGGGGAATCCTCCAGCAAACCAAAGTGCTGGGGTTCATATAAATAAGAATAAATCTTTATGGACCATATTAGAGATTGCAAGGTACTTTCACACACTCTCAAGTGTGCTGAATGAATCAACAGATCATCAAATGAATGAATGATCTTCCCGTAAACTGGTGAAGTCAGATCATTATCATCTCCATCGTGGAGATGCAGAACTTGAGGAAGACAGAGGGCAAATTAACTTGACCAAAGACAAACAGCTACTGCTAGACTGAACTCAAGTTCTCGGATTCCAGGTCTGTGGCATCATCTACCATATCACATGGTCTTCATCTGTTCAACTCCAGGGATGGAGATGCCTCCAGGCACCCCTCTAGGGGCCAGGGCTGCAAAGAAAGACAGAATACAACCAAATGCGCTAAAAGGCATTTCGCCTTTTTAGTTGGTTGATCTGGAGCCCAACCCACTCTTGCAAGGGCCAATCACAGACACCTTTAGGCTATCTCTGGGCTACCTCTTTAGTAGAACCCGATTTTGTTCATGTGTTCGTATGTTTCTCCCATTGAGTGGCAAACTCTCGAGGTTTGTCCAAACCCCACTGAGTGATTTGGATAAATCTGGGCAGGTGGGTGGAGTACCCAGCCAAAGTGAACCTCGCCCTTCTCTGGCTCTGTGCCCGCCGTGCCTCAGGTCACTGGGATGGGGGACTTAGGCTGGGGGTGGGGGAGGCCAAGACACCTTGCGCCTTCCTGTCCTCAGCACCCTCCTGGCCCCCTCATGAGTTTCCAGGAGCAAGAGAAAGAGAATCAAAGTGGAGGAGGAAAGCCTTAGCAGCTACCAAGAGGCACACCGTGTTTTATGATGCACACGATTCATTCACCCCGTTCTTCCAACCACTCTCAGTCCCACATTGGGAGATGGAGGTCCTCCCTGAATACGTTCTCCAAAGCGCCACCCTTCCAACAACTTTCCAGGTGATGCGTCAACACGCTGCTTGTCAAAACCACGAGGAAGAGAGATGAAAAGCCGCAGCATGAAAAGAGGCCCAGGGAGAGGGTAGTCCAAAGCCACGTTCAAGCACTCACGCCTCAGATGAGCAGGGCTTGCCTCCAACCCAGTTCTGCCCCTGCTGGTGGGTCTGATCATCACTCACATCCTAGGGATAAAGACCCCGAAGGTCTGTAACACTGAGCTTTGCCCTGGCCTCAGTGTAGCTCCGGAGGGAGAGTCCGGGGCACTGGTCTCACTACGGCTGACTTGGGTCTGAGCCAGATAGGATCGCAAGCCGGGCGTGTCTACAAAGAGAAACACGCCCTCCTGAGAGGCGCTGCTCAGACATGGTTCAGTCCTGGTCTAGAGGCTCTGGGTTGCCTGTTCAGGCAGACTGTACAGGCAAGCAGCTCTGCAACTCACTGCCCAGCGCTCAGAGGCTCAGGCTTTAGTAGCCGACCAACTGGTGGCCCACAATATCCACTTCTGCCTGGTTAGGCAGACAGGAAGAAAGGGGCAGGGGTCTGGCCTTCTGCCTAATCCTAGCGTCTCTTCACTCCTAGCCAGACATGCTGTAGGCCACAGGGCAGTGCCCCGCAGGGCTCCAACGCCCACTGAATAAGGGATCCCCTCCCCCCCCAAATAAGGCATTCTTCCAGAGGAGCTGTGGCAATGGTCCTGCTGAAGACAGGGGGATGCAGCTGCAGGTGAGGGCCAAGGGGCTTCTCCTGGGGGAAGATGAGGCTGCCGGGCTCAGCGCACCAGCCCAGCTGCCTGCCACGCTTCCTTCAGAGAGTGTGCATCAGAGATGAACACGGCTGCTCCTCCCCATGGAACTGCTGGGCTCTGATGGCCCACCGGGGCATCTTCTCCAAGGGACTGGTGAGGCCAGAACTAAGGGTATGGCGTGGGGCTGGGGGCGGTGAGGGGAATACTCGAGGGAAACCTCCCCGCTGCCCTCTCTCCAGCCCTTGCAACCAGCAGGCAGGGGCGGCTGCAGGCAGAGCGGAGCCAGCCAGCTTTCTGCCTCCTGTATTCCACTCACCACGAGCCCTCACTCTCTGTGCCCGATAACCTAGGCTATTCAGAGGAGAGAAAGAAAAGGCCCCCCCAGCTCCTGACCCCAATCACGGCGTCCCAACATGGGATAACCCGAGTGCTCCATAAACTGAAGCACGCCCTTCCAGCGGCAAGAGGGAGGACAGCGTCTAACGCTGTTAGAAAAGTAGAGAGGAGTTCCGAGTCTGTCCATCTTGGGAGCAGGTGGGGAGCAGGCGAGCGTGGGCAGCAGCGGGATCCCAGGACAGGACGGGGTGCGGGGCTGGAACCCTTACAACCAGCCCTCCCACTGCTCAGAGAAGGGTCAGAGGTCTCCCTCTCCTCCCCCGCCTCCCCACGGGCGAGCCAGCACCGAGCAGGCATCATCGGTGGACACAGATGCTCAGGAAAACAGACCCCCGGGAGGTTGGTTACCCTGAGGCAGAAGACCCCCTGGAGGCTTCGCATGAGAAACGAAAAACGCAATTAGTAGCCTCCAGTCGTGAGTTCCCGTCTACTCTTAGGAAAATGCAGAGCTCTCCTTGGAGTAATTTTTCTGGACGAAATACGTGCGTTTTGCCTTTGCCCGTGCCTCAAGTTCACCAAGAGACAGAGAAAACCCTCCGCTGACCGGAAGCCTGGCGTGGTGGCGGAACAAGAGGGAGCTGCCACTGTCTCCTCTTAGAAGAGGCAGTGCGCACCCCAAAGCCTGTCCTCGCCCCCTCCCCAGATCCACGGCTCCCTCCGGGGAAACGGAGGGTCTCTGAGGATTCCAGGAGGCGGACGCGGCTTGGGAAACTGCTTTGCGCACCCCCGCCCCATCCCGCTCGTGCCGAAGCAGCCCCCCAGCCCGGCTCCACGCGCACACACTCCCGGGCGAAGCCGCCGTGACCCCGCGAGAGGCGTCCCCCCGCCAGCGCGCCCCGGAGCCGGAGCAGGTGCAGCCCCGCCGCGCTCCCGGCCGCGTCTACACAAACTTGTTGGCCCGCGGCTGGGGGAACCCTGCCCGCAGCCCGCGCGGGGGTCCCGGCTGGGGCACGCGGAGATCGCACTCACCCCGCAATCGCGACCAGCTGGGGCGGCCGCTCCGGCGGCCACGCGCCCGCCTCCCTGGGGCGCCGAGCCAGCAACCCCGCAGTGCCCGGAGCCTAGGCGCCCTTGGCGCCCGCACGCCCCCGGGCGGCCCGCGGCAAGGAGCGGCCCGACGCGCCCCGGGCACAGGGCGCCGCCACCTGGCTCCCTGGGCTGCGGACGTCCGGGCTGAGCCGCGGCGGCGGAGCAAGCGGGCGCCAAGCGGGCGGCGGGCGGCGGGCGACGGGCGACGGGCGACGGGCGACGGGCGACGGGCGGCGGGCGAGCGGGCGCCCGGCTCTGCACATGCTCACTCGCGCGGCCCGGGGACAGCGGCCGGCCGCCGCCGGGTCCTAGAGGCGGCCGTCCTACCGCCGCCCTCGGCCCGCCGCACGTGGGAGGGGTCGCGGCTGGCGGGGCGGGGCGGGGCGGCGCCAACCCCCAGCCCAGGTCCTGGGGACCAGCCCACCTGGCGCTGCCACTCGCGCTGCTGGGGAGCAGAGACGCTGACACTCACTCCCATACACACACACACACACACACACACAGAGCCTCGCTCTCCGTAAAATACACACACCGGGCGAATGCATTGGCGCTCACACCAACACGCGTCTACACAAGCACACAGGGCACGAGCACGCCGCCACACTCGCTCAAACCCTCGGGGACACACGCACACTGATTCAAACACACTGAATCACTGCTTCACAGACACCCTGACACCTACACTCACACACACACACACACACACACACACACACACTGGGCTCTGTCTTGCTGGGGCACTATGACAGGCACACCTGTACCTCCAGCCACCCAGTTTGTAGCGCTCTGATACCAACTCACAGAAGCAGACACACACTGGATCACTGTCCCATGCAGAGCTAGACACTGACACCCACATCCTTACGCATGCACACACAAACGCACACACACACCGCTGTCTGAGACAGTCACCCACAGAATCACTACCCCACAGACAAATACACTGACACTATCTCCTATGCCTACACACTCAGGACTCTACCGCCAGCTACTACACTGCCCCACACAGACCTACGGTGACAAATCCACACCTAGGTATAGCCGCCCACGCACCGGAGTCCACTGACAGACACACTGTTGTACAGAGAGTCACACTGGGCATTGGCCTGCAGGCATACACAGAGACACACACACACTGAGGCGGACAGGCGCTGATACAGACACACAGGTGTACAACCACACTGCTGTACACAATCCCCTTCTTAAAATAAGGGCTGGATCCAACCTTGAGGATTTCCCCTCCACGCCCCACCCCTGCTCCCCGGAAGCCCCCAAGCCACAGTGCTACCCCTGCCCTGCCAGGTGCATCAGTGGCCCCTGCCCTCACCCAGGGCTGGCTGCGGAGATGCTCCGGAGGCTGTGGACCAGCAGAGGCTGCGAGAGTAGGATGCGATGGCAAGGCTCGAAACCGGTCTTCCTGAAAGGGAGTTTCATGCCTCCGACTCCCGCTAGGGGCAGCGCAGCTTGGCAAGGCTCAGAGGAGCCCATTTTCAACAGGTGGAGGGCGGGCCGGGAGAGGATTAGCCTGGAGACCAGTTGGAGCTCCGCTTTATGTAGATCAGTCAAGGGGCACCCAGAAGGGAAAGGGACGCGCTTAAGTTTGTCAGGCCAAGTGCCGCAATTAGGAGAATCAGCCCTCCTCCCTGGGACGAAGGTGGGGAGCTCTGGAGTCCTTAGGGGAACTGGGAGAGGGCACAGGGAGTGCGGGGTGTCACTGGCTTGCAGAAAAACCCCCATGCACGTCCCTGTCAGAGTGTGAATGGGTGTGTTGCTATTATTACCAACAATAACCCACTGTACATTTTTGATTTTTGCAGTCCTCTCCAGGACCAGCTACATAATTTGTGGGACCCAATGCAAAATGAGAATGTGGGCCCTTTGATCAAGAATGAATAAGAACTTAAAGAAACAAGAACAGAACATTAAACCCAGTGCGGAACCCTTCTGAGCACGGGTCCCATGCTCTGCACAGTTCTTGTGCTGGTGAAGCTGGCCCTAAACTCTTTCACGCCCGTGGTCTCACTTAAAACTCACAATAAGTGGCGTGTGCCTTCACCATCTTTATCTGCAAATTAGAGAAAATACACCCATTCTTGGGCTTTTGTGACAATCAGATAAAATGCCTGGTGAGCTCAGAGCACACTGTCTGCCGCAGGGTACCCAAGTAACGCCTTTTAGTAAACATGATACGAAGAGCTTTCTCCCAAGGCTTTGCTACAATCCAGAAATACCACCTGTGCAATGCTCTCTCGATCCACAGGCTCGTGGGGATTTCTTGTCCTTCAAATGTCGCCTCCCCGGAGGCCTGCCCAGACGTCCCAGCTGAAGCACCCGCCTCTCTGTCCACTTCCCAGTCTGCATAAAGCATACTGCCCCATCCTCACCGTGTGGATTTATTTGTTTATTGTCTGTCTTCTCTTCCCAGCCCCCTCTCAGCCCCCACAAAGGCACGCGAGTTTCTATGTCATTCAGAACTGTTTCCTCCGTGCCTAGCTTATTCTGGGCACATCGGCATGCCCACTAAATATTTATTAAATAAATAATTAATTGGTTTTTTTTTAAAAAATGCAATGTGCCTAGCATGACATATTTTTAATGAACTCCAGCAGTCACCATGTGTCCTCCCAAGAACTCAGAGACTGCTTCCTCCAGTTCGGGTCCACAGACAGATCCATGTTTGTGCCTGGCCATCTTACAATGGCCCAGCGGGTTCTACCGACCATCAGGGAGACCAGGAGGGAGAGGGTGGAGGGCTCATGGAACAGCGTCCCCCTGCCAGGGGCCTGTGGTGGGAAACGGAAGCAGGTGCCCCTCCGATACCCGCAAGCGTCTGCATCCAAGCATCCTCCTCCTCCTCTGACTACCTAGCTCTTGGCTTCTGCTCCGTCAATACCCTGGCAGGGTGACACGGACTAGACTGTCCCAGAGTAGCCTGTGGAGGTTGCCTTTCACTCCTGGTGGAACCCTGCATCATTGGAGCAAGCATCGTTCAGAGAGCGAGACAACCTCTGGCAACATCTGAAAAGAAGGGGATGCAGTTTCTTTCTTCCTTTGCTTTCTTCCCCTGTAGTAGTGCTGTGACTTACTGGTGCCCCCTCCGTGCGCTCAGACCTGCAGCTGGCTACAACACTTTGCTGTGCTGCCCATTTAGTTGCTCTCTCCCATGAGTACTGCAGAGACTTAAACATGCCTTTGTGAAGACTCCAGCCACACAGATGGTAATTGTACCCCCTGCTGAGCCGTGCCTGCAGATACCAGACCAGGTGGGGGGGGGGTGGGGGGGGAATCTGTACCTTCCTGGGAGGGATGACTGGTCTGGTCTGGGACCATCTGGACTTCCTAGGCATGGACCAGAGGTGCCCTGAAATTTTCAGTAATTCAGAGGTAGCGGAGAGAGACTGGGATTAGTACGAGGAGGAAGGCTGAGTTTCTTTTCTGACTAGACCAGAATAGGCTGTGTGGCCTCATGCAAAACCTACCTTTCAGTGTCCTGGTTTGCCTATCTGTAAAATGGGCAGGTTGTCTAATTGATATTCAAGGGCCTTTCTTTAAGAGAGGCAGGGGATCGAAATGAGGGTGCTTTGAGGTCAGTTCTGCTTCTCTAGTTGGGCAAATTAAATCCTTTTCCCCAGATGTAGTTTTTTTAATCTGCAAAATGCGGAAAGGGTCTTCCTTCCAGTGCAGAGTTCCTGGCACACGGTATATATTCAGGAAGTGACCGCAAGGATGATTCAACTCTACCTGGCTCTGGTGTGGGGTCTGATGTGGCAGGTACAGGCAAAGAGTTTGTGGGCTTCAGTTGAGAACTGCCTGACCCCGCCACGCCTCCTATCTGCACAGAGGCAGCAATGAGCTGGGGCTGAGGAACAGAAAGCACTGAGGCACTGCCAGCCGAGTGCAGAAGTACGTTGGGTTAGACACAGAGCTTCTGGGCTCAGTCATCAGCTGGAAGGTGTAGGGGTGCAGGGGCTGCAAGTAGGCTCTGGAGGAGAGGGTGGCAGAGTGCACCCCTGCTCTGCTCCTCCTGTCTGCCTGGTGTGTACGTGTGTGCTTAGCAGAAGAAACACCTCATCTTTGTTCCATTTTTGCGAACTTCCCTGGAAGTCATTCATCAAAGACCTTGAACTCGCAGGCTGTCATTGCAGCGAGGCTGCTGGAGCGCCTCGAGCAGATGGTAATGATTAAAGAGGAGGTGAGCTCACTTTAATAAACTTCTTTTGGAATCACTTTAGATTTCCAGAAAAGTTGCAAAGATAGCAGAGCGTTCGTGTGGGCCCCTCACTCAAGTTTTCCCCAGTGTGAACATCTTATATGACCAGGGTGCCTTCGTCAAAGCTGAGAAACTCACATAGGCACACTCCTATTGACGAGATTCCAGACTTCATTTGTATTTCACCAGCTTTTCCATTCATGTCCTCTTTCGGTTCCAGGATCCACTCCAGGGTCCAGGTTACCACATTGCGTTTAGTTACCCCACTTCCCCAGTCTCTTCTGCTCTGCGACAGTTACTCATTCTTTCCTTGCCTTTCCTGAGAAGTACTGGCCAGGTATCCCGTGGAACGTCCAGGCGGCTCATTTCAAACAACTAGACGTCTCAGACTAGAGGAGTTTTTAAACCTGGTGACATCATGTGACTAAAGATACTGTCTCTGTGTGTGAGCCTACTGACCAAGACCCAGTAAGAGAGACCTGGTCTGCATCCCAAGGAAAGGGGACAAGAAAGAGAAGCCACCATGGAGGAAATTCCAACAGCACAGGGGTTGTCAGATGGCTAGTGGCCAAAATGAAATTCTGGAGGAAACATAATGTCAGGTTCCAAGTTCCAGATGTAATAATGGCCGATTCCCAGAGGTGCACCTGATATGCAGGGTCTGCTCATTACCTGTGTTCTTCCTCACCCCAGGTATCCTGGCCACACAGGAAGGGTCACTGGGGAAGGAGCGCGGCTCGCCCGGAACTCCCACCTCCAGCCCTACCCCTTCCGTCCCCCACCCTGTGTGGAGTCCCAGATTCATCCACTTACACGGTTGGCCCTCTCCCCTCACCTCAACCTGATAGAAAACAGCACACTGATGGCGGTGGGCACAATAAAGTCTCCATAAACATCTTCATCAGGGGAAATTAATCCTTTGTTTGGAAGTATTTTTAAGAAAGAGAAACATGTTTGGTTTTTTCTAATCCCCTTCCTCTCCCTCCCCTTTGTAGGGATTTCTACTACAGCGCCTTAAACCCAGCTATGCTGCTGTGCTGGGAAGTGGAGTGGCCACTTTGGGACCATGAGGTGACAAGCCAGCCCTCTATGTGGGACAGAGCACAAAGACGGAAGAGGCCTGGGTCTGAACCAACGGAGGACCCCCTTTCCTCTGGACTCATGTTAGAAAACTAAGATCTACCTGTACAGAGACAAATCCTGCTCACTTATGCCCTTTTATATGGTTTTCTTCCTCCAGACACTCCTATTGACGAGATTCCAGACTTCATTTGTATTTCACCAGTTTTTCCATTCATGTCCTCTTTCTGTTCCAGGATCCACTCCAAGGTCCAGGTTACCACATTGCGTTTAGTTATCCCACCTCCCCAGTCTCTTCTGCTCTGCGACATTTACTCATTCTCAATGTCCTCAATGTCCAGCATAGGATCAGCAAAGTCCTGATAACCAAGTCTGCTCACCAAGTGAGTGGAACTCTAAACATCCTGCATAGTTTGAGTTTCTGCCTTCTGGGAGGTTGGGTGTACAAGCAAGCGGATGAGTGGAAAGTGGGTGGAAGGGCTGTGGGTCTTAGGATTCCAGGCTTTCACTGCAATGGCCCAGGTTCAATCCCTGGTTGAGGAACTGAGATCCCGCAAGCCATGCAGCAGGGGCAAAAATAAAATAAAGATAACCTTTGAAAGGTTTGCTTACGATAACATCCAACAATTCTGGAGCCAGACTCCCAGGAATAATTAATTACTCCATCTGTGTTCAATGTCTTTGTCTTTTTTTCATTTGTACAGACAGACTGAGGGGTTTCTGGCTACCACGTCTTTCCCCAAACAGCCCTGCTTTTTTTTTTTTTTTTGCGGTACGCGGGCCTCTCACTGCTGTGACCTCTCCCATTGCGGAGCACAGGCTCCGGACGTGCAGGCTCAGCGACCATGGCTCACGGGCCCAGCCGCTCCGCGGCACGTGGGATCTTCCCGGACCGGGGCACGAACCCCCGTCCCCCGCATCGGCAGGAGGACTCTCAACCAATGCACCACCAGGGAAGCCCCAGCCCCGCTTTTTGAAACAATCTAGACAGTGTCCTGTTTGTTACATGACAGACTTTGGAAGGAATCTTTTCTGAGGGAAATACTGGAGAAAAATAATCACATCTTACACGCAGGCATTTACAGTCTCTAAAATGCAAATCTGGCCAAGTCACCCTCCTCCTTAGGATCCTTCAAGGCTCTGCAAGATCAGGTGGGAACTCCTTTACCAGTCCAGTCCTGATCCAGCCAACCGCGCCAGCCACATTTTGCCAGCCTTCGCCCCAAACTTGACCTTCAGCCCCTGCATTAAATTTTCTGACTCCCCCAGGTGGGATTAGGTGTCCCCAATCCCCACACAGATACACGTGTGCACAAACAAGCATCACACGCATATCCATGCACACAGGTGCAAACACAGATACACGCACACCTGCAAACAATGCACACCTGCACACATGAACATGTGTGGGCACGGTAACACATGCACACACAAGTACATGCGTACACACATTTGCACACGCACACACACACACATAAATGTCCGTGTGTGTGCGTGTGTTTGTTTCTATCATAACGCTGATGGTTGGTTCTTTCCACAGTGCGTTTGGGTCCTCCCGTGCTGGACCGTCCCTGCTCCTCAGTGACAGCGCAGCGCCCAGTGAGAGACGAATGAGCGCACTAGGCAGTCGGGAGGCACAGCCCTGGGACTGGCTCTGCCATTGCCCTTTAGTGGGACCGTGGATGAGTCTCCATCCTTCCCTGAAGCTCAGTTCCCCACAAGGACGATGGGAGGGGTCCATATGGACCAGGTGGGGTCGGGGGAAGCTGAGAGACCAGTCCCACTGCAGCCAGCACAGCCGGCACAGCCACCCAACCCAGATTATTTATGATGCTTTTAGCTCCAAGTGGACCCATTTCCGAAGTCCTCTCCGAGATATGAATTATCTTAAAGGGCTGATTTGTATCACTGTGGTTGGACTATGCTTAACCAGAAAGCACTCCGGCCTTTCAGCAGTATCAATCCAGGGAGAGCTATGGATTTTCTTTTTTTCACCCTAATTGGGCACTTCAGAAAGGGGGGTGGGTTGAAAACCCTTCAATACGTTGCATTTTTAGGAAAAGCAATTTTGACTTATTAGGCGTTGTTGGCTTCAGAAATATGCTCACTAATGACTTCTATTTAAATATTTTCCTCCAGCTGAGAAAAAAAATACTGTGTTAATGGATTTGACAACCCCTACATGAGTATTTTCCCACCTTGGCCTCTGAACTTCCTTGGCCAGATCCTCTCAAATACTCAAGAGGTCCCAAGTAGGCTATGTTAAGAAAACCCCTGTCACAATTACCTATAGAAATGATGATTTCCAGCGCCATTGGTGATCTGCTAGGTGTTAGCATAAACTTAGCTGGAATCACTGGTTTCTCAAAATCTTTCACTGGTGCCCCAACCCTTACAGGATTCAATCCAAAGACTCTAGTCTTGCACAAAAGGCTCACCCTGCCCACATCTGACACCACGATACCCACCCTGCTCCCTTTTGAACCCCAGGCAGGAAATTCTAGGTGAGCGAGTGGCCTGTGTAGGCACACACGGCACAGCATCTAGAAGGGCTGCATCTGCCTTAAGGCTTTGCTGTTGCCATCTAGAAATTCTTAATAATTTTTGAGCGAGGAGCCCCCATATTCTCATTTTGCACTGGGCCTTGCAAATTATGTAGCAGATCGTGCCCAGATTCACCACACTCTCCCGCTCCTCTCTACCTTTTTTTTTTTTTTTGCGGTACACGGGCCTCTCACTGTTGTGGCCTCTCCCGTTGCGGAGCACAGGCTCCGGACGCGCAGGCTCAGCGGCCACGGCTCACGGGCCCAGCCGCTCTGCGGCACGTGGGATCTTCCCGGACCGGGGCACGAACCCGCGTCCCCCGCATCGGCAGGCGGACTCTCAACCACTGCGCCACCAGGGAAGCCCCCTCTCTACCTTTTTTTGCACAAGCTGTTTTCTCTACCAGAGGCGTCGGCCTTCAGCCCAGCTCTGCCTGGTCCTTGACCATGGGATTAGCCTCGGGCACGGATGCCTTGGGTATCAGGGGCAGTACAGACCAGTGGCTTAACGAAGCCAGAGACCAGGGTACAAACCTCAGCTCCACCACTTCTGGGTTACACGACCTTGGGCAAGCAACTTGGCTTCTCCGAGGCTTAGTTTTCCCTTCTGAAAAGTGGGATCACCATTGTCCCTACTTCCCAGGTTGCTGTAAGAACTAACTTAGAGATAATCACGGAGCACTTAGAAGAGTGTCCGGCACAGTGTTCATCGCTTTGTGACTGTGATTGAATATTGATCCTCTCATGAAGCCCTCCTTGGCTGGCCTGACTCCTTCACCTAGCGTGAGATGTCCGTCCCTTTGTCCGAGATCCTGCAGCCTCTTCTCTTCCGTGGGACCAGTATGCCAATAGATCGCCATCTGTCATAATGGTTTGCAAACACTTCTGTTTGCAAGCGTCAGGAACTGACTTAAGCTAGCTTAGGCAAAAAGATGGGCTGGTTGTAAGTATATGGGAGTGTCTCACAGAACCCCAAGGGCAAGAATGTAGCTAAGCCTCAGGAAGTCCTGGAATATAAACCTGAAAACACCAAGTACCCACTTTCCCCATTTTACTGCTGCTTTTATCTCAGTATTGGCCTCACTCCTATCTCTCTCTCCCTCTCTCTCTCTCTGCAGACCAGCATCTTCCTCAAGCCATAAGGTAGAGCAGTATTACCTGACAGCATCTAAACTGTCCATGGTTCTAGCCATGGGAAGGCTGGACCGTTCCTGATTCCGTTTCACATTTCTGCGGACACAGCCCCAGTTGGCCCCTCCAGGGTCAGGCTCATCAGTGGAGCGCAAACTACGGGATGATTTTACACTCCAGAGTGGCCTAATCCTTTCACACCTGTCTACCACACATGTCTATCTTTCCTGAAAGGGCCATAAAGGATCCCTAAAGGCCATGTGTTTCTCAGCTTTGCCTCTCCTCCGGTCTGGTGCCTGGAGCCTAAATTGTTGTTGAGTAAAGGAAGGCGCGAATGGTAGGGGAGAGGCTTGCATTTCCAACCTCAAACACCATGCACTCTCACGGCTCTTCTGTCCCTTGCAGGGACTTAGTAAAGGAGCCTGTCCTAGAACCAAAAGCATCCCAGGCAGGCAATTCATCCGAGGGGTGCTGGAGAGCCTGCCCTCCAGCCCCACACATCCAGGCAGGGCTCTGCCTGGTTCCCCAGCCCGCATCCAGAGCGCCTCCTGCAGCTGCCTCCTGCTTGCGCCCGACACAAAGCAGGGCTCGGCCTTCTTGAATATGCAGTGTGCAGCTTCAGGGTTTAAGTTGATTTTTGCAGGAGGGAACCTGCTCACTCAACAGATTCTATACTCCCAGAAATTATTAAAGGAGCAGAATTAAATTCACAGGGGTCAGAGGTCAGGGAACACTGGAACCAAGGCAATCCCAGCAGAACCTTCGCTAATTGCCACATTCGAATGTGCTGGAAGAGCAGAAATGCTGCTGAATTATTTACTTGGGTCTTAATATCAAAGCAAATCACAGAGGATCTGCTCCACGGCCAGTGAGCCCGTGAGCTCAGGGTTTGTCGATCAGCGAATCACAGTACCTAAGGTGTCTCCGGACTGGGCACCCCCTGACACTTACTGACTCCTGCCTGGTGAGGATGCAGAGGAAAGAAAAGAATGTGCCTATGCAGGAGGCCCCAGACTGAGCAAACCCACATACTGACTGTTGAATTCACAGCTTTCACAGAGTGAAATATACGCTCTTTCTATGAATCCAGCTTCATGCTCCCCTTCCTGGGTCCCCGTCTCGAAGAATGGTGTCAGATGGGAATGCCTGGTGTCCACGTGAAAGACTTTTCCAGAACTCCCTCTGGTCTCTTTTTGTCTCTTCGTCCTCTTGGGAGTGAACTGGCCCCAGAGGGTGGGACTGTGCTGCTCTCCCCCTGCAGGGGGACAGCCTGCCTCGGTCCAGCCAGCAGACCGGAAGTCATACCCTTCAGCCTGGCTGATGCAGGAGTGAGAAAAGATTTGTGGGCCTCCATCTTTATTCTTTGTTGGCTCACCTTGTTCAAAACTTAGGTAGGGGGGGCTTCCCTGGTGGCGCAGTGGTTGAGGTACGCGGTATGCCGATGCAGGGGACACGGGTTCGTGCCCCGGTCCGGGAGGATCCCACATGCCGGGGAGCGGCTGGGCCCGTGAGCCATGGCCGCTGAGCCTGCGCGTCCGGAGCCTGTGCTCCGCAACGGGAGAGGCCACAACAGTGAGAGGTCCACGTACCGCAAAAAAAAAAAACAAAAAAAAAACAAACTTAGGTAGGGAATAGTGGTGCCAGTTCTTAGAGGGGGCCCGGAGCCTCCAGTGTTTGTTGCATGCATCAGGTCACCCTCCAAAGCCAATACGCCACTTGGCCTGGGACACAACCTTCCTGCCCACCACAGAACTGTTAAAAGATGCCACACAACTGTAAAAGCAAACAAACAAACAGACAAACCCCTTTGGCCTAATCTAAGCTTCTAGAAACCACCAAGGTCAAAATGCCCTGTCCGTACCCGGAAGCCCAAGGTCACAGCAGGCTCTGGCTGCCCCAAACCCATTCTATGTATGTATTTGGCTTTCTGAATTCCAGTCTCTTCTTTTTATAAATTATTTTTTATTCATTTACTTTTGGTTGCATTGGGTCTTGGTTGCTGCGCACGGGCTTTCTCTAGTTGTGGTGAGCGGGGGCTACTCTTTGTTGCGGTGTGCTGGCTTCTCATTGCAGCGGCTTCTTTTGTTGCAGAGCACGGGCTCTAGGCACACGGGCTTCAGTAGTTGTGGCTCATGGGCTCTAGAGCGCAGGCTCAGTAGTTGTGGCACACGGGCTTAGTTGCTCCGCGGCATGTGGGATCTTCCCCAACCAGGGTTCGAACCCGTGTCCCCTGCATTGGCAGGTGGATTCTTAAGCACTGTGCCACCAGGGAAGTCCCTGAATTCCAGTCGTTTTAAAAAATAATTCTGCATTGCACCAAATATTGAGAATCTTTGAGGGGACCCCTAATAAATGGTACCCCTCCAGGTTTTGAACAAACTGAGAACTAAAATAAAAAGTAAAGACAGAGGGCCAAAGTATCAGGTTTACTACTGCTAAAGATGAGGTAGAAAATGTGGCTTTAGGCCAGTTAGGCAAGTGGCTTGCTGGTACTAAACTCCCAAATCTGGCAGCTGTGTCCACCCAGACTCAGACAGTATCAGACCACAGCAGGCTTCCCACATGGACGGTCCTGCCCAAGTGAGGCTTAGGTCTTGGAGGAGAAGAGGAGAGCTTTTTTTAAAAAAGAAAAATAGACTTTAATTTTTAGAGGAGTTTTAGGTTCACAGCATAATTGAACAGAAGGCACAGAGAGTTTTCTGATACTCCCTGCCCCCTCCATATGCATAGCCTCCCCCACTATCAACGTACCCTATCAGAGTGGCAGGAACCTGCACTGATACAGCATTATTACCTCCCAGAGTCCATAGTTTATATTAGGGTTCACTCCTGGTATTGTCCATTCTATGGGTTTGGACAAATGTATAATGACGTGTTTCCACCATTAAAGCACCACAAGAGTATCCTATCCTAAAAACTCCTCCGTGTTCCATTTACTCACTTCCCACTTCCCCCAACCCCTGGCAACCACTGATTTTTTTTGCTACCTCCATAGCCTTGCCCTTTCCGGAATGTCATAGAGTTGGAATCATACAGTATGTAGCCTTTTCAGATTGGCTTCTTTCACTTAGTCGTATGCATTTAAGGTTCCTCTATGTCCTTCCATGACATGAGAGCTCATTTCTTTTCTTTTCTTTTTTTCTTCTGGTTGTGTAAACTGCTTTTTAAAAAATTGAGGTATGATCGACATGTAAGATTATGTTCATTTCATGTGTACAACATAACGATTTGATACTTGTATATATTGTGAAATGATCGCTACAATAAGTCTAGTTAACATTGGTCACTATACATAGTCACAGAATTTGTTTCCTTGTGATGAGAGATTTTAAGATCTACTTGCTTGGCAACTTTCATATATGAAGTGCAGCATTTTTAACTATAATCGCTACATTACATCATTTCTTTTTTGTCCTGAATGATATTCCGTTGTCTGGATGTACCACAGTTGATTTATCCATTCACCTACTGAAGGACATCTTGGTTGCTTCTAGGTTTTGGCAATTATGAATAAAGTTGCTATAAACATCCATGTGCAGGTTTTTGTGTAGTTATAAATTGTCAACTCCTATGGGTAAATACCAAGGAGCACAATGTTAGATCATATGTTAAGTGTGTGTTTAGTTTTGTAGGAAACCACCAAAGTGTCTTCCGAAGTGGCTGCACCATTTCACATGCCCACCAGCAGTGAATGAGGGTTCCTGTTGCTCTGCGTCCTCACCTGCATTTGGTATCATATGTGTTCTGGATTTGGGCTATTGTAATCAGAGGAGAACTTCTGCCCTTTGAAGTCTGACTTGACCCCAAGGGTAAGTTTAAAGCAGGTTGCCTCGTTAATCTTCCCAAGTTCACCCATCAGATGAGTCAGCGTGCAACGAGGTAAAGAAAGGTCGCATGTGCTCAGCGAACACACTTATCTTCATAGCACTTATCCCAGTACTTCCTCCTTATTTTGTCTGTCTTCATGTCTGCCTTGCACATATTAGATGCTCAATAAATTAACAAATAATCATTAAATGGGTGAATGAATGAAAGGTAGGGACCACATCCGTCTCGTTTTCTGCTGCACCTGCAACTTTGGGCAGGGTGATTGACACAAAGATTTGCTGAGTCAGTGAATTAACAAAGCAATGCATGAATGACTCAGTGAAGGCCAGGGTCCTGTCTATTGTTGGGTTCATCCACTGTGTCCTTTGTTCCTAGCAAAGTGCCTGATACCTGGCAGGTTCAGTGAAGTATCTGTTAAGAGAACAAATATGTGAATGAATGTATGAATGAATGAATGAATGAATAAGTATGGTGCAGAGTGAGGGAGATTAGGGTCCCGCCTGCCCAGCGGTGGTCAGCACTAACTCAAGAGTTAGGGCCACACGCTAAGAGCAAGTCCAGAGGAAGTGAGCATTAGATAGAAGATTTCTGAAAATGTTGAAGGAACTGGAGATGTGACAGCCTGTCGTCAAATGTCTTTAAACACCTGCCACACTGTCATGGGCGGAGGAGGCGGGTGTACTCTGGGATCCCCAAGGAACCAGTGGAGGGAGCTTTAATAAGGCAGATTTTGGCACAATTTAAAAATAAAAAGAACCTACATGCTTTGTGCACAAATCACATACGAGGCATTCTGCAAGTTGTTATTTAACCTGCGTTCAGTTACATTTCACGCCTTCCTAAACCAGGCGTGATTTCCCCATGCTTAGACACTAGAGACAATGTGACTCGCTGAAAGTCGTGCAGTTATAACACGATAAACCAGGATGCAAACTCAGGACCAGCTGATTCCATAGCCTACACTGCTTAGAGGAGACCAAAAAAAAAAAAAAAAGTTTAGGCTACCTTGTAAGATAGTGAGTTCCCCATCACTGGAGGTGGTCAAGTAGAGGCTTGGTCACTCACTTGGTTAAGCCAAAAGAGACGACACAAAAGAGCTGAAAGGCCAGACCAAACTGGAGTCTCTCTGGTTCTCTGGCTGTGGTTTTGCCCACTCTTGTATTGGGCCCACCCTAGCATCATAATGGATTTTGGGACAATGGTTTTGGTCTAGCAAGCTTACTTTAAAGATGATCTACCTGTCCTGTAAGCCACACCTAAGAGGCTTATAGTGCACACCTGACATTGTAAGGATGGCAAGTAGATTTTATTTTATGTTTCAGTTTGATCCAGTTGGTAGTGGCTGCCTGGAGTGCTGTCCAATTCTAAAGCTTTGTTTAGCCTCTGTGGGAACGGTGTTTTGATTGATTAGTGATGTCTGTCCTGGGAACGGGATAGTAGCTGGCAGACATTTGCCACATATATGCCAAACTTACTCCAGGACGTGCATTTGAACTCTGGAGAGCCCAAGTGGTTAATAGTGGTAAAGCCACATTCATCTAAGAAAATACCAATGTACATTGTCTTAGAGCCAGAAAAGGGATTAATTTTCAACACGAAGACTTGAAGCAGTCCATATTCCAATTCCTAAACATCACTCGACTTGCTTTTCTGTGAGCCTGTCCTTTAATTAGGAGGTTCTGCAAACACTTCAAAGCCAAGCAGTTCCCTGGCCAGCCCAGCCCAGTGGCTGTCCCTGCCAGCTCCCCAGTTCCCTGCCAGCCAAAATTTCCCCTGAGCACCACACTGGGTTTTGATCATGCAAATAGCAATCGATGTTTCCCACTGTGCAGTAAATAGCCTGTCTCCATGCTCAACCACATCTTTATCCCCGAAGCCAATTAGAGGCGTGGCTACCTCCCCATGCAGAACCCGGAAAGCACCTCTGTTCATTCCGTTCTTGGATGTTGGGGGATTGCTGTGCTCCCCCATCCCAGTCTTATCCAGGCCTCCAGAAAATCTGAGAGCCTTTCTTGGACAAGTGACTTAAGGAGGTCTGCGCCATCCCTGCCTATTCACTGTGCACACACCTTTCTATAGGTGCTGCAGTGGTTTAAAAAGTGAGGGTGGGGCTTCCCTGGTGGGGCAGTGGTTGAGAGTCCGCCTGACGATGCAGGGGACATGGGTTTGTGCCCCGGTGCGGGAGGATCCCACATGCAGTGGAGCGGCTGGGCCCGTGAGCCATGGCCACTGAGCCTGCGCATCCGGAGCCTGTGCTCCGCAACGGGAGAGGCCACAACAGTGAGAGGCCCGCGTACCGCAAAAAAAAATAAAAATAAAAAGAAGTTGGGGTGGAGCCTGACCGTTTGGAGTTTGGGTCCAAACCTTGATTCTGCCGTGTACTTGCTGTGTTCCTTTGGGCAAGTCACTCAACCTCTCTGAGCTTCACTTTCCTCGTTTCTAAAATGGGAATAATGATTTTGTCAGGAGGTTTTCCCTGCCTTATTCATTCCACTGTCACTTATGAATACCCATCACGTGCATCTGTACCTCGCCACCATCATGGTTTACTTTCAGACCTCATCAACTCTGCCCTGTCTAGGCGTTGTCCTTGGTTAGGCAGAAATTATTATTTTTAAAAGCCAGCGAAGCTGCTGTTTGAATTTGTCAACTTCTCTATGAAGGGACAATAAGTCATCTTGGAGCAGATTTTCTCCTTCCTGGGAAGAATCCCTGAAGGAGGCTCTCTTAGTCAGGGAACAAGGGCCAATACGGTGCTCACGATCCTAGAAGAGAAGGGTGAAGGGGTCTTTTCTGAAGTTTGCCCAAGGCTGCACCTCCCAGTATTCCAGAGCTGGTGACTGGGAGGAAGGTGGGCACATCAGGGGCCTCTTGGGGAAAATATTTCAACAGCCCAACTTCTTCCTCACATCTGAAGTTCAGTGATACGGTCTGAGATGGTCCTGATTCAGTCTGTGAGCAGAAAAGGACACCAACACCCCAGAGAAGTCACCTTGAGGGAAAGTCATGAGCTGGGCTCAAGCTCAGAGCCATGGGTCCATCTGACTCAGATTGCGGCTATGGCTTGAAGCCCTTCTTTCTAAGCCACTCTTCCCAGAGGATGTGCTCCGGGGGAAATCATGGAGCTGGAGAGTGTAAACTAAGGAGATTATCCTCAGGAACCGAGGAAGAATCACTATAGCTTGCTGAGGATGTAGAGCTGCTCTGTTCAATGCGGTGGCCACTAGCTACATGTGGTGATTGAAGATTAAAATTAAATTAATTAAACGGAGATGAAATTGAATCTGATTCCTCAGTCGCGATTAGCCACATTGCAAGGGCTGGGTTGCCACATGGGGTTACTGGTTACACTAGCTTGTACGGAATTATAGGCTGTTTCCGTCACTGCAAACAGCCCCCTTGGACGGCGCTGATCTACAGAAGGCTTTCTAAGCGTCGTCACTACTGACATTTGGGGCTGCTCACTCTTGGTCGTAGGGGGCTGTAATCGCATGCATTAAGCAGCATCTCTGGCCTGTACCCACCAGATGCCACTAGTAACCCGCCCCCAGTGTGGCAACCAGACTATCTCCAGACATTGCCTAATATCCTTTGGTGGTGGGAGGGGCAAAACTGTCCCCAGTTGAGACCCACTGGACTAGACCATATAGACCATCATGGGCATCACCTAAGGGTTGGGGGCACAGAGATACGACTGGGCTGGACCAGCTTTCTTCAGGCTGGGATAGAAGCAGAGTACCCAGCTGGCCCCATCAGAATGAACTGGAAAAGTATCCAGAGTTCTTAGAAAATACGAAGGATGGAAAGGAATGGGGAGGGCTGGCAAGGAGGCCCTAAGGATCACCTGGTCACACAGGTGAGGTCTGCATCACTGCAACTGCCTCCTCCATGGCTTCCCAGCCTCCTACCCCCTCCTTCACGATCCCCTACACGCTGGCTGCATGACGGATGGATGGGCAGAAAAATCTTGGACTGTTATTTCCCTTTTTAGGCGCACCTAGCAGTTTCCCATTGCTCTTAAAACCAAGACATTTTGGTCTGACACCCAGACCCCTCACAGCCTGTTTCCTCTGATCACACCGCCCTCTAATTTCCCATGGACCACACTAGTCTCTGCCCAAGCGATGCCCTTTTATGTTTCTGTGAGTTTGCATCTGCTGTTCCCTGTGCCTGGAATGCCCTCTCTCTCTCTCTCTCCATCTTTCCTGTGTCAGGGGCCCCTAAGACCATCCACTTGCTCACTGATTCATTGGAGGAACTCTTGGGACTCAGCGTATAGTGGTCCTCCTGGCTACAGTTCGTTACCATGAAAAGAATGCACAAGATCAACAAGGGAGAAGGACATCATATGGTCTGGCTTCCTCTGCTCTCCCTCCCATGTGGGGCCACACTGAACATGCTCCCTTCCCCAGCGGTGAAAATGCAGCCACAGGTGTGTAATGTTTCTGCCCAGGGAAGCCTGTTTGAAACTCCCAGGGCAGGGTTTTTATTAGGGGCTGATCAGGTGGGCATTCTTAGTCTAGCAACTGCCAAAATATCAGACTCCTGGAAGGAAAGTGAGGGTTCCACGTAAAACACATTGTTTGTAGAGCTGAGTCACAACCAAGCAGCTTTATCAGTTAGGGAATATTTCAATAGCCAGGTTCCCTGACACCAGCCAAGGACCAATCTTGCAAGCAAGCTCTTCTAAAGATAGCAGCTTCGAGCTCCATGTTAATTCTTTTCTGCAGATTTCTTTTCCCAGATCAAAGGCCACACTCTTTGTCAATCCTTTCTTTCCTCCTGGGTAAAGCTGGTTCATGGTCTCTGGGTCTTTGCTGCTTCCCTGTATCATAGAAGAAACCATGAGGGTTTTGTAATGGCCTGTGTGTTTCCCCTCCAGACTTTGAGCACGTTGAAGGTAGGGCCAGCATGGGGCCCAGCACCCATTAAGGACTTGCTACATGTTTTCTGAATAAATAGGTAACTGGAAAGCATCAATGTGCCAGAGACCTAGGATGCAGAGGATACAGACCAGAAAATACCGTGTGTGGGGAATGCCCAGGCCTGGTGAGATGGAGCAGGTAAGCCCAGCCAGAAAGAACTCCCATTTGCCCATCCTAGCCCATCATCCCACAGCCAGACATGGCGATCCCTCAGCCGGGAAAACCAATAGCAGCTGAGCTTACGTCCCCCCTCTGCTGCCAACCGAGGAGATCACACCTTTCCCAGGTGGCAGCTCATTGGCTGGGAACATCAGGTTTGGAGCAGCAAGGCCTGCTAGACACTTGGCAAAGCATCTTGAGGTGCCCAAGTGGCTCAGGTAAGGGAAGGAGACATCACTGGCTAGAGAATAATACTCAGCATCCCTTTAAGAGGAGGACACTAATAGGACGCTACCGGGGAGGAACGAGACAGAGGAGGGGCTGCTCTCAAAGTTCCAGGGCCTTTTAGTTGGAAAATGCAGCCCATGTGCCCTCCCTGGACTTTGGAGTCCAAGTGACCTGGGTTGGAATTCCAGTCCCACCATTTGCTGTGAGATCTGACAGGTGCCTTAGATACCCTGAGCCTCAGTTGTAACATGGGAAGAACACCTCCTTCATGAAGCTGTTGTAAGGGTCAAATGACATAAAGGATCTAACGTAGTGCCTACCCAGGGCCCAGAAAGTGGAGCTGATTGTGACTGCCATCCTCGTGGTCTCTGTACAATTACTGTCAGCCTGTAGGGCTCAGTTTGCTCTGCCCCTTCCGTTGAGGAGCAGACGAGAGTCCTCCTTTGAGTCTCAGACCTTCCCCAACTTGGCCCATCCTTTGGGCAGTAGCTCCAGCTGCCACAAATGGTGTTTGGGCCCCAGAGATCAGCCCACCCCTCCAGCCATTTTTTTGGTCAGCCAGGCTCACCTTGGGCAAACATCTCTTGCCAAAATGAAAACCAGCCCCAGAGACTTTGGGGGTAACCATGGCAACTGCCTCCTGAGTGGGATTGTTACTTTATCAGAAAGTTCTATTTTCCTTCAGCTTTCGGATACTCCAAAGTTCAGTGGATTTTTAAGTATGGTTTTACTGTATCTTGGAGCTAAATCTTTTTGCAGCAGAGACCCTTCCCCAATCGAGTAATGCAAGTTGACAGGAAAGAGTCTAGAAATCAGCTCCAATGACAACTTTTGTTCCCTAAGTCGCTCACAACCACTGTCTATTTTTACCCCCAGTGAATACGATCAACGGGGCAAGGTGATCTGGCAGTCATGCTGGTGACCAGTTTTATTTCCCCGGGTCTCCTTCAAGCTGTTCCATCCATCAGAGGGGAGCGGGAGACTGGGCTCCGCAGGACAGGGACCCTGCGGATTCAGGTCTGCAGCAGAGCTCCCGGGCACCAGGCTGGGGTAAATGAAGGAGTTCAACTTTCCAGCAATGGGAGTGTAGGTGAGACCTTTTACCTCTTGGGTCCAAGGTTCCTCACCGTCACGGGGCTTCATGATACTAACCTATCTGCCCAGCATATTGTGTGGCATGTAATAAGTGCTTTATAAAAGAATGAATGAATGGATGGATGGATGGATAAATAAACGGACAATGTAATTAATTAATTCCTTGCAAGCCTCAAATGAGGGAATGATTACGGAAGTTCATTATAAGCTGCGAAGCGTTCTTAAGCACATGGTTTGCTGTCATTGTGGTCAGTAATGAAATGACTGCCGGCGCGGCTGGCGGAATTACCTCCTGCCCATCCTGCTTGGCTTCTCCATGCCCTGTCTCAAAACTCTTCACTCCTCATGGAGGAAAGTGCACAATCCTGACAGTGAAGACACCCACAGTTAGGTTCCACTCTGACTTTCCACGTGAATCCCTTTGTGACCTTCTGTGCTCCAGCTGGTCAGGATTCAGACTGAAAGACACCTCTTTCTGGGGAGGGTGAAGGAGGGAAAGTGAACGCCAAACTCACTCCATCTTGTCACTCTCGAGGGAGAAAGAAAATCCTGGGGGTCATTCCATGACTTAACCTGTTCCCAGGAAATGGCCATGCCACCCTTCACCCCCTCGAGCTTAGAGCCTGCAGGACACCCTGAGCCAGAGGACTGAATGGGCCCCCATCTCACCGCCCACCACGTGGCCCGGCAAAGCTGAGCCCATCCCGTGGCATTTGTCTGGTGCCCAGGACTTGCCTTCCTGCTCTGCCCACCCAGTGCAGCTGCCTGCAGAGCAGGGAGGAAGAGTAGGTGAGTGTGGCTAGAAAAAATAAAAAGAAGAAAACAAGCACCTGCCAAGCGCCTAGCATGTTCCAGGCACTGCGCTAGGCTCTGTGTACCCTCTCCGTAATGTAAATCCTGCCCAGCCGAGATTGTTGGGACATTTGACAGATGAGACCCAGAGAAGGAAGAAGCCAGCTCCTGGGCCTCAGCATCAGTCTCTCTCGTACTCACTGTACCTGGACCCGGCCGGGAGGCTGCATCCCAGGTGTGCTGTGGTCCCACATCTGGCTCTCTCCACCTCTGGAAAGTCCCTGATAAGCCTAGAGCAGGGCGTTAGCAGAGCCTTAGGGAAGGAGCTGCTGAGGGGAGAGTGGGGCCGCCCTTGGGACAGAAGATGCTGAAGGAGCCAGGTGAGGGCAGGGGAGTAGGTAAGGCCACCTGGAGCTGATGTTCTGCGAGAAGAAAGCCTGGACCAGAATCCTGAGGGCCACTGCCTTTGAAGGGGCACTTTCTGTCTGCTGACCTCCAAGGACAGACTATTTAAACCCACAGCGTCGGCACCCTGGCTGGACCCGAAGCAGGCACCCAATAAACACTTGCTTTGTCCGTGAGCGATGCCGTCTTGGGGAGGCACCGTTGCAGCAGCTCTGGCCAGGATGCCTTTCCCCCGTTATCCCACTGATGTGGGTGTCTAAAATTAGCTGGTCGATACTGTAAATACTGCTGAAAGGTCAGGCCTCCGGCAGCCCATGGCAGGGAAATCTCAACACTGAGTGACTTTGACCAAATGAGAAAGCACAGCTGTTTAAAATTGTAACGCTGGCCTGGAAAGAGCTCAGGGCTGGATCGTCTGTGATCCCTCCCTGCCTCAACCACCCAGGACCACTGTCACCTCGTCCTGCTCATTCTACCCCAAGAACAGCTCCTCATGCCATCAGCCCGACCCCTGCCCCAGTTCTGGCCTCACCACTTTCACCTGGAGGGTCACTCAGCATCCTTCCTCACTGAGCTCCCATACCCTCCATCCATCCACCCTCCAAACTGGCCTCTAGAGAAACTGCTGAAGAATACACATGATGATCACCATCATTAGTTTAGCATTTACTAAAGGAATAGTATCTGCCAAGCCCAGTACCAAGCACTTTACACATATTAATCCACTTATTCCTCAGAACAACCCTGGGACAAAGCTACTATTATCATCCCCATTTTACAGATGGGAAGACCAAGGCTCAGGGCAGCAGAGCGCATTGCTTCAGGGCCACAGCTACTAAGTAGCAGGTCTGGGGCTCCAACCCCGATTTGTCTGCCTCTGAAGTCCTCATTCTTGACCTCTGCACCATGCTGAGCAGCCAGAGATGGATGAGGCCTGGCTCCCTACGGGAGCTCAGAGTCTCAGGGGAGACAAACAGGCACAGAGAGCTCTTACCAAACAATGAGGTAGGTGCTTCGCAGTATGAATGAAATGCTGTCAGAGATGGTGGAATTTAACTGGCTGGGGCAGCTGGAGAGGGTTCACTGCCTGGCTGAGGAACTGGCCTTGGAGCTGCTGGAGGGTGAACGGGACGAAAGGGCATTTTATGCAGAGGGAACAGCATATGGGGCCTTGGTACACTGAGTAAGACAGAGTTCTGACCTGGGTATCGGAAGAAGTAACAGGGACGAATCAAGAGCGCCCAGTGTTAGTGTATATATGTCCATGACTCTCTCTCGCCCTGTCACAGCTCACCCTTCCCCCTTCCCATATCCTCAAGTCCGTTCTGCAGTAGGTCTGTGTCTTTATTCCTGTCTTACCCCTAGGTTCTTCATGACATTTTTTTTTTTTCTTAAATTCCATATAGCTAGTGGGAAGCAGCCGCATGGCACAGGGATATCGGCTCGGTGCTTTGTGACCGCCTGGAGAGGTGGGTTAGGGAGGGTGGGAGGGAGGGAGACACAAGAGGGAAGAGATATGGGAACATATGTATATGTATAACTGATTCACTTTGTTATAAAGCAGAAACTAACACACCATTGTAAAGCAATTAACCCCAATAAAGATGTTAAAAAAAAAAAAAAAAAAACTTGGTCTTTGAAATAAAAAAAAAAAAAAAGAGCGCCCAGTGTGACTAATAATCACCTTACACCAAATATGTCCTGAACTGAGCCCCTGCTGTGTCCCCTGAAGCCGGTCCTGCTACAGCCATTCTTATCTCCCTCAACAGCAGCTCCCTTTCTCCAGATGCTCATCCCAAGCGTCTGGGTGGCATCCTTGATTCCTCTCTTTCTCTTCCATCTTCCATCTGGCCCATCAGTAAATTCATTCCAGTCTACTTTCAAACTGTGTCCAGAATCTGCTCACTGCCCAAGCTCAGCCCCCCTGCTCTTGCTCTCGGATCATTGCCGTAGGCTCCGAACTTGTCCTTGCCTGACCAGTCTATCTTCCATTGTGGTCAGAGTGACTCTTTAAAAGCAAGTCAGATCATGTCACCTTTCTGCTCAAAACCCTCCAAGGGCTCCCATCAGAGTAAATCAGAGGAAAGGACCAAGGCTTAAAGGGAGAAGAGAACCTCCAGGGCGACAGAATCCAAGGCACCCTGTGTCTCCGGCCTTTCCTTCTCTCCCCCTTTTCCTCTCCCCTCTGGCCGCACCAGTCGCCAGCAGTTCCTGGAAACTCCTGCCTGTCACCTCCAAGTCCCTGCATTGGCTGCCCCACTGCCCGGCGTCCTCATGACTCATCTTCTCACTCCCCGCAGGGACTCACTCAAGCCACCTTCTCCCCGAGGCCATGTCCTCTCTAAAACGTCAACCTTCCTCCTCCACCATATTTCAGATCCCCTTTCCCTGATTTAATTTTTCTTTTAAACGCCATTAAATGCCACTATTTGACATCCTTGATATTGGACTTACCTGGAGACTTGCCTCTTTGCACCACTAAAATGTAAACTGCATGAGAGTGGGAATTTGATTTTATTTTATTAGCCACTTGGGGCTGATAGACAAGGAGAAAGAAGAAGGGTCTGGTGGAAAGGCGGGAGAAATCAATTTGTGGTCAGGAATTGTGAGCCCCTGACGTTTGCTATTCCTGAAGGGGAGCCCTTCTGGGGAGAGACGAGGCAAGGAAGGAGGGGTGGCTGGAGTGGATCTGGGAAAGGAGAGTCTCTACCATCTGAGGCTTCATCACCTCGGACACTGAAACCACCTAGGATGCAGGCAGAAGACAAGGAAAGGAGAAGCAGTCGCCTGGGAAAGCCACAGCGCTGGGTGGATGAGAGATGGGGGGGCGGGTACTTCCACCAGTGATGTGACCTTGAAGCAGGAGCTCATTGGTCTGAAAGCCACACTGTGATCCAGTTACCTCTGACCACTGTTAATGCCTTTTCAACAAGGCTCTTGGTCACCTCCAGGTCGAACGAAGTCTAAGCCTCCCAGGGGCGTCAGAAATCCCTGGTCATTTGTCTTGACCTGCCACCCAGGCTCGGTCCTTCTAACGTGGGCTTTTGAAAGGCACGCAGACCTTGGAGCCAGAGGATCTGGGTCAGAGCCCTGGTTCTACTATGGACTCACCTCTCTGAGCCTCATTTTCCCATCTGCAAAATGGGGATAAAAATGTCTAACACACAAGGTTCCTGTACGAATTAAACGTGATACGCCTATGCAAACAGAATACACGACATATACTTAGCGCTTGACAAACAACAGCTGCTGTTTTTACCACTCGTGTCTCTGAGTCTCAGTCTGTCCCTCTGTATCACGAAGCCAGTGTTACCAACGCAAGGGTTTGTCTAAGGATTAAATGATGATAGGTTGATGAAAATGTTCGCAAAGAGTATTGGGTAGTGGGAGTTATACCATGTAACGCCAGTATACCTACTCTTTCCTAAACGTTCCTTCTCCTTTCACACCCCCGAGCCTTTGATCAAGCCCTTCTCTCTGGCTGCGAGGCCTCCCTCACTCTGCTCCCTCTGCCCTTGCCTGGGCTTCCCTCAGCGTCCTGCTCAGCCCATCTAGCCCTAGAGCTATTTATTAGTTCTTTACTTCTGTCTCCCGTTAGGTTGTGAGCTCTTGTAGGGCACAGGGTTGGAGTTCCCACACCAGGGGGTCTGCAGCTCCCTGCTCAAAGCTGTGCCCATGATGGGCACTTGATAACTGTGGGTTTAATTGGATTACGATAAAAGAATCAAGGGGAGCAGCTATCTCTCCTTTAACTCCTCTTCCCATCAGATGTCTCACTGCTTCTCCAGGATAGGAATTAATGGAATCAAGGGCCATTTTCCTAGAGAAAAGCAGCTAAGTTAGGATTTTAGAAATAATTTTGGTTCTGTGTTATGTCCCATTTGAGGGAGGAGAGGAGACTCAGATAAACAAATTCACAGCAAGCAGGCAGAGGTATCCCCATTGCTCTTAATAAAGGATGCACTTAATCTCTTAAGATCATGTACGAAGTGCCCTCCCGCCAGCTAAGATGCCTTGCAGTGCCTAAGCGTCCCCATCTGCCACGTGGAGGCTCAGAGCTGGAGCCACAGGCCTCCTGGCTCTGCTTCAAGTTCTGGCTGCTCGCACAGTGTTCAGGGTGGCGTTTGCTCAGCCTTTGCTCGACTCCAGGAGGTCTCGCTTCTCTGGAGCTCCAGGTCATCGGCTGTTCCCCGCTGCTTCCTTCACGGCCCATTTCCCAGGCCTTGGTGCATCTCCAGCCTGGACCATCACTTCAGCTCCTTTGCCAGGGTTCTTGCTCCCCCAGACTCCCACTCCAGTGCACCCTTCACACTATCTTTCTGGAGCACACTTCTGAAAATGCCCGGTCCTCCTTTATCACTTGGAAAACTCCTATTCTTCCTTCAAAACCCAGCTTAAATGTTACCTCATCTCTAAAGCTCTTTTCTAAACTGTCTATACAGAAGCCTACTCCCTTAACTCCCGTGTATCTCTTTTAACACTTGCCATGTTACAGAAGCTTGTTTTGACATGTCTCTCTTCCCTGCCATGTGCCCTTAAAGAACCTGAACAATGTTTGAGGAATTCTCTGTGTTTCTGGTGCCAGCGGGGGTGAGAGGATGGAGGGAAGTTGCTCTGCATCTTGAGCATGACCAAAGTTCCCCGGGAAGCAGCTTTCTCTGCCCTTCACGGGGTCCTCTGCAATTCCCTGGCTTGGGGGTACAGGTGGTGCTAAGAAGGTTAGTGGTTCTAGCTAAGCAGACAGAGGTCAGCGCAAGGTCCTGTCCCAGTGAGAAGACTGGAGAGCAAATCACAGAACCGGATGCAGGCACGGAGAGCTGGGAGAAGACAGAGGCTGCCTGGGTACCAGCTGCCCAGGGCTCACCCTCAAAACAGGGCTAAGGCACCTTGGCCTTGCAGAAGCTCCTGATGGAGGGTCTGAGCCTGGCAGAATGACTGCTCTGAGCTGTGAGCTCCTAGGGCACAGAAACTGGCTCTTTGCTCTGTCTTCCAGCATCTCCCGGCACAGAGCCGAACAATGAGAGTATCTGTAGAACAGAAGTGGCGGGATGCGGCTTGTTGGCTGGGGTTGGTGCGGAGAGCAGAGGACAGAGAGCCTGTAGTTTGGAGGCACCAGGGCCTGAAGCCACGCAGAGCTGGGGAAGGCAGGGGTGGACACACACACACACCACAGACCCCAGGAGCCCAGCTTCTGACTCCCAACTCCCCAGCCATTAAAGATCGCTATGCTCTGTTCTAGTTGGGTTGAGTTGCCCTTGCCAGAGCCCTGAGGTCTATCCACCTCCTCACAGCGATTCAGAGGCCCTTGAAGGGTGGATGATGTGATGCCCTTTATGCAAACAGCAGCTCTGCGTGTCCCATCTGGGGCCTGACTTCCCCAGCTCCGCTGGAGGCTGCCAGTCTGGGCTGTGGGCTGTGAGTGGTGCATTTCCAGAGCGTGTCATCAAGAAGAAGTTACGTCAGAGTCCGAGCAGTGATTGTCTCTGGGTGATTCGTTTTCAGGAGAGTTTAACTGTCTTCCTTATCCTTTTCAACATCTTCCTAACATGGACAATATACCCATACTATCGTGAAGACACGAAAATGTAACAACAAATACTCTCTGTAGTGTAAAGAAAAGTATCATGAAAATACCGCCTATGTGGTGTGGAATTGACATGGTTGGAAGAGTTAGGAAAGACTTAGGAAGACGTTTAGGATTCTGGAAGGATGTGAAAGCAGTGGGATGCCACCTGTATCCTTGACTAGCCCGTGGTGCCATTGGGTGGGATGGCAGGACCTGCTCAGGTGCAGTGCGAGATGTGGCTATAACAGAAGGATGGGCCCAACTCTGAAAAGTTCTGAATGCCAGGAGAGATGCAGACTTGACCTTGAAGGAGACAGGGAGCCATCAGGGACTGGTGAGCTGGGGAGCTCCGGGTCAGCGCCGAGCTGCTGATGGACCAGTCTGGCTGCAGTAACAGCGTGGAACGTGGTCATTTCAGTGGGTGAGATGGGATGGGAGACTGAGCTGCAGCGGTCGGGGGCTGGAGAAGGGAGCAGACACGGGGAGCAGCGCGGGATCCTGCCGGGCAAACCTTCTAAACCAGAGAGAGATGGGAGGCCCGTTTGAAGAGATGCGATGCTCGGGAGGCAGAGGAAGAGGGGTACAGGGGAGTGACGTGCTCAGACCCACCCGAGGTAGACCTGTCTGCGTCCCTCCTGCCACAGACTTAATTCAAGTCCCCGTCACCTCTCCCTGAATTATCAGAACAGCTTCCAAACTGCACCACTGTGCTCCCCTGTGGCTCGCTCACACCCAGGCTCCAAGGGCAGCCAGTGGGCACTTGGTAAAGCAGGGCCCCTCAGACTTGGAGGTGCACACGAGTCATGGGGGCCCTGTTAACATGCAGGTTCTGATTCAGTAGGTCCAGGGCGAGGTCAGAGAGTCTGCCTTTCAAGCATATTCCGGGTGGTGGCCAAGCTGCTAGTCCTTGGACCACACCTCGAGTAGCAGGATTCTAAAACCCAAGCCTGGTCATCTGACTCTCTTATGTAAAACACTTCAGTGATACCCCATGGCCCAACCAATTGGGTCCAAAGGGCTTCCTTCACAAGGCTCGTGAGGCCCTCCAGGACCCGGCTCTGGCCACCTTCCAGCCTCTTCCCATCCCACTCAGCCCCCCTCTTTCTCTTCTCTCCAGCTGGACTGAACTTTCCCTCTTCACCTGTGAGCTGCTCCTTGAGCTCCAGAACAGCCTTCACGAACTTGTTGCCTGGAACACCGCAATTCTACACTACCATCATCACCATGCACACACGCATGTGCACGCACACACACACTCGTGTGTGCACAGTATCTCTTGGCCTGTGGAAGCCTGTCTTAACCTCCCGTGTCCCCACTTGGTAGCATTTATGTATTTAACTGTTCTGTATCTTTCCCCCTCACCGGCTGGTGGTAGGCATTGATACAGTTTTTTGAGTAGGTCTGAGCCCAACATTCAAATCTTGTCCATGTGACTTTGAGACCAGTGATATTTCATGAAACCACGTTTCTCCCTTTTCAGGTAGAACTCAGGAAGTCCACCTGAGCAAGCCCTGTCTTCCATGTGTATTTGAACATCCAAACACAGCCTCCAGTATCTAATACGCTGGACCCTCCTCACTCAGGAGCCACCTGGCTCCTTCCCCACTGCTGAGGTCACTCAGGTTCCATTACACTCTGGCCCTGACGTAGGTCCTGAATCAGGAGCTCAGAGGATGCTGGTCTTTGTCTGACCTGGAGCCCTGGAGCTGGTACCTTGGATCCTGGTGTCTACTGAGAGCCAGCACCACCTTACCCCACAGCCCAGGGACCACCTTTTCCCTGACGCCTGCATGCTGCTTGAAGGGTTCCCCCAGGGTTTCAGGTTTGGACTCTGTCAACTGTGTCATCAGGTCTGGGCTGTGGTCTATGGCTAGAGTCCTGATCTCATCATCCATTCAGTCTACTAGGTGGCTATTAGCTGAGCTCTATCAAGACACTCTGTCACCTCCACCTGGACTGCCTTAACACCGATTGGCAGTCTGAGTGGCCCCATCGTCTCCAGAGTTAATATCAGCTGGTCAGGCTGGAAATCCCCCTTTACTGACGGGCATTTCTCCAACGCTTATCCCATTCCCCAAAACTGTGCCCAGCTTGGGTTGAGATTCTGCCCATTTTATCACCTCCAATCTGTTGATGCAGTTAGTGTTCCCATGCCCAGAAGGTCACAAGAAATTCCCAGCAGCTTGGATGAGGACTCATATTCTAGGGTCTTACATTAGGTTGCACAGCTCCGTTGTACTATGTGTGTAAATGGTGCCCATTGGAGCAACACACATGGCAGCCCTACAGTCTGACCCTCTGGGCAGAGATCTTTCCATAAACAAAGACCAGGTTAGCATGAGGCTAGGAGACCTCCATATGACCATGGGGGGGGGGGTCCCACTGAGTCAATCCTGGGGTCTCAAGGATTCTGATGGAAGGTCATCAGCAGAAAATACAAGCTGAAATGACTCCATTTTACCTCCGTGAGTCACTGAGAGTTTCAGATTCTCATCACTTACTGAGGCCGAAGTCCAAATGCAGATGATCTCTCTTGAGTCTGGGAAGGGCATGAGAAAGGAGGGACCATCATTAGGGAATCTGATGAGATGCTGATTGCTGCTAACCAAGCTGGATTTTCCTTTTAAATTATTCATCAACACAAGTTCAAATGTTTGTGTCCAGGCAGCCATCTAAAAATTAAATACGCTGATACAGTTAGGAAAAATTGCCCTGTCAGAAACACCAAGACTGAATTTGATTACTGATTATTCTATGAATGAATTTATTCTGTTTTAGGCATCTCAGCTAGACTTTGGGAGCTTGTGATGAAAGGAAGGAGGGGGCGGTGTGCATTCTGTTGCTATTTAACTCTCTACCACGCTGACCCAAGTGGTGGGCCTGCTTATCCCTGTGGCTTATCCCTGTGACTCTGAGCAATGCTAATTAGCATTTCCCTAAAGCCTGAATTCCTACCCTTTAACCCAGGCACTGGGTTCTCTGGAGTCCTGTTCGTAGAATGTTCTGGAATCTTGCTTGTGGTCCATCCAAGAGTACTTCCAAAAACTGTTGGTTAGAGAAAATTGAGACTTTCCAGAGAGTTGTACTTGGAGTCAGCAGATCTCACATTTGGGAGTTTATCCTAAAGAGATACGTGACATGTTCAGAAAGATAAAGGCATGGTTCCAGGGCTTGGGGTGGGGGAGGGATGAGTAGGCGGAGCACATAGGATTTTTAGGGAAGTGCAAATACTCTGTATGATACTATAATGATGGGCGCATGCCATTATACATTTGTTCAAACCTATAGAATGTGCAACACCAAGGGTGACCCCTAATGTTAACTATGGATTTGGGGTGATTAAGGCGTGTCAGTAAAGGTTCATCAGTTGTAACAAATGTATCCTCTGCCTCTGGTGGGGGCGTTGATGATGGAAGAGGCTGTGCATGTGTGTGGGGGGGGGGCATATATAGGGAGTCTCTGTACCTTGGTCTTAATTTTGCTGTGAACCTAAGCCTGTTCTAAAAAAAATAAAGTTCTTTTTTTATATTAGATTAAAGGCAAAAGAAATCGAAGCATTGCATAAAATAACAAATGAGAGTGAGGGCTTTCAGCGGTTTCAGAGTCCGGGGAACAATAATTGGAATTCGGGTTACACCAAAAAGGAGGGGCCCTCATAAATATCCTAGGCTTTCAGGTGGGACCTCTGAAGGGTCACATGGAAGCACTGATGGCTAACCAGAGACAGACCAGGCTTTTAACAATTAAAGACAAGGCTCAAATCGCCCCATAAATGGAATGCAGGAGAAAATTAATGTAATTATCTCAATAATGCAAAAAACATATAAAATTGAATACACTTTTATGATTAAAAACTTACAGAAAATGAAGAATAAAAAGAGACTTCCTTAATCTGATAAATCTACAGCAAATTTTATCCTTAATAGCAAAATACGAGAAGCTTTTCCCTGGAGTTTGGGAATAGTTTACTATCAGAAATTCTATTCTGCCTTGTACTAGTGGTCCTAGCCAGTGCAACGAGGAAAGAAAATATTTTTGAGTGTATTGGGTGAGAAAGAAAAATATTAAGTTGTCATTTTTTACCAATGACACGATTGCAATACATAGAAAATCCAAAAGAATTTACAATTATTACAGTAAATACATTAATTTAGCCAGGTCGCTGAGTATAAGATCAATATACAGAAATCAATCATGTCTTTATATGCTAGCCACAAACAGTTGGAAAATGAAAAAATTTAAAGTCTACCACGTATAATAGCATAAAAAATCAAATGCTTAGATATAAATCTAATAAAAGATTTCAGATAACCATAAAAACTATAAACTATAAACTACTATTAGAGAAATTAAAGAAGACCTAAATAAATGAGGGGATATATATTTATACATATATGTTTATATATGTATAGTTTGTAAGTTTATAGACTAGGAGACTCAATATTATAACGACGTCAATTTTCTTCAAATTGATTTACAGATTTAAAATAATACCGATACAAATCCCAGCAGGTGCTGTGATTTTATAGAAACTGATAAGACAATTCTGAAATTTATATAAAATTAAAAGGGCTGAGAACATTCAAGACAATCTTGACACTGTCAGCTATCAAGATTTTTAAAATAAAGGGACGATAACTAACATCGTATGGTACAAAGATAAGCACATAGAGAACGTATAAAACGGCCCACCTTCATGTGTGGATGAGTGTGGGTATGTGTACACACCCAACTGATTTATGACAACAGTGGCACTGCACAACAGTGAGGAAAGGACACTCGTCTCATTAGATAGTGATAGATCAACTACTGGATATCCATATGGGAAAATGAATGTTGACCCCTACCTCACAGCATATGCAAAAACTAATTCCAAATAGAGCATAGACTCAAGTAGAAAAGCTAAAACAATAAAGCTTCTAGGACACAATAAAGGGAACCATCTTCATAACCTTGGAGCAGGCAAAGATTTCTCAAACAGGACACCAAAGCAATACCCTTAAATGAAATGACTGACGGTTGGACTACATTAAAATTCATTCATCAAATGACCCATTAAGAGAGTAAAAAGACAAGCTAGTGTGGGAAAAGATATTTTCAACACATATAACCAACAAAGGACTAGTAGAGAATATGTTTAGGACACCTGCAAATAAATAAAAGAAAGGGTGATAGAAAACTAGTCTAAATATTTGAACAGGTGCTTTACAAAAGAGGATATTGAAACAGCCAATAAACTAAAAATATGTTCAAAATCTTTGGTTATCGGGGAAACACACTTTAAAACCACTGTCCATGAGACAGTCTAAAATAAAAAAGATTTGGGAATTCCCTGGCGGTCCAGTAGTTAGGACTGTGCTTCCACTGCAGGGGGCACGGGTTTGATCCCTGGTTGGGGAACTAAGATCCCATAAGCTGTGCGGCACCACCGAAAAAAAAAATTAAAAATATTTTTAAAAAATCAAATAAAAAAAACTTTAAGTACTGACAAAAATGTAGAATGACTACAACGTCCTTACACTGCTCGTGGGAATATAATTTTGCACAACCATTTTATAAAAGAGTGGAAGCACCTACCGAAGGTGAAAAGATGCATACCCTAGAACCAGCAACCCAGCCCTGGACAGAGGACCAACAGAAATGCCCATCTATGTCTGTAAAAGATATGTATTAGATTGTCCATAGCAATGTTACCGTGCTAGGCAAAAACTGGAAACAATTCCAAAGCCCATTAAAGAGGAATGGGTAAATAAATCATAGTATATTCATAGCATGAAATATTAAACAAAAATAACCAAGCAACTGAGAGTCACAATAACATGGATGAATCTCACAGTGTTGAACAAAAAGCCAGACACAGAAAAACACATATCCTCTGGTCCCATTTATGTAAAATTCTAAATTAGGCAAAATTAGCCCGTTGGTGCTGGGACTCAGGACACTGGTTCCCACTGGGAAAGATTGACTGGGCAGGGGGGATACAAGTGAATTTCTAGGGGGCTGGTAATGTTTTATTTCTTGATCTGGATAGAGCTTATATCGATGTGGTCACTGTGAGAAATTTTAACAAACTGTCGATTTGTAATTTGTGTACTTTCCAGAACATATGTTGTACTCCAATAAAATGGTGTATATATATATATATATATATTTATATAAAATATATTTATAAATATATATTAAAAAGAATATACTTAACTTTGCTCTGGAGGCAAGGCAAACAGGCAAAGGGTAGAAAAAGGACAGTCTTACAGATTAACGATGGGGTTGATGCAAAACACACCTGTTAGGTAGGGAGTACCCTTGTTGGACTAGGAAGGAAAAGATGGTGGGAAGAGGTTGTAGTTTCTCCTATCTTTTCCTTTAAGTTCTAGGAGATGAACTTGTCAGCCAAGCTCCTACCCAATTTGATACTCACCACAGATCCTTAATAACTTGTTCTTTGCTGAGAATAAACATATGCGTCCCAGTGAATTGATGACGATTTTATTGCCTTGGGAGTTGAGGGGATTGTTTCTCATTTTCTGCTTCACCACGCCGTAGTCCAAACACAGCCCCTGTTGAAGAGGAGAAAACTCCACAGAGGACTTGAGTTTATTGGGTATGATCTTATGACTTTCTATCATGAAATAATTTCTAGAACTGGATCCAGAAAGTGAAACAAATCACTGAGTGCATACAGATTTCGGAATATCTTCTTCCCTACCTCCACTTTTGACCCGTCGGCCTATGAGTTTAAATGCTTGGTCTTTCTCAACACTATGACAAAACATGTGCACACACACACACACACACACACACACACACACACATGGGCTTCCTGGCTCTCAGCCCACACTCTTCCCGTTATTTCCTGCACCTTCTATTTTTTTCTTTCTTGGCCGTACCACACAACATGCGCAATCTTATTTCCCCACCCAGGGATCGAACCCCTGCCCCCCGCAGTGGAAGCTCGGAGTCCTAACCACTGGACCACCAGCGAAGTCCCCTCCTGCATTCTCTTTGGACATCCCTTTGCTGAGTGCCATGTTGTTGGCCTGTTTATAAGATGATCTCTCTGCCTCCCGCCCCTTACTCAGACCCAGACCCTGGTTCTCTGAGTCCCTCTGCCTCTCTTGGAAGCAAACATGTGGGCACAGGACAAAAAAGACAATGCCGAAAACCCTCTCAACCTGTCAAGGATTCAGTAAATTGAATTCTGGGGCACAAAGTATCGGCTTGGGCCCCAGCGCGGCCTTGCGGTTTTAGCTCCATCCTCTACTCATTGTCAGGAGTTTCTCTGTCCACAGAAGGTGACGCAGAATGGGCCAGCCCGACCTTTGAAACCATGGCTCCTCTCCTTCTCCACCAGCACCTGTCTGGGCTGCCAAAGTAGTCTTCCTGCTTCTAGCTGCCACTCTTCTGCTCCATTCACTCATTCATTCATTCACTCATCATCTATAATTCACCTATTCCACACTACAGGGACAAGTCCTAGAGCTTGAAAAGCCCCCAAAGTACATCAGTGTCTAACCACTGACCATCAAGATTTGTAATTTCTTTGGCAATGTCCGTGGCCAGAGACTGCACAGCCCTCTTGAGGAGTAACCCCAAATGTGTGTCCTCTGGGTCAGGAAGTACCCGACCCCTGAGGTCACTGAAAGTCCAGCATTCATGGTTATCTAGCTCAAGCAGCCACCTTTGCTAGAAGCTTCTTATAACCCCCCAACTCTGCCCCAGGAACAAGAGAAGGCAGACTTTAAAGAGTATACCCTTTCTGGGCCAGTCCTCAGGCTGATGTAGAGCCCCCCTGGGGACTGAGGTACCATGGCAGCCCCAGGGATGGGTCTGGATGGCAGCCGCCAGCATTTATGTGACTTTCATGACAGTTGCATTAATGCTGCTCTTGGCGCCAGTTTCATCACATTACCTGGCTCCCTTTCAGCACAGAGGCTGCTCAGCGAAGGGTATAATTTCCTGACTCTAATGCATGACAAGGTTTCACTTAAAGGATAAAATTAAATTACCTTGGGAGGCTGACACTGGGAAGTCATAGATAGGACTTGGTCTGCAGGAACGTTCAGGGCTGGGCAGATCAGGGAGAGCTCATGTGAGTCCTTGGTGCTTATGACCATAGCACAGCCTCCCTATGACTTGCAGTTGCTAGTTCCATGGCCAGGGTCTAGGACTGAAGCTACACTGGCCAGAGTCAGGACCCTTTTTCTAATCACAGTGTGTGATGGTCCTAAATTGAATTGGCCCTTTCATAACTGCAACCTATGACCTTGGGGACAGCCATTCTGTGCTCTAACCACTGAGTACTCTGGCCACCTTTTCCTCCAATGAGGATCCCTCCCAAAGCTGGAAGCTTCAGCAGTCATGCATGTGGTTTTAGTGAAGACCTGAGTCACATGGAACCATGTGGAGCTGGGGTTCACAGATGTATTAAGTACCCTCTCCCACCAGAGCCCCCCTGCAGGGCCCACTTCCAAGCTGTCGTTGGACAATTCCTCCCTCAACCACCTGACCTTGCTTCTAGGTACGGACGGAAGCACCTGTGTGCAGGGGATGAGCTGTAATTAGGGGCAGAGTCTGGGTTTAAGTCCTCGCACAATTAATAATCCATTGACTATTAAATTGGAAAGAGAAGGGGGTCTACAGCACAGGAACAACCTGAGAGAGACAACTTGGAGAGGGGATGAGTGTCAGAAGACCCTAGCTTGGCCAAAAACTTTCTGGGCGACCATGGACAGCGCCATTCTTCTCTCCAAACCTCCACTTCCTGTATGTGCAAATCTCCCTTTGGAAACTAGCAATAACCTCTGAGACACTTTCACCTCTGAGACTCTGGGAAAGAACCCAAAAACGTTCAGTATAAAATCAGATCTGTAGAAAATTCAGGCTGGCAGAAGAGTCCTCCTCCAATCTAGCTAATTCACCGGCGCTTCAGGTTTCAGGCCTTAATGAAATTTAAGACTCAGAGCTGACTGACTGTACTTGAACTACCCCATTTATAACTCACACCCCTGACAGATCTCTTTGGAGGGATTGAAGCTTGGGCTGAGGCAGTCTTCAAAGATGCAACACCAATTATTTTTAATATTCATGGAGCGAATCCATTGGGGGGGAGGTTTGGTGCTAAGCATAACAGCTGGACGTGCAGGTTGCAAAGAGACCTAATTTTAGAGTTGTTTTGACATTTTTCCAGGGTTTAGTCATTGGCGCCTGGGATAAGAGGAGCCCAGAAATAGGGAATGTCTCTCTTTAAAGTGTGTGTCTGTCCAGTGACTTTGGAATCACAAAGAACTTCCGAGATAGAAAGGGCCAGGAGTCACTTTGGAAAACAGTTTCTTTAAGCATTAAACATACATCTGCCTTATGGACTTGATATTTCACTCCTAGATATTTATCCAAGAGAAATAAAAACAGATATCCACAAAACTCCTTGCACAAGAATGTTCATAGGTTTTTCATGATAGTCTAAAACCAGATACAGCCCAGATGTCCATCACCAAGAGAATGGATAAATTGTGGTAGAGCCACACAATGGAATATTACTTAGCAATAATTTTTTTAAATCTACTGAGATATGCTGCAACATGGGCAAGCCTCAAATAATAATATGCTAGATGAAAGTAGCCAAATACTGAAGAATACATACAGTGTGATTCCATTTATGTGAAATTCTGGGATAGGCAAACTCACCTATGGTGATCAAAGTCAGATCAGAGGTTGCTCTGTGGTGGGGGGATTGACTGGGAGTGGACACAACGGAACTTTCCAGAGTGATGAAAATGTCCTGTCCTGGACCCATCACATCTCTTCCCCTCCACGCCTCATGTTAAAGGCATTGATTGATTGATTTCCTGTCCCCATGCTTTCAGTCTTCTGTTTTGGCTTACGCCATTCCCTCCTCCAGGAAATCCCCTCCTCAGCCAATGCCTGCAGGCCCAGATGCTCTCTATCTTCCAGGACCTACTTAAAATTCCCCCTTCTCCAGGAAGCCTTCCCTGCTCTACCCCTACTAGTGGCGGTTACGCTGTCCTTCCAGCATTGACCCCTATAGTTTGGGGGTTTTTCTCCCTATCTTTCTTTTGGCTTTGACCACTCTTTGTAGTTTTGTTAACAGCAGGTTGTATCCATGCTTTAAATCCCTTGCTATATTATGACCTTGCCAGCAGCCAGGGCTGTGTGGATTCCACACACCCCAACCCCTAATAAAGGACCCACAGTAGATGACCGATATATGCACAGGGAATGAAGGAATGAGTGACACGCGAGTCTTCCTCTTTGTTTCTGTCAGACACTGCACTGTGCTCTGGCTCCTTTTATTTTTCAGTCGTGTAGGATGCAAGCCACACGGATCTTTGCAGGAGCATCCTCTGGGCCCCGGGAGAGGACTGAGCTGCCAACTTCTCATGGAGTAATTAAATGACAAATTACCTACAGGCTCTCAGCTGGAAAACCTATAGGAGCACAGCCTTTCCATATTCATATGATTTAATCAAATCTGAATGCTTGGAAGAACTTCATAGCCTTTGTTCCAAAGGCCTGTATTTGCAGATGGGGAAACTGAGGCTCAGAGCAGGACAGTGGTTCAATCAAGAATACACAGGGCTTTCTTTTATTCTCCTCATGTTTCCATGGAGTGAAGGAGCTTCCATTCCACTCACCAGGATGGGACGGGATTGGAGGAATATTTCCCATCCTCTCCAACCCCTTCCTCCGAGAAGAGGAAAACCTTACTGTGACCACCGGCCAAGCATTGCCCAGTGTTTCTCATAAACCGTATTCACCCCCAGCTGCTTCCTCCATGCAGTAGGCTCCGGGATGGGATTCCCTCCCCCCACCAAACAGTCACCTAGCGGGGGCCCAGATTCTCTAGGTATTCCAGCCCTCACTAGGTGGGTAAATGAAATACAGGGGGAAAAAAAAAACAAACTCATTTGTCATATGTTGAGCTCGGCCCAAGATGAGTTCATCAACCCACCTCTGTTGCTAATACAGTTGATATTGTATTTTGATCCGTATATGGTGTCTTGGGTCTGTTTTCAGAGTCATAGTTAATTGTCACCCTCATTCTCAACATGGGGGCAAGCAGCAGTGCCCAGGGATAGCCACCCGCTCAAACAATTCCCCTAGAAGTGGGGTAGGAACTGGGGAAGAGGAAGTGTCAGGGCTGGTGCCCCAGTTTCTGGTCTGGGTGACCAGGTGGATGCGGAAATTGATCTCTGGGGCAAAAACAGATGCTACGGGGAGCAGCAGGTTCGGGGAGACGAAAGTGAGTGTAACTTTTGCCACACAGTCTGAAGAGCCATGGAACATCTAGATGGAGATCTCCAGGAAACAGATGGAGGTAGGACCTGGCGCTCCCGAGAGAGCCCTCAGCTGAAGGTAGAGATTTCAGAGCCATGAGGGCACACAGGTGGGTATATGCCCACGGACAGCATGCAAAGTGCGGTGAGGACTGAGGACAGAGTATCCCGGGGCTCCAGGTCTGAGTGGTGGGGGGAGAATGAGAAAACCGGCAAAGACAGTGGTTCTCAAATTGTGGCCCACAGATCAACAGCAACAGCGTCACCTAACAACTTGATAGATACACACATTTCCCGGCCCCAGTCCAGACCTACTGAATCAGAAACTCTGGGCTTGAGGCCCAATCAGTGTTTTCATAAACCCTCCAGGTAATTCAGATGTCCATTAGAGTTTAAGAATCTCTGGCATTAGGGATCATCTTCTCACACATCTTTAATTAGATTCATTTCTAGGTATTTTTCTAAGCATTTGGTAGGTTTTGATGCTATGATAAACATTATTTTTAAATGTATTTTTCTGGCTGTTGGTTGCTGGTATATAGAAATACAATTGATTTCTATTGGTCTTGAATCCGGCAGCCTGGCAAAGTTCACTTATGAATTCTACTCATTGATCCACAGATTCATCCCTTTGGACTTGCTATGTGACGGGTGAATGATATGGGATGATGACAGAGAAGGGGTCACAGGTTTAGAAATCAATAGAACTTCTGTAAACTCAATAAGAAGCTATTTCTTTGGAGAAAAGGAGTCCAAAGTTAGACTGGAGGGTGTTCTGCTGTGTGCTACAGGGGTGTGCATGCGTGGTGTGAAAACCCAGGCACAGAGAACTTTCCAGATATCATGTAGCTGAAGTGTGGGCAGGATAGCAGGAAAGTCAGAATCACCCCCCTCTGTCCCACTGTCACTGCCATGCTTCCCCTTAGCAAGTCAGAGTTTGACACAGAGATTGACTAAATGAAATATAATTCCCAGGTAAGGAGAAGTGGATTTCTCAGATCTGGACAGGATTCTATGCCAGTTAAACTGACCAACCATCCTGGTTTGCCCTGGGACTGAGGGGTTTCCCAGGATGAGGGACTTTCAGGGCTAAAGCCAGGACAGTCCTAGGCAGGCTAAGATGGTTGGTCACCCTGACTTCTAACTTGGCTTCCGTGGAGCTGAGCAACCTGGTGGACCAAAGAAATCCGAAGAGTCCATCATGAGAGTAATGCCTGACCCCAGACACTTAAGGAGTAAAGATCTGTTTGGAGAACCGTGAATGTTCCCCAGCTTCTACGTTCATTTCATAGTCCTTTATTTTTGCAGACCTATAAGGAAGGCTCTAGCAATCAAGTTGCCTGTTTCTTTCATCTGCCTTCCCTGATACTGTGCAGACTGTATCTTTGTACTGATACTGTAACAAAGACTTACAGAGTTTTTGTTACCAGAGTTCTCCCAGAATCTTTTCGCAGTCAGTACCTTGGAGTTTTTGACCACCGATCACCAGGATCCGGGTACCATCCACTAAGACGCCAGTTCCTAGTTATGTTTCCCCCTTGACACTTAAGACACACGTTGTCATGCATAATTTCTATCTCTCAGCCAAAACTTCACCACTTTCCCTGCAAGAAAGCGCATCTTTCCTGCAAGTGAGTAAGACCGTTACAGGGATAACCTTGAATTCTCTCAAATTTTAATTTTTTTTAAAAATGAAATCTTTCGCAAACGTCAGTCGTTATTATTAGTCACAGACTACCGTCAACATGACACGTGTGCATGCCAGCGCACTGAGATACTTCCTTGAGGACCACCAGATCTGAAACAAGTCGCTTGGGGTAAGAGGATATAACCATGTGTGGACAGGTGACAGGAGAGATGTTAGAAGCGACCAAAAGTACTGGCCAGATGGGGATTCCATGACTGTAGTCTCCGGACTGCAGGGTCCATGGCCGACAGCCCTAGTGAGTCACGGACATCATTCACCATCTGTCTGCCCTCCCATCATTCCTCCTTCTCCCACTGTCTCTTTGCGGAAGGCTAAGTCTCTGAGGAGAGCTGTAACTTCACAGCCCTCTCCCGGATAGGCAGGATGTTGAAGATCCAGGTGTCCTTGGCATCTGGTCCTGCAGGGTCCCTGCCATACCGCATCACTCACAGGTAAATGGCTTCAGGAGCAGCCTTGCATGAGGCAGGGAGAAGGGGAAGGACTCTGGACATTGAATCATAAAGCCCAAGCTTGGGCCCTAGCGTAAGCCCTCTGAACCTTAGTCTCCTCATCTCACTTCTCTCAAACTTTGCATGCTTGAAATCACCATTTTGCAGCCAACGGTGTAATAATTGGTATAGGCAAGAATCATCAATGGATGCTAAAATCATTGGGTGAAATGATATCCGGTAACAGGATATTCACACAGTCTCCAGGGATCATCCCACAGTTACCTGTTAATTACAAAAGGAAAATGTACTTCTGCAACGGCAAAGGCTGGTGGATGCCATCTCAACCAAGTGAGCAAATGTGGCACAAACCGACAGTATGTATCTCCTGATATGCTACAGTGGAAAATATGTAACATCAGCAAGAAAAAGTGTTTGTGTGTGTGTGCCTGTGTGTGGAGAGAGAGAGAGAGAGAGAGAGGGGTTAAAAATGACTGAACCTAGGTGAAGGGTATATTGTTTCTTTTACTATTCTTTCAACATTGTTTATTGGTTTGAAATTTTTCTAAATAGAAAGTTGGGGAAATCTGAGTATGGCATTGGACTGGAGTGGATTTCACCTAGTGCCCCACGACCTCCATCACCAGCCCCGCCCCCCAGCCCTGGAAGGTCCCTGGGGGGCCCCCATACTGCTCTGAATGGCTCTTCTCACTTAGAGATCTACCTGTATCCTGAGAGAATGCTTGAGGAATCGCAGTCTCTGGAGACTAGAAGTTTGTTTCACTGGATTGCATTCCCCTTTCTGGGGTTTTATAGTCTTGCTATGGACCTTAATATGTGATAAGTTTCTTGGGCTCTCCAGAATAAACTGGGCACCATGCAGCAAGACTGGGAACAGTAAGTCTATGAGGTGCTAGGGTTCCTGTCCCATTGAATACTGGCAGACAGGTCTAGCCACGAGCAGCCCCACCAGCATGCCAGCAGCTCTGGTTTCCTCACCAGCAACGGAAGCCTCAGATTCACAAGAATAAAAGTCTGGGCTGGACTTTACAGATCATTAAACCCTAACACCTCTGTCATACTGGGACTGTCTCAACAACATTCACGCCTACCGCCAAAACCAAGCAAAGACAAGTTCTTTCTTGCACACTCCTACTGATGGGCTGCTCACTACTTTCCTTGACAGCCCCTTTCAGTTGTGGTCAGTACTGTCTGAGAAGCAGAAATCTTGAAGCTTCTACCATCCAGTCTCAACATTGCCTTTGGAGGTCTCAGTGCACACCTGAACCCTTTCTCCCCCAGAGAGCTCATCAGAAATGGGTAGACAGAGACTGTGGCCCTGCTGACCCCTTGGAGCTCTGTTCCTGGCAAGCCCTCAGCCTCTGCTGTTTCACTTGGAATTAGGTTCCTAGTCTCCTCCTCCTCTCGGTTGCCCTCACTTGTCATCATCCATATCGTCTATATTTCTGGTTCACCACCCTCCATGCCCCCAACCCTCCCCACCCCATTACCATGTTCTGTGATGTCTGCCTTGGACCACCTATTATGCACCACTCCAAACTGTACCACCTGCAGAAATGTCAATCTAATCGGGGCTCGTGTATGTACATCTTCTGAAGGGCAATTATTCCTCTTCACGCGAGGCTGGAACTAGTGCAGAATACCTCCTGTGGTCTAGGTTGTCCATTTAATCTTCCCATCAAGCCCATGAGGTCAGTTGGAACACTCCCAGCTTACAAATGAGGTGACAGGCTCATAGGGCTTAAATAAAGACTTGCCAACTAATAAATGACGATGACAGATTCGTGGTCCCAGGTCTGCGGGATTCCTAAGTCCAGGCTTTATCTTCCACGTCACATAGGTGCCGCGTGGTTTACCCCCAAGGATGAGCTTGACGCTGCAAGACAGGTGATACCCGTCAACACCTGAGGACCAGGTGTCAGCCTCGGAGCACATACAGGGGACTCCTCGTCCTCGCACAGCTGCCCAGATGTGAGGATGCTGCATCAAAGCTGACGGCTACGTATTTCTGGATTCAGCCTTCTGCACGTTCCCAAGTGAGTTTTGGCTTCTGGGCTGTATTGTAGCACAGGGAACATCAATTACCCCTAAACCTTGTACGATACTCCTGTGTATTAGTTCTCTATTGTGACAGAACTAGTTACTCCAGAACTTAGTGGCTTAAAACAACAGATACTTGTCTCCCCTCAGTTTCTGTGAGTCAGGAATCTGGTGGCCGCTTAGCTAGGTGGTCCTGACTCAGTGTCTCACCAAGCTGCACCGAAGGTATCAGCTGGTATTGCAGTCACCTGGAGCTTCCCTGAGGCTGGAGGATTCGCTTCCAACTTACTCCTGCGACTGTGGGAAGGAGGCATCGGTTCCTCCTCATGCGGACCCCTCTCAGGGGACACTTATGACACAGCAGCTGGCTTCTCCCCGAGTGAGTAATCCAGGAGAGCGAGGGGGCTCAAGACGGAAGCCATAGTTGTCTTTATGAATCCTTTTATAATCTAACTTCAGATGTGATATACCATCATTACCTCTGAAATAGTCTATTGGTCATACAGACTAACCCCAGTACTATGTAGGAGGGGGCTACACAAGGGCATGAACAAGAGGCAGGGATCATGGGCGCCATCTTGGAGGTTAGCTATCACATCCTGAACAACCCACTTTTCCCTAAATCATGTGTGACTTCTGCTATCTGCTTGGGCACATTTGAGAGGCCACAGGAGTTCCAAAGATACACGTGTGCATGTGCGTGCTTACACACACACACACACTCCTTAAAGAGATCCATAATCCTCCCTTCCTCAGCCATCCTTGAATGATGCTTTTGAGCAAAAGGAAGCACCTAGAAGATGGGTGCTGGGTTAAAGGGGATTCAGGTTTCCATAGACAACAGGACAAGGAAGCAAGGCCAGGAGGAGATGGTTGTTATGATTGTATCTAAGCAAAAGGAGAGGAAGGAAGTGAAGTCAGGAGGGGAACAGAGTGCATAGTTAACAAGTGGGTCATCTCTAATTGGAGATCTCCGTGTCGCTCCAGAACTGGAACACTTGAAACCGTTTTTAGCATCGGAGATGACAATAGTGGTCTATGAATGTGGGAGTCTGAATGCACATGAGGCAGAGGTGAGGGGAGGAAATGTAGTTGTAGGACAGTAGGGCAAGGAAATTGGTCACTTTTATTTCTCTATATCCATGGCTGTTCCCATATCCTCACTTTATCTTTGGAGATTTCTCCTGCTCTTGTTTCTAATTTAACATAGTCGCGTTTCTTCTCTTTTTCAAAATTTTCTTAATTAGGTTAGCTAGTGGTTTACTTACTTCATTGCTTTTTTCCCCCTGAAGTACCAGCTCTTATATTTCTTAGTTCTACTGGTTTTAATTCATTAATTTCTGTCTTTATCTTTGGCTGTTCCTTCTACTGCTTTCCTTAAGCTTATCTTATTCTTGTTCTTCCTAACTTTTGGAGCTGAGCCCTTAATTCATTTATTTTCATTTCTTAAATGAATAATTAAGTATTTAAGATTGTGACTTGTTTTCTGCCTTAAATTCAACCCTGTCTCATACTGAGGCTTTGATTCCTGTTTTCTTTTTGCTGCGTTTGCCAGGTATGGGCTCAACTATGCTTAATTTTTTAATCTGTCTTTGGTCCTCGGTTTTAGATGCGTTTTGTCTACAGCGTATAATTTACCTTTGCTTTTACAAGACATCTGAGAGCTTTTTCTTTAATAAGAGTGTTTATCTCATTTGCAATTACAAATAAGACATTCATGTTTGTTCTTAGGCTGTATAACCAAACATTTTAAAAATAAACAAAAGGAAGCATTAAAAATTTAAAAGATGACAGGACTGTTTTATTTTCTTTCAAAGGTTTTTCCTTTGGTAATTGGAAAGGTTTAGCTCTTGTGTTTGTTTCTCTTAATGGTGCTAGTTTTCACTTTGTAGACTGTACTCCTATCAACCATCTCTGATGCACCCCTTAGGTCCTCTTGGCCTCACCTGTCTCTTGTTCCAGGCATCACTGCAGTGACCAGTTTCAGGCAGGCACAACCTGATGGTACCATGGGACATGAGGATACCACACACGTTCCACATGCAAGTGCAGGGGTGTTTACAGCCCACGGAGTAAGCCATTAACCAGTGGGAAATAGGAGTTTGTAAATAAATTCTTCCCACTTTCTCTCCCTGGACGGATTGTCCTGAAGCACAGTTCATTAGTTTGCTCAGGCTGCCGTAGCAAATACCTCAGACTGGGGGGCTTAAACAATAGAAATTTTTTCCCCCAGTTCTGGAGGCTGGAAGTCCAAGATCAAGAGGTCTGCAGGTTTGGTTCCTTCGGAGGCCTCTCTCCTTGGCTTGCATATGACTGTGTACTTGCTGTGCTCTCACCAGGTCATTCCTCTGTCTGTCTGTGCCCTAATGCCCTCTTCTTATAAGGACATCATTCATATTGGATTAGGGCCCACTCATATGACCTCATTTTAAATTAATTACCTCTGAAGGCCCTATCTCCGAATACAGTTGTATTCTGAGGTACTGGGGGTTAGGACTTCAGCATATGAATTTAGAGGGGTGGGAAGACAATTCAGCTCATAACAGTTTATATGACTTCCCTGAGTGCTGTCCCATGAGATGCAAGGGAGTCTTCCTGTGTCATTCTTTTTGTCCTTCACTTCTACTTCCTGGGATTGATCTATTAAATTATATTCCACAAGCTTTGCCTATGGCTGTGCTTCCTGGGAGGTCAGACCAAGACAATATTTAAACCTGGAGTTATCACCTTTAGAGGGTACCACTTAGTCCTCTACTCTGAGCGATGAGAACATGAATATGGTTCATGTCTCTATTTCCTCCCATCTCATCTCATTTCCCAATTTTGATGACCATATTGTGGCATGTTCATATACCCAGCACTTGCCTTATCTCTCTGAGCCACATTCTTTGGCCCCAGCTTTGAAAGATGAGGAAGTCTGCATACCTCCCACTTTGCTTCACATTCTGTGTCAAAATTATTACATTTACATTATTACTGCATTGTCATGGCTTATAACATTTACAGTGTACACTGTTAACCTTGGTTCTCAGAGTCCTTTACTCTCAGCTCCACAATTTAAATGGAAACTTTGCTTACCGTTTGCCCTTTATGGTGATTTATTTGTAGTAAAATGACTTCTAGTAAGCACTTTCATCTGAGAAGACCTTATGAAAATTACATTCACTGAATTATTACACGTTTCATGATAATCACCCCTTGCTCTTTTCTGGAGTGACACCTTAGCAGGGAATAAAATTCTTCATAGGTGACTGGGGAAATTTTATTAGTATTAGTTGCCAAATATTAGTTGCCCTCTTTGTAAGAAGGCTACACATCATTGCTTCCTGCCATGTGACAGGTAGGCGAGATATATTCCCCTCCCCAATTGGTCACGTGACTCACTTTGGCCAATCAAGTATGAGTTGAAGAGCCAGTTCTGAGAAGATTGAAGAGCCTTTGTGTGCGTCTACCAGTTCTTTTGTTTTTTTTACCTCTTCTAGGAGTATGGAATGTCTCACATAGGGGCTGCCTTTTCAGCCTGGATACTAGGCTGAAGAAAATACTTAGAATGAACAGAATACATGGAGAAGAGGCCACAGCCAACCCACAGCTGCCATAGCCAAGATGTAACACAAGCAGGAAATCAGCTATCGTGGTTGTAAGCCCTTGAGATTTGGAGATCCTTGTAAGCATGGCATTTCCTAGTAAAAACTGCCTGATTTCTTTTCCTAAGGACTTTGCAGTCTTCATTGCCCCTTTGCCTCAAGCACTGAATATGCTGTGCAAAAAGCTCAGGGAAGGGCTTCTGTGGTGGCGCAGTGGTTGAGAGTCCGCCTGCCGATGCAGGGGACGCGGAATCGCGTCCCGGTCTGGGAAGATCCCACGTGCCGCGGAGCGGCTGGTCCCATGAGCCATGGCCGCTGAGCCTGAGTGTCCGGAGCCTGTGCTCCGCAACGGGAGAGGCCACAACAGTGAGAGGCCCGAAACCTGAGGGCAGTCTGATTTTCTCCTTTATTGGTGTTTTGTATTTTTGGCCTGAATATCCATCATACATTTTTTTAATCTTTGAAGTCCAGAAACATTACTATGATACATCTTCATTTTAGTTGTTTTATCTTTATTTGTTCTGGGGCAGAATATATCCTTTCAATTTGCCTATTCAAGGCTTTATTTTAGGCAAGTTTTATTCCATAGATATGGATGATATATTTTCATTAATGATGTTGCTGAAGAAGAAAAAAAATAGAACAGAAAAATAAGTTTAGTTATAATAAAAGGTATATATCCTTGAATCTTTTTATATATTTGCAAAGGTTTCCATTCAATTTTTTTCTGCACTGTTTGGTCTTCTAATCCTTTTAAATATTTTTCTTTCATTTCATTATATTTGATTTTCTTCAAAAAAATCTTCATGCCTATGTTTTTGGCAATTTTTCTCCTTCCTATCACTGATTCTAATTTGACATGCTTCTGTAATAATAAAGATAATTATAATGATAACAACAATTGTATAGCACTCACTATTTACCAGGAACTATTCTAAATGCTTCTGCAATTATTTATTTATTATATTCATCCTGACATCTATTTTATGATGTGAGTGTTATAATTATCCTTATTTTACAGATGAGGACTCTGAGGCACAGAGAGGTGAAGTCACTTGCTAAAGATCACACAGCTAGTGAGTGGCAGAGGCAAGGTGTGAGCTCAGGCACATGCCTTTATAATCTCTTCTACTCATCCTTTTTTCCTATTCCTCCATACTGATTTTTCCCCCTTTTTAAAAAAATTTATATATATATTTTTAACATCTTTATTGGAGTATAACTGCTTTACAATATCGTGTTAGTTTCTGCTGTATAACAAGGTGAATCAGCTATATGTATACATATATCCCCATATCTCTTCCCTCTTGTGTCTCCCTCCCACCCTCTCTATCCCACCCCTCTAGGTGGTCACAAAGCACCGAGCTGATCTCCCTGTGCGATGCGGCTGCTTCCCACTAGCTATCTATTTTACCTTTGGTAGTGTACATATGTCAATGCTACCCTTTCACTTCGTGCCAGCTTACCCTTCCCCCTCCCTGTGTCCTCAAGCCCATTCTCTACGTCTGCATCTTTATTCCTGTCCTGCCCCTAGGTTCTTCAGAATCATTTTTTTTAGATGCCATATATATGTGTTAGCATACGGTATTCATTTTTCTCTTTCTGATTTACTTCACTCTGTATGACAGACTCTATGTCCATCCACCTCACTACAAATAACTCAATTTCATTTCTTTTTATGGCTGAGTAATATTCCATTGTATATATGTGCCACATCTCTTTATCCATTCATCTGTCGATGGACACTTAGGTGGCTTCCATGTCCTGGCTATTGTGAATAGAGCTGCAGTGAACATTGTGGTACATGACTCTTTTTGAATTCTGGTTTTCTCAGGGTATATGCCCAGTAGTGGGATTGCTGGGTCATATGGTAGTTGTATTTTTAGTTTTTTAAGGAACCTCCATACTGTTCTCTATAGTGGCTGTATCAATTTATATTATATTCTGAGGTCTTTCAACTTACTCTTATCCCCTCTTCTTGCCATCTTCTCTTCCTTGAGCTTTTGTATGGAGAACTCCTGACTCATCATTTTTACCTGCTTCAAGGCATAATCTTTCTGGTGTTCTCCATCCATCTCTTGATTATTATCATCTTTGCTTCTCTTATTTCTGAAGTTCCTCTGTTTTTTATTATTATTATTATTATTACTCCTCTTTCAATGCAGGCGATGTAGTTCCTGCTCAGCTGACTTTGTGTGAAAGGACAGTTTGGGGTCTGGAAGTAAGCTGGGTGTAGTCAGGCAGATTGGTTTGGGTCCACTGTCTCGACCTTCTTACTAATTCTCTCCCCAGAGTACACCTGTGCTCTGGGCTAACAGGAAATCTCCTTGGCTCACAGCAAAGTCACACCCTCATGCCTTGCCCCTCCCAGTATGTCACAAATTGGTTTTGGAGTCTCTTGATTGATTATTCTTTATTCCTCTGCAGCTTCTCAGGACTACTTGCCACGCACAGCCTCCCTGCCATTTTGAAACTTGCTGATTGATGGGGTGAGGTTTCTCCCTTTCCCTGTGGGGCTCTGCCTCGGAGATCACTCCAGGTATAAACCAGGATTTAGGAAGCTCTTGCAGCCTGTCCTTTGCCCTTCCTGGCCAGGGGTCATGAATTTTGATCCCGAGGGTCCTACTTTGCCAGACTCTCTTGGAGATTTGTAGAAGCAACTCACACACCATCCTCCCTCCCCTGCTCCAATTTTCACTGCATTTGCAGTCTATTTCCATGCACTGTAGTTGAGGATTATGGGTGTTTCTGAGTTTCATCAAGGATAAAACTCACTTTTCTCTTTTGAGAAGGAGAGCGGCAGAGATACCTTTAATGAAAATCCCCACCCACTTAAAATCTTAGACCAGGAGAGGACATGGATCCTGGAAGGGTAAAAAGCATGACAAAAATGCCCCATACTTTGACATACCCATGCAAAAGGAAGTCATCCATTCCTGGGCAAAATCTGCACTGCACACAAGTCAGGAGGTATTGTGGAGCTGCCTTCTTTGCCAACAAAGACTTTTCAGAGTAACATAGAGTGGCACGTTAAAGGGCAACACTAATGAGCGGATTAGAGGAATTTAGATTCTCCATCCCTTCGGCTGGGGAGGGAATGGCGCTCATGACCACTTGTGAAACAGCAGCTGGTGCTGGGTTCCTGACAATTCATCCCCTGGGCTAGAAAAAGAAGGGAATGATGGCCCACTGTCCTCTCTTTCTTCCTCTTTCCCTGCCTCTCCTCCTCCCTCCTTTCCTTGATTATCCTAACTCCCATCCTGCGTGGCTGCCAAAGGGATGAAACCACATGGAGTCAGGCAGAAATCTGTTGGCTGCCAAGCCTGTGGCAGAGGGAATTAACATGAGCCTGTATTTCCAGGGAGACAGTGTCATAAGATGAACAGCATATACAAGGGAGGGAAAAGAAAAATTTTAATTTAGGTCCCAGCTTTGGGTCAGTGGTGGGGAGGGTTTTGTAGTTTGGAAAGAGGGGAAAAAAACCTGAGTTTGGGAGACAGAGCTAACTGGATTTCGCTCTCAGCTGCACCACTTACTCGGAAGGACCCTAGGCGAAGTTATTTCCCTTCCTTTTTTTTTTTTTTAATTTTATTGAAGTATACTTGATTTACAGTGCTGTGTTAATTTCTGCTGTACAGCAAAGTGATTCAGTTATACACTTACATATATTCTTTTTCATATTCTTTTCCATTAATTTTTATCACAGGATATTGGATATAGTTCCCTGTGCTCTACAGTAGGACCTTGTCGTGTATCCATCCTATATATAATAGTTTGCATGATTCCCCTCCCTGACTCTCAATTTCTTAGTTGATTAAATGGAAGCAATAATACATTTATATTAGAAAGATTAATGGGATACTTACAGCTCTGGAAGGTGATGGACTAACATGGAATCCCTCCATCTACAAATATTTAGAAATGCTAGATAAATACAAAATAATTACTTAGAAATCACAAAAAAGGAAAACCCCCAGAAAAAAGAGTAAATGTATGAGCTCAAAGACACAACAGTTTTGGTCCCACATGTTCCGCCGAAGACATATACAAGAAATGTCCATAGCTGCATTTTATTAATAGCCCCAAACTGGAAACAGCCCAAATGTCCACCATGAGTAAAATGGATAAATCATGATATAGTCAAATAATGGACCAATGTAGACAGCTATAGAAAGAAACTATGGTTCTATACAACAGCATGAATGAAGTTTACAACAATTTTAAATGAAAGAAACAAGACACAAAAGAATACATACAATCTGAATCTCTTTATATCAAGTTCAAATAGAGATAAAAGCAACCATTCTAGAGTGCTGGATACATATATCTATTACAAACACTACCGTAAACAAGTGATCAGACTTCATATCACCGGAGAAAACATGATGAGTAAATGCAACAGGAGATCCTGGATGGGATCTTGGAACAGAAAAAGGACCTTAGAGGGGAAACTGGCAAGATCCCTATAGAATCCAGAGTTTAGTTAATAACAATGAGCCAATGTTCATTTCTTAGTTTTAACAAATGTATCATGATTATAAAAAATGTGCGTGTTAGAGGAAACTGGGCAAAGGATATATGAGAATTCTCTGTACTATCTTTGAATCTTTTCTGTAAATCGAAAATTATGCCGGAATAAAATTTATTATCAATATCAATAGATGTAGCAATCACTGTCCTTATTTACCCGACTGATTTTAAAAACGTTTGCCACCCAAAAACCTGCACATGAATTTTTACAGCAACTTTACTATAATTACCTAAACCTGAAAGCAGCCAAGATGTTCTTCAGTACGTGGGTGACCAAATGAGCAAACTTTGGTACATCCATACAATGAAATACTATCCATCAATAAAAAGAAATGAACTATCAAGCCAGCAAAAGACATGGATGAGTCTTAAATGCATATCACTGAGTTGAAGAAGCCAGTCTGAAAAGACTACATACTGTGTGATTTCAATTATATGACATTCTGGAAAAGGCAAAACTAGAGACAGTAAAAGGATCTGTGGCTGCCAGGGATTTGGCAGGGGTAGTGTTTGAATAAGCGAAACACAAGGGATTTTTTTGAGTCGGTGAAATTATTCTGTATGATACTTTAATAATGAATATATGACACTATGTGACTGACACTATGTGTCAAAACCCCATAGAACTTTACAGCACAGAGAATGATCTTTAATGTCTACAAATTAAAAAAGCAAAACATTTAGGAGGTCAGGGGATTCGGGATGGAATGCAGAGGGTGACAAGAGAATCTAATATTGCAAATGTATGAAACAATCTCACTAAAGGAAGTAGAGGGAAAAGATGCTGACCTAAGTAACTTCGGAAGTGAGTGGAGTCTGTATGACTAAAGGCAAAAGAAACTGTACATAAGGACTCTATTTCATAAAGTCATTTCCCGTGAGAGTGTGGGTTATCAATTCTGGGAAACCAATATACCTGTATATTGAAATTGAACAATTAAGTAAATGGATGGTGGAAGGTCAGAGTCAGTTTTCTCACTGTTACAGTAGGAGGTAAGATAAGCAAGGGGAAGAGGATGGAATAATCCATGCGGTGATGGATTAGAGGTGGAGACATCAGTATGAACTCACATTTAGTTTAATATACAGACAGAAGTTTATAAATAGAAATATTTATAGAAATGTGTATACACGTGAATTAGCATACATTAAAATATTTATTTTCTGTCAGCTGAGAGGACCTAGAAGCATCTACATCCCAATAACAACAAACACTCCTAGCCCCCAGATCTTGGTTTCTGTGAACATTCTCATGTAATAGAAACCAGGACTCATTGGAGAAATGGTTGATTCTAGGACTGGGGCAGGAAATATATAAGATGAGCCTGGAGCCTCTTGTAGTGCCAGAGAGTAAGGAGGTGCTCAAAACACACACACACACTCATTCACACACAAACACACGTGCGCACATACACACAAAGATGGGGATATGTCAAAGACACACAGAAATCACCTGAAAGAGCTCCCAATGGCTGAAGCTGGAGCCATTTGAGCCACAAAACAAGTAAAGTAGTATTGGGTGAAACCCAAAGCATAAAATAAATATTCACAAGTTCCTGCTGATATAAATAAATGATTGAATAATTAAGGAAATGATGAAGAGTCAAATCTCTCAAGCAGAAGAATTTCAAATATTTTATGTAGAGACTCTACCCTTAAGTTCTTAAGTCTGGACTCTGCATAGGGACTTCCCCTCCCCCCAGAAAAGTACAAAACTGAAATCAAGGGGAAAAAAGAGTAACTTCACAGCAGAGAAACCCGACAAGCCCTGCCTGAAGCCAGGTGATCAAGATTAACATCAAAGAGATATGCCATGTTGATAGTACGTATCCTTGGTATGATGTGATGAGAAGGACAATTTACCTCTGTGGTCTTCTTGCCCCCAAACCATAATTCCAGTGTAATTATGAGAAAAACATCAGGCAAGTCGGAACTGAGGGATATTCTCCAAAATACCTGATCAATACTCTTCAAAACTGTTAAGATCATAAAAACTAGGAAAGTCTGAGAAACCACCACAGCCTAGAGTAGCCTAAGAAAATACAATGACTAAATGTAAGGTGGTACCTTGGATAGGATCCTGGAAGAGAAAAAGAACATTTGGTAAAAACGAATACAATCTGAATAACGTATGGACTTCAGTGGGTAATAAGATATAAAGATTGCCTTGAGCATTGTGACAAATGTACCATAATAATGTAAGATGTTAATAAGAGCAGACACTGAGTATGGGGCAAACTGGAACTCTCCGTACTATCCTCACAATTGTTCTGTAAATCTAAAACTATTCTAAAATAAAATGTTTACTTAAAAAAACTTAATACCCCTCAAAAAAGTAATTGCTATACTAATAGTAGGGGAAAAGCTTACTAGACAAAAAAGAGGGCTTCCCTGGTGGCGCAGTAGTTGAGAGTCCGCCTGCCGATGCAGGGGACATGGGTTCGTGCCCCGGTCCGGGAAGATCCCACATGCCACGGAGCGGCTGGGCCCGTGAGCCATGGCCGCTGAGCCTGTGCGTCCGGAGCCTGTGCTCCGCAACGGGAGAGGCCACAACAGTGAGAGACCCGTGTACCGCAAAAAAAAAAAAAAGATATGCTTCTGGGTTAATTTATCTTATAGAATGACAGATTGTTAGGATAAAATGGTGTTTAGGAAGACAAATACAATGACACATATGCGGAGCAAATAAAATTAAACCTTGGCATTTAGCAATGCCTCCTTGGGTAGTAAAACTGCAAGGAAAATCCAGGAAGTCATTACCATAAAAGTCAAGACGGTGATTAATTTTGGTGGGGAGGGACCTGAGTGTAGTTTCTGGGGATGGTGGCTATGCTCTATTTCTTAAACTGGGTGGTGGGTACATGGGTGATAAATTTGTGTTACATTTGTGATAACTTATAGAGCTATACTTTTTTGTTTTGTGAATTTTTCTACGTGTGCCATAGGTCACAACAAAGGTTAGGGAAAAAACAAATGCACGAAATAGAGAGAATGGGTAAGAATGTTCCATAATTGATGAAATGCATGCATCCTCAGATAGAAGAATTCTGAAACGTTGAAAATTCTTTAAAAAAAGTAAATCCACACCTAGACACATGACTTCAAAGACAAGAGAAAAAGCAAATAGGGCAAAACATTAACAATATGTTAAATCTGGCAGCTGGGGTCTTGGAGATTATATTATTTTTTATGTTTTTCTGAATGTATAAAATATTTTACAATTAGCTTTTTTTTTTTAATTAAAAAGCGTCAGTAAGAAAATGTAAACACATACATAAAATGCCTATTAAGATAAGTCAGAATAGTGGTTACTTCAGAAAAGAGGTTTTGGAATTGACTCTGATTGACTAGAAAGCAGTACCGAGTACGCTTGGGGGCTGGAAATTTTTATATCTTGATCTAGTCAGTGGTTGCATGGTGTACACATACCTAAAACTCCAGGCAGGTGTGCATTTGGGGTTAGTGCACACTGCATACTTTAATGCACATGTTAAATATTAATTAAACAGTTTAAAAGAAGTTTACAAGGAAATGCCTATGGCAGGGCCTGGCAGCTAGCAGGTATTAATAGGATATATGCTTGCTCTGGCCCTAGAGCAATTGGATAGGGTTTTTCCTTGCATTAAACGAAGACCCCCTGGAGCCTAAGTAAGAAGGGAGTCCATCAGAGGACACAGACTAGCTCTCAGAACCTATGGGTAGAGGGTGCCTGGGTTTCAGGAGCCAAAAGGAGCTGGGAGAGGAATACCCCCTGCCTGGTCTCTCCCTCCATCTTTCCTCCATACTTCTCTCCATCCAGTGGCCTCTTTCTTCTCTCTCCCAGATGCCTGGTTTCTCTGCCCCCCAGGCCACAAGACAGCACATAGATCTTTGTAACTCCTGGGATGGATTCTGCTTTTTTCAGCGTATCGTCAGAACAAGGGTGGAATATCTTTCAATTCCTAGGGAAGGGGCGTGATGGGCCAGCTTCAGTGCCCAATGCCAGGCTAACTCCTGTTAACCAGGGTAGTGGACACTGTGGAAAAGACTGTAGCTGGGTTGGATTGAATCAGGGACTCACCAACCGTGACCAAGGCAACAATGTGGGAGTCGTACAAGAAGGAGAATTAGGAGAAAGTGCAATGCTGATAATCCAACAGGTGTTCCCTACCCCATGGTGAGGGCAATGGTCCAGGTGCTCAATCAATGATGCGACACTAACCCCTTAGGTCTGCAAGGTATGTTCTGTCTTTTAACACACTTTCACATTCAGGATTACATTTTCTCCTTAGTGTATTCTTGAGAATTTGAGGTCAAGACCAACTTACAGATGAGAAGATGGGTTCACAGAAGACGAACGACCATGGAAGACTGCTCGCACACAGAGTAGGTAGAGAAGCCAGGCCTCAGACCCAGGTGTGTATCTTGGTGTGACAATCGGGCCAGGGCATCCCTGCCTGCTCCTTCCTGGTTATGAGCCTGAGGCTGAAGCTGGACTGTGGTGGAGCCAGAGGTCCGGATTCTGTGTGTTCACATACGGCCCCCCGTTCCTCTGGCCGGGACTTTTACAAGACACACTGCAAACCGTTTTGCCTGTTAGAGCTATTGTCACTATGAGGATGTCCATTGCCAGTTCACTAGTTCCGGGCGCCCAGCAGCTGTCACAGAACCGCCTCCCCTCCTCGGGCACCATCCACCCTGCAGGCCTTTGGCTGACACAGGGCCTGCCACTCAGTCGCATGATAATAAAAAATGCCAAGTGCAAGTGGAATGGGAGAGAGCAGAGGGGCACAGATTCAGTGCCTGCTGGCACCCATCTCTTCGTTACCGCCTACCCCTCCCTACCCCATGGAAGAGCCCGCTCTCTGGGATAACTTCTGAACAGCACATCCCGGTTCAAAAGACCACCTCGGTGCCCACTGGCCGACACAACTAATCCTCACCATCACTCTGGGAGACCAGGAGACTGGGACCCCCGAGGGTTTACTGGCAGAGGTGGGATTCCAGCCGGGTCTCCTGGCCTCCCATGCTATCCACTGGTTATATTGCTCTGTGCACAAGTGGGACATGAAAAAGCTATACATAAAGTGAGTGCTCAAAATTCCAAGTGCTCTGAGAGAAGGAAGCCTCTGTCTTCATGCTTTAGGAACAAAGTCTGAGGCCTTCCAAGAAACCGTAAATACCCCCTACCCCAGTTCCTCCCTTCTCCACCATACCCCCAACTCCAAAATGCGGGGCCACACAATCTTTTCTGCTTTTGAAAGAAGCTCACAGCAAGAAAGGAAAGGGGGCAGAGTCCAACATTCTAAAGCTGGAAGTTATAAACTTTTAATTAAGGCAGATTCTGCTTTTATCATTAGCATGTAATGAATTATTCTCAGCTTTCAACGCCTTGGTAATTGTCTCTCTGAAGAATCTCATTAAACATTGCAAGAGACTTTTGATCATTATTAAGAAAAGTGATAACTTGGAATAATCTTGCATTGCTAAGTTGAGGCTGCAAACCTGAAGCATTAAGATAGATAAGTAATGACAGGTGTAAATCTTCAGAGACAACCACCAAGGGTATCTTGTCTTTGTTCTTCCCAGCAGGTCCTCCTAGGTTAGGGGAAAAGTTTGCCGACCAGAGTCAGACCGTCTCTCTGACCGTCAGCTTGAATTCCTGCTCCACCACTTCCTGGCCGTAGATCTGTGGGCACACTTCTTCTCCGAGCATCCATTTTCTCCTATGAGTTCCTTTAACTATTAGTGAGAGAGAATGAACTTCAAGGCTGAAGCATAGAAAATGCTTACAAAATGCCAAGTTCTATCGTTATTAGTCAAGAAATATGTACTCAAGATACTTTTATTTAAAACTCAATATTGTGAAATTTTATTTGGAAGCTCCAACACTAGCCAACGCAAAATCATGGCATCCCACTTGAATCAGGATTCCTCTGTGTTATTATATAAAATAACACATATTATGCTCTTACTATATGCCAGGTACTATGCTAAGACCTTTAATGTGAATTATCTCATTTGACGCTATGACAATTTGAGGAAGTAGGAACTATTATCCCCATTTTACAGATGAGGAGAAATGAGGTCAGGGAGGTTATTTAATTTGTCCAAAGTCACTCAGGCAATAATCAGTTGAGTTGGGATTCAAACCCATGCAATCTACCTCCGGCACCAGTGTGTTCCACCACCTCACATTTATTTCAATCTTTTGGGGTGCAAAGTGACCTTTTTGAAAGTAGAGAGGTGATGGTCTCAGAATCTACTCCATTCTATCCCTAACTTTCTCCCATGTGAGCTAAAGATTTCCAGATTTCCCAGTAGATTTTCTAATATGTGGACAATGTCCAGTCCTCACTAGCCTGCTTCTAAATCTTAGTCATAAGGCAGATCATGTTTTCCAAAAATAGTCTGTCCAGTATCTCACATGCCACATGACCTTCTTATAATCTGATTTTGACACTCTTTCCATTCTGTGGTGGTTCCATGTTTCCTCCCCTTAAATCCAGGAGGGTTTATTGCTATGTGACTTCCAAGTGTAGGTCATGAAGTCTTCCACACGATTCTCTTGAGATGCTCGCTCTTGGAACTCATCGCCACGCTGTGAGGAAGCACAGGCATTCTGTGACAAGACCCATGAGGAGAGGCTCACATGGAAAGGAACCGAGACCCCCAGGCTTCAGATGTCACTGAGATCCAGGCAACAGCCTGTGCCCACCTGCCAGCTACTGGAGTGAGTAGCCATATTGAAGGTGGCTCTTCCAGCCCTCAGTCAAGCCAACCTAGCTGATGCTACACAGGAGACAGACAAGCCTTCCTCACCAAACTCTGTCTAAATTACATATTCATGAACTAAACAAACAGTGTTTTAGGTTATTATGTTTTGGGTGGTTTGTTATGCAGCCATAGATAAACCAGAACAAGTTCCAAGCTCCTTTTTGCTTTCCAGACCCATATAGTCAATGGTTTTCTGCACATGTTCATTTGAATGTCCCCAAATCACTTCAGAGTTAATGTGCTTAGGGAGTTCTACTTCCACTTTGAACATAGAAATGAACATAGAAATCCCCCCAGACATGGCACTACCATCCTCATTATGCAAACAACCCAGATAATCTACGAAATCATAACTTTTTTGGAACCCATCAGAGAGCTGAACTCATAAGGCAGCCAAGTGAACTGAATGCCGAAGTGTAGTGAGCTCCTTTGAGGAGTGACCACGTGGAATGTTTCACCTTCAGAATGCAGTGGGGGAAAGATGAGACCATCACAAAAGTAGGTAAGAAGAAATCAGCTAAAATTGTCATGAACTCTTAAAGGTTTGGTGTAGGCTTACGTGACAGTATAGAAAATTGGGCGCCTCCAGCATAAGGGAAGTTTGCACTCACTGGCAAAATTTTCCCCCACAGGCCTCTGCAGTGTGCTCATGAGAAAGACTAGAAGCAGAACAGGAAATGTGGGAAGGTTCAAATCAGCAGCACAGGCATACAGGGGATGCTTGGCTCCAGCTGGATCATAGATACAAAACCCCTCTCACTCCCCCAGACACTTCTCTTCCAAAGCAAAAGTCATAAGATACTGGGAGGAGTGAAAGAAAACCCTCCAGCTCCCAAGGCAAAGACAGTCTTCCTTTGGGGGAAGAGGTAGAAGCCAAACCACCTGATCATGGGGGAGGGGCAGAAGCAGATGCCTTCTGCCCTTGGGGAAGGGGCAGGAGACACTCCCAGGCCCAGGGTCTTGCTCTGATACAAAGCACAGGTCTGCTACTGCTGGGGGAAGAAAGGGCCATGTGCCAAGCTTAGACACAAGGCAGTATTTGGCTGCCACAGAGGGGAGGAGCAGGAATGTTGACAAGGTCCCATCCCTGAGGTCTGGAGAAAGACTCCTTCTGTGGTGTAGATCCACAGGGGCTGCTGAAAGCCAACAGTGACACAGGAGGACCAAAAAAACCCCCTGGTGCTCCAGGCCTGGTGCTAAGCACGAAATAATAATAGACTACCTCTGGAGGAATTTGAAATTTGTAGTGCTATGAAAGGAAGGATAGCAACAAAAATCCTTAACCCAGCTCAATGCCTCATTAGATCGACTCAACCCCTAACCAAATATTCTGACAGAAGAAGAAATGTTCCCACTTCCAGGGGGAAAAAAATCATTGACCTCAGCCTCTAGTGTTCCTCTACACACAATGTCTGATATTCAATAAAGATTGTGAGACACAGCACGACAAAAGAAAGAATAAATAATCCATTGTCAAGAGATCAAGCCATCAACAGAACCAGACTCAGAGATGATGCTGATGTTGGAGATATCAGCCTGGACTTTCAAATAACTATGATTAATATGATAAAGCATCTAGTGGGGAAAGGTAGAGAAGATACATGAACTGATGGAAAATTTCAGCAGAGAAATGGGAACTGTTTTGAAGAATTCCTTTGATGGGCTTATTAGTAGAGTAGATACAGCCAAGGGAGAATTGGTGAACCTGGATATAAGTCAACAGAAATTATCCAAAGTAAACACAAAGCAAAAAACAAGAGAGCATCCAAAAGCTGTGAGACAACATAAACCAGCCTAACATCTATGTAATTAGAGCCCAAGAAGGAAAAGAGAGAAAAAAAAATGGGGGAAATTATTTGAAGGGATAATGGCTAAGGATTTTCCAAAATTAATGAAATACAGCAAACCATAGATACGAGAAGTTCAGAGACTATCAAGTGGAATAAATTACCACACACACACACACACACACTCTCAAGCACACACTCAAGTACACACCTAGACATTTCATAATCAAACTGCTGAAAACCTAAACATCAAAAATAAAAAGAAAATTCTGAAGATAGAAAAAAAAAAGAAAAGAAACATTACATACAGAAAAACAAATACAAGAATTTGGCAGACTTCTTGGAAGAAATGATGCAAGCTAGAAGAAAATGGAGTGACACCTTTAAAGTATCAAAAGAAAAAATTGTCAACGTAGAATTCCAAGTCAAGCCAAAATGTCTTCAAGAAATGAAGGTAAAATGGAAAATTTTCAGAAAAATGAAAGCTGAAAGAATACATTGCTAGCAGACTTGCACTACAAGAAATTTTAAAGGGAATTCTTCATAAGGACTATAAAATACCAGACGGAAATTTGGATCTATACAAAGAAATGAAGTACAACAAAAAGTGTAAAAATGCGGATAAATGTCTCTTATGACATTTTTAAACTGATTTTTTACATTGCTTGTAAATATAAATAAAATATAATTGACTGTTGAAGCAAAAGAAGTCATAATGTATCTGGGGTTTATAGCATATGTATCAGTAGAAGTAAAGTATATGTCAACTATAGCATCAAACCAAAAATGGAAGTGGGGAAATGGAAATACGTACAAAGGGAGACTGTGGTAAGTTGAAGACGTATATTACAAACCCTAAAACCATCATTAAAAAGTGAAAGAGAGGGTTTCCCTGGTGGCACAGTAGTTGAGAGTCTGCCTGCCGATGCAGGGGACGCAGGTTCGTGCCCCGGTCTGGGAAGATCCCACATGCCGCGGAGCAGCTGGGCCCGTGAGCCATGGCTACTGAGCCTGCGCGTCCGGAGCCTGTGCTCCGCAACGGGAGAGGCCACAACAGTGAGAGGCCCCGCGTACCGCAAAAAAAAAAAAAAAAAAAAAGTGAAAGAGAAATAAAACAAATAAACCAATAGAGGAGATAAAGATGAATTATGAAAACTATGCAGCTGATCCAAAAGAAAGCAGAAAAAGGGAACAAGGTAAACAAAAAAATAGATGTCACAAATAGCAAACATCCAGAAAGATTAATAAGAGCATTTTTTCCTTCAGCTTTATTTCCTCCTGAGCCTGATGTAATATTTAAGGGACAGTGCAGCATTCTTAGTGAGCCTCCGCCTGTTTCATCAGCACCCAGCACTCTGCAGGTTGTTTCTAAAGGTGCTAAGGCCATTGGCGGGAGAAATGGATCGTCCCCCTTCATCGTTAGCTCACAGCCACAGAAAATTACAAGCTCTATGGATTCTTTGCAAAAGCTTATTGATCTTATCAAGGGTGGATCAAAGTAAAGTCTGTTATATGAAGATAGGATTGTTCAGAGCTACTTAGCAAGTGAAACACCGCCTGGGAAACGAAGACCTCCGTGCTCTCCTCCTCATGTCTGCCTCGTGCCTCTCATCCCAGAGCTCCTGCACGTTTGTTTTCAGGCTGAAATGGAATTTTAAATGTAAGGTGTTCTTAGGATAAAACAGGTGTTTGGAAAAAGCAAAAGAAGAAAAGAGAAAACTAGCAAAATTATACATTTAAATACGTACATTAAAGGCAACTAGATCAATATTTGAATTAAATATAAATAGTCTAAGAAACTCAATTTAAAGAAAGAAATATCAGGTTTGATGAACAAAGACAAGACCCAATTCTGTACTACATACCAGAAAAACTCACTTTAAATATAAAATCATAGAGTAAAAGGAAAAGAGTGGAAATATATATATCTTATGAAAACAAATCAACTAAAGTTGGAGTGACTATGTTAATATCAAACCAAGTCGACCTCAGAACAAGGAATATTACCAAGAATGAAGAGAGACAGTACATAATTTTTCAAAACACAATTCTTAAGGTGTATGCACTTAACAAGAGAACATCAAAATAAATAAAGCAAAAATGGATAGAACTGTAAGGAGAAAGACAAATCCACAATTATAGTTGGAAACCTCACCCCTCTCTCGGTAATCACTAGCACCTGTAGACAGAAAATCAGTAGGGATATAAACAACCTGAACATCAAAATCAGAGAACATGAACCTAAACTCTCTTCTGGAAAAGGGGAGGGAAGACTTTCTAACTTATTTTATGAGACCAGCATTACCCTAATACTTAAGCCACTTAAAGAAATTTCAAGAAAAGGAAACTATAGACCAGTGTCCTTCACACCAATTTTTTGGATGCAAAAATCTTTAACAGAATATTACCAATTGAATCCAAAAAGGATAACATGACATGATCTAATGAGAATTAACCCAGAAATTCAAGATCGATTCAAAACCAAAGAGGGTTAAGATTTCACAGAGGGCTGCACTGTTTTTCTACCACTTCCTGATTGCCTTGTGGATGGAGCCACTCCCTGGGATAAAAACATTCTTATGGGGAAGGGGACAATATATATGAAGTTAACAGTAACTGTTGTCTAGTTGGCTCGATTTGGGGGAAAGATCCAGGGAGTAATTGCCACAGAAAGAGTGGAGTCGTGCACCAGATAAATAATGAGGTTATGAAGGAGAAGACTGCGGGTTACATATAATGGTTAATTGATGCGGAGTAGCTAGGGGAGGGTTCCTGGGTGTTCCTATGGTGTCAGCCCTGACTTGCGTTGAAGGCAGTGTAGGTCTTACAGCATGTGGTTGTGTAGCTGCATTGTTTTACATCCCTGCTTCTCAGCATTGCTGCCCGGATGGAACCTTGAAGGGAGACATGGCAGAAAGTAACTTTCATGTCGCTCAGCGTAAGCTGGCCCAGGATCCAAGCATTCATCTGAGCAAGCTGCCTAGAGTGTGCTTTTTGTCCTTCCTATGGCTCAAGAGGGTTAGTGAGGGTTAAACTGTGGGCCAACAGTTGGAACAGGTCTTGAGGGTTTGGGATGATTGCCTTGAGCACGGGCTAGCAGACAAAATGTGTGTGGGGCAATGGGGTACCCCAGTGACAGGAACGAGGGTCTACCTCCTGCCTATGTCAGGTTAGGACAGGGCAGTACCATCTGGGGGTTAACTGTGGGCCTCAGCACCTAGAACCAGAGAAGCTCCTCCCTGAGGCTGGGCTGGTAACCGGAAATTGGCATGGAAAAGGAAGAGCCCGCAGAAGCAACGGGAAGGAATTCAAACATAGCAGAACACGGGAACCCAAGAGCATGTGGACAGGATCCAGAAGCTTGTGAGGAGCAGTAGGGGGCAGATTGTCCCCGTGTTCATTTCCTAGGTAGCTTAAAATCACAGAAGCTTATTCTTGCAGAGTTCTGGAGGTTAGAAGTCCAAAATCAAGGTGTCAACAAGGTTGGTTCCTTCCGGAGGCCTCTGAGGGAGAATCTGTCCCATGCTTTTCTGCTGTTGCTGGCAATCCTTGGCCCACCTGGACTTATAGACGCCCCACTCCAATCCCTGCTCCATCACGTGGTGATTTTATAAGGACACTGGTCATATTGGATAAGCGCTCACCCTAATGACCTCATCTTAATTTGATTACTTCGGCAAAGACTTTATTTCCAAACAAGGTCCTATTCACAGGTACTGGGGGTTGAACCTATCTTTTGGGGGGACACAGTTCAATCCATAACAGACCTCAGACACAGAGAGGTGTGGGTCCAACAAGCAGAAAGAGCCTATTCGTGAGGCAGCTGAGTGAGAGCGATGTTCAGAAATCTAAAGAAGCTTCAGCTCCAACAATGACGATCAACCCCAGCTGCATGAATTATGGGTTGTGGGTTCCGGTGCGTGAGGTTGGCAAGACCAAAGCAGGGAAATCCCAGACCTTAGTATGTATCCCAGAGTACGGGGTGGACCATCAAGTTCGGACCTACAGGAACAAACAAGGCAGGGGGTCTAGGTGGGACTGGGACCAGCAGCAGGGCCATAACTGGGCTGAGTCCCTCCCTCAGGGCTACTGAGAGCCCCGGCAATCTGGGTCCATCTAATCTTGTAGGTGGCAGGCAAGAGACCCCTGCTAGGAGGAGAGAAGAGCTGGAGAGGGGGTGGGAGGTGGAGGGGGCAGGGATCCAGGCTGACAGCACCCTCCGGGGTGATGAACTCTCAGGGAGAAATCATCCCTTCATGATGTCCCCTCCTGAGCCCAAGTCCTGCCTATAAAATCAAGACAGGTCCCCTCCATGCTGAACTCATACCCTCTGTGGTCCTGGTTTCTCCTCCGCGATGACTCACTGGTCTGAGCATGCTTCTCCCCACATCAGGGATGGGAAACACAAAGAAGACCATGGTCCGATGCCCTCTAAAGTCATTGGATGGAAGTCACTGGGGGTCGACAGTGAGTTAGGGGCTAAAATTATTCAAGCTCTTAAATGGGATAATAAGATAACATTCCTCCTCCTGCTATGAGCTCATTTAGTTGTAAAGTTCTTAATAAATTCAGCCTGATTAACTCCAACCTTGTGGGGGAAGGTTACTCAGTGTTGTGGAATTAATTTTAAACAGAAGCCAAAAAAAAATTTTTTTTTCGAGCAAGAAAAAAGGAAACCTCCAGTGCAAGATGAGGAGGGAGGGATATTTACATGCAGGAAGGCAGCTCTGAGGAGGCCCACCACTGGGGGGGCCCCGCCTGCTTCTGAGATCACACAGCACGGCCTTTGATGAATAATTGACTTTCTCAAACTTGGAGGAGCCTCAGGCGGCCTCCCTGGGCCCGGGCCCAGCTTGACCGTACACACCCCAGCACTGAAGCTGAGGGTGACTCCTGGGGATCGCCTGCCCCTAAGTGCCTTCCGTGTCCCTGTTCCCCCTGTGCCCAGGAGCCAGGCAGCTCTGGTTTCACATCCTGGTCCCTGTACTTAGCGGCTGCCTAACCGTGGATAAGTTTCTCTCTTTGGGCATCAGTTGTGTAACGAGGGCGACAGTCCTCATTGTAGGAATGGACTGCACATGACGTGCTTCTCCCTGTCCAAGGACTGTGTCAGCCAGCAAAGCCATTGTTGCCGTGTGGCCTTGGGGTTCATGTGTGCTTTCTGAGGCTCTCAAACCCTGCTCTCCCCCATGGACTCTGCTGAGATACATCCCTGGCTCTTCCCATTTCAGGCTTCTCTGGTCAGCCTCTTGAGCCTCTCACCGTGGCCTTGAACCACAGGCCAGCCTGAGCAATTTAGAAGAGGAGTCCAGTGGTCAAGGTGGACCTCGTGTGGGACATGTGCTCTGCATGTGACAGGCTTTATAGCAAAACCTCTGACCAGCTTTAGAATTCCTGTTGTAGGAAATGGGGAAGGAGGGGCCTAGAGAGGCCTACCGACCTGTGTTTGGGGGCCCAGGAAGCCTGATGAGTTACCCACACCCACATCCCCTACGGTTTCTGATCAATCTGAGACATCAAAGTAAGCAACATTAAAACCATCTCTGCTCTATTGCCTGAAATTCAGAGCTTAGTTGTAAGGCTGGATTGGAGGACATGGCTCTGACCAGAGGGAGAAAGAGGTCCTTCTCTCCTTCTCCCTGAATGAAATTGGCCCTGGTCCAGGGAGAGTCGCCAGACAGTGGTAGGTGCTTAGATGGGTGGGGGGAGCCTCCCCACCCCCACAGATGAGCTCACTATGTGGTAGGAAAAAGCTGGGTGCAGGATGCGCAGGACTCGGGGTTAAGCCAGAGGGAGCAAAGTCCAGAGCTTGGGGCTGCTCGGGTTTACTACTCTGCCCCTCCTGGAGGGACGGCGAACCTGAGCCAGGCACGCTCTCCAGCCACTGGCCAGCTGGGCCGCCCTAACCCTCCCGCCCCCTGCAACAGAGCCCACACCTTGGTGGTCATGGGCTTCCTGCATCTCAAAGTCTGTGGGGCTGAAAACTCACATTTCATGTCTGATTCAAAGCTCCCCCCTCCCTCTGCAGTCAGTCAAGTTTAGCACTCTGGGGACCTGGAGCTAGGAGGGAGCTTGGTTTGCTCCTTCACCCCTTCCCCTCCATCCTTTGGAGCAAGGGGAGAAAGGTTCTACCTCTGAGATGTCTCCTCTCCATCTCTGGCTCAGGCTCCAGACCCCATCCCTAAGCCCTCTCCCCAGCTCAGCTCTGGAAAAGCACAAGCAAGGTTGAAGCAAGAGGCCAGGACAGAGTGGAAGTGGGCAGCGGGTAGTCAGAATCCCAGAGTCTTGTAGCCCAAGAAACCCTCAAGGCCACCCAGCCCCTCTCCCCATCATATTTCTTGAATGTGCCATTCTCTCCATCATCTTTCCTAAACCTCTGCGGCTCCCCCGCAACCCTGCAGGGCTGCTTCCCCACGGTGGTTTGGGTCATGCCCTCCTCAAGGACGCCAGGCCAGAGAGTGGGTGGAGGCTGAGACGCAACCTCACAAGGCTGCCCGGGAGGAGCCCCACGTCTGCTGGGGGCGGGCCGCCCTTCCTCCCCTGTCCTCCCACAGAAGGTGCCTGTTCGCCATTCACATGCCATGTGCTCGTGATGGCCCTGCCAACTGGGATCCCTGCTACCGGCCTGACATCTGCACTCCCTCCACCCTGTCTGCTGCACCCCAAATCCAGTCCCCACACAGCAGTGTGGCATTTCAAAACGCCTTAACCTGGCCATGTCACTCCTCTGCTTAACATCCTTTAAGAACTTCTCATTGCGCTCAGCGCAGGGTCCAAACTCTTGTATAAGCCTTATAAACACCACACGACTGGACCCACCTGACTCTCAGCCTCCTCCCTCACCCTCTTCCCCCAGCACCTGGGCCCCCAGCTCAGCTGAATTTTCAGTTTCTCCACGTGGGCCTTGTCCCTCCCTTTCCAGCTCCCCTCCCAGATCTGCATGTGTTGTTTACTCTGCTGGAAATGCTGTTTCTTCCACGCCATTCTGCCTGGCTAAATATTATCCATCTTTTACACTTAAAGGATGATTATATGTCCTGCTTCAGCAGGCTTTCGTCCCAACAAGGTTAACGTAGATTTTTAGAAAGCTCCATCAGTCGGTAACATTGTTGTTCTTTTAACCAAGGGTTATGGCCTTTAACCAAGGGTTATGACCATCATTAGCAATCATGGAATCAATTTATCAGGTTTTGACTAGCATTTTTTAAAATATAAAATTGAATAGAACAGAAAACATCAGCATGAACTCCACTCAGTAAAGGTAAGAGTTATTTGATGAAACTTTGTTGAAATTGTGTGCACGTGTGTGTATGTGTGCGTGTGCATGTGTGTGCTCACATGTACGCCTGGGTTGTGATGTAACATGTGTTTCTTCCTGTGGATGATGGTCCAAAACTTTGAAAGCCATGACAGTCGATGACTCTGCTGCCCAGCCAGGCTGAGGATCATTGCTTTAGTTCTTTGAGGCTCTTAGAGTCATGGCATTGTTGACTGAAATACACGGTCAGAGACCAGGAAGGAAAGAGCTGCTAACAACATTTCAGCTTCTCTGTAGGAGTTGCCACTATGCCCAGATCATGCTTCTGCATCTTCTTCCTCCCTAGACAGCAATCACCCCTGTTATCAGCTCCCTGTGTGTGTCCTCCCAAAGTTCATGTGTTGAAATCCTAACCCTAAATGAGATGGTGTTCAGAGATTAGGTTTAGATGAGATTATAAGGGTACAGCCCCATGGTGGGAATAGTGTCCTTATGAGAAAAGAGACTAGAGCTTGTGCTCTTTCTGCCACGGGAGGACACAGGAAGGAGCTCACCAGCGAGGAAGAATGCTCTCATCACACCGGCTCTGCTGACACCTTGATCTTGGACTTCCCAGCCTTCAGAAGTGTGAGAAATAAATGTGTGTTGTTTAAGACAGCCAGTCTATGGGAGTTTGTCTGAGCACCCCAAGCTGACTGAGATAGCGCCCAAGTTCCTCACTCTCCCCTCACCCAGCTTATAAGAATTCCTTAGTGGATGTCAGTGGCCCAGATGGGTGTCTGTGTCCTGCAGGCACATCACAGGGCAACCATCTTGAAAAATTGGGCTGACTCTTTAATGGGTGTGTGTGTGTGTGATAGAAGTTGCCATTGGCTGACAAACTTTACTGTACCCCAGATGTGAAACTCCTGGGGGTCTACCTTTGGCAAGTAGCATAGACTTGGCCTTGGTGTCTGTGCCCCCGTAGCACGTGGCTGAGAGGGACTGTCGGGGAGGCAACCCACACACACCTGGTTTCCCATCCAGGTCCATCGGCTCCCTGAGAGTAGCACTTAGCCAACTTCCATAAACAAGGACGTTCATCTTTGTCAGCCCTAATGAGCCGCACTTGTCAGACCGGAACCAGAGAGCAGCTGTGTTGGAGGGAGACAGATCACTTAATCCAAGGCTCCTGATGTGGCAGCCCCTGGCACAGTAGCGATCATGGCATTTAACTACAGAAGGGGCCTGGAGGGCCCCCGTAGGGGGAGGGCTGGCTGCCCTTGACGGTTCTCGTCAGGACAAAGTGTGTGAGCTGGCAAATCCAGTGTGTGCGTTGGCTGGTGCTTTTCTCCCCGATGAGCATCTGCTTCTGGGTCTGTGCGCCCTGCAGGTGCCTGGGCAGGGAGAGAGCGGCAGGGGTGGCATTCTGGGTCTGTGCGCCCTGCAGGTGCCTGGGCAGGGAGAGAGCGGCAGGGGTGGCATTCTGGGTCTGTGCGCCCTGCAGGTGCCTGGGCAGGGAGAGAGCGGCAGGGGTGGCATTCTGGGTCTGTGCGCCCTGCAGGTGCCTGGGCAGGAGAGAGCGGCAGGGGTGGCATTCTGGGTCTGTGCGCCCTGCAGGTGCCTGGGCAGGGAGAGAGCGGCAGGGGTGGCATTCTGGGTCTGTGCGCCCTGCAGGTGCCTGGGCAGGGAGAGAGCGGCAGGGGTGGCATTCTGGGTCTGTGCGCCCTGCAGGTGCCTGGGCAGGGAGAGAGCGGCAGGGGTGGCATTCTGGGTCTGTGCGCCCTGCAGGTGCCTGGGCAGGGAGAGAGAGGCAGGGGTGGCATTCTGGGCCTGTGCGCCCTGCAGGTGCCTGGGCAGGGAGAGAGGGGCAGGGGTGGCAGCCTCTGTTGGCAGCAGAATGCGGGCCCAGGTAAAAGGACTGTTTTCAGAGTCATCCCTTTTGGTTCCACCAACTTGTTTCCTTTTAGGATTTTTTTTAGGAAAGACTCTTGGGTGCAAGGGACAGAAAACCCATTCCAAATGAGTTTAGGCAAAAGCGTTTGTATGGACTCATGGGCTCTATGCTGCAAGCAAGGAGGGAAGCAGCTGGGCTTCATGAACAAGTACCTCTGGAAACTCAAACATGACCCGGATGCCTCTGCTTCCTCTCCATGCTTCCCTCTGTCTGCTGGCTTTGTCCCCTCTCCCTATAGACAGGCTTCCTCCATCAGTGGGAAATTTGGAGATGACAGCTCTCAAGTTTTACCTCTCAGGGTTTCCGCCCCTGCAAAGGGGTTGACGTAAGCCTTTTCTGGCCCCAAACTGAGAAAAACAAAAACGCCTGGGAAAGAGCTCTGACTGGCCATTGTAAGCCAACCAACACGCTCATCTATGGCATAAGCCATGGAGTCACCTAAGGCAGCTCTCATGGGGATCCCATGGCTGGAATCAGAGAGGACGGTTCTTGGGTAAAAGTCAGAGTCCTCAGTAGACAGGATAGCACATGTCCACTTTAATGGTCTTTGGTCCTCACTTCCCCCCAAACCCATATCCAACTCAGCTTCTTCCCCTCTCTCCTGGGAGAAGGTCCAGAGACAATTCACATCCCTGAAGACACTCAGGGAATGAGAGCAGGGAGGATGGGTGGGATTTTCCGATGCTGGTAAAGTCCAATTTTACCACCCATCCAATGTTCAGGGCTATATGTGACATTCAGAACTGACACCAGGACAAATGCTGGGCTTGCCAGGCACTTTTACTTTGTTGATTTTGACAGTTAAGTATCCCTGAGGCCAGGATCCTGGTGGGCTTTGCATATTTACTAAGCCACTTCTCATCTGTACCAGCCCTAGGTACTCAGATACACATGGCATAATAAGGATTATACTTTTGAATGACAGTGTACTGCAGGTGACAAAAACACATCACAATCACTCTCCCAGTAGCTTTTCAAACGTTTTTGACCATGAACCTCAGCAAAAAATATAGTTTTGAAATGAAACAATACACTTCACATCATGATCCAGTACATACAAATACACACACACACACAAACTGAAACAAGTTTTGAAAAACTCTATTTGCCTCTATTACACATGATGCAATTTGACGGTTTTTACTCTGTTCTTTCCTTTTCTATTCTATTTTTATAATGCTACTAAAATGTTTTCATGACCCAGAGATGAGACTGAACCTGCATGTTGATAATAAACATGCACAACCTCACTGAGTCTTCACACATCATTGGCCTCATTGAACAGCAAAAGTTTTAGAGCAAAAGTTTCATGGATAGTGTTCCTTCTGGATGCCAGGCCCTGGCCTGGGCTTTTTTTTTTTTTTAAATCATTGATCCTTATGGACATTTTATTTTATTAATTAAAAAAAATTTTAATACAATTTTTAAAGGTTACTTTCTATTTACAGTTATCACAAAATATTGGCTATATTCCCCATGTTGTACAATACATTCTTGAGCCTATCTTATAACCAATAGTTTGTACCTCCCACTCGCCACCCTTAAGAAAGGAGCCAGACCTGGGAGTGAAGCCACCTTCGCCACGCCAGCCTAACCCACGTGGAGATAAAGAATCTCCCAGCTGAGCCCTGCCCTGACCACACAAGGGTGAGATATAATAAATTGGTTGCTGTCTTGAGTCAGCAAGTGTTGGATATGTTGTACGACACAATAGAGAGTGAGTTTCAGGAGCTCCAATCCACCATCAGTTTCCAGCTTCCAGGTTCTTGGGATGCTCTGCCTCTTCTCCCTGCAACTGAAGATGAATGGAGTAAGGCTCCATCCCACCGCGTGGATTCTGCTGAGAATGTGCAAAGGCAGCACATCTTCTCTCCCCTCCTCTGCTGCTGGGGGCCCATGACTTAGGGGCAGAATCTCGACTTTACAAGCCAGGAGGATGCAATCAGTGGGAACGTCGGGGGCTTCCGGGCCCCCATCTCATATACGCTAACCTTCCCAGTGGGGCACTGGCCACCTGTAGGTGACTTTCACTGGGGGGCGGTGGGGAGACCAGAGAAAAGGAGGCTACCAATTGAGAGGGTGATTGTGCCGGGCATGGAAATAGGTGTAAAGAATAGAAAAGCATTTCTTAGGGCTTCCCTGGTGGCGCAGTGGTTAAGAATCCTTCTGCCAACGCAGGGGACACGGGTTCGAGCCCTGGTCCGGGAAGATCCCACATGCCCTGGAGCAACTAAGCCCGTGCGCCACAACTACTGAGCCTGCGCTCTAGAGCCCTCGAACCACAACTACTGAGCCCACGTGCCACAACTACTGAAGCCCGCATGCCTACAGCCCGGGCTCTGCAACAAGAGAAGCCACTGCAATGAGAAGACCAGACACTGCAATGAAGAGTAGCCCCCGCTCACCGCAACTAGAGAAACCCCGTGCACAGCAATGAAGACCCAACACAGCCAAAAATAAATAAATAAATAAATAAAATTTATTTTAAAAAAAGAAAAGCATTTCTTTGCCTTACGACATGAGTCTCAAGGCACCCTGACTGACTGACAGGGGAGGGAGGAACACAGCCCTGAAATCAAAAAGCTTTTCTTCTTGAGAGGATGCATTGTTACACTCAGGCTCAACACCGCACAATGAAGGAAAAAAGAAACCCCGTACCCTCTGCTGCCCAAGAGGCGAGGCTGTACTATAAGGGCTGGAGGCCAGGCCAGAGCTGGGAAGGTAGAGGGTAGTGGGGGAGGGGTGGGAACTGTTTGTTAATATTTACTCAACTTAGTAAGATGTTGAGCAACAGCCTCTACGTAAAAGCTACAGTTAAAATTAGTAAGTAGTTAATCCTGGTCTAACAATGCAGAATAATTAATATCCACATGCATGTGCTTTTCTCTCTTAAACAGTCATTAAAGAGAAATACCTGTTTTTCTCTTTCGGCTTACCCCAGTGAGTAAACCCAATCTTTTATTGATGAGAAGAGACACACGCTGGAAAAACCACAGGAAGAGCATGAAAACCCCTCCAGCCTTCTCTCGAGACATGTAAGAAATCTCAAAGTATTAAACCATACGGAGGGCGTAAAGTGAGTGGGTTGTTCCCACCGCGGGGCCGAGGCCCAGTTTCCCTCTGCCTTTCGGCTCCTCTGAAGGGTTTGGGGCTGTCGGAGCACTAAGGCTTGTCTGCCCTGAGGAAGGAGCCCCCTGTGAGTTGGTTTTCCTGAGGACAAGGAGAGAACTGATTTCTGTGGCCTGTTTCTGCTCCTTTCTATCTGACTGGGTCTGAATTCTCTGCCCCCAAATGAGTGGGTGAGGGTAGTCCCGAGGGAGGATGAAACAGCCCAAGTTCAGAGGCTCCTGGGCCCTCCTGGACTCCAGCCACCTCCGGCCAGCTCACCCCACCTGGGTTCAAGGGCTTCGGCCAACCTGACAGGTGAGGTCAGGGCAGGAAAAGGCGCAGGAGCTGACATCTGACAGCACTTTACAGTTTACTCTTTACAGCTCTTACACTCATTATGCAAAGTTATTCTGTTCTCCTGCTGAATCCCAGCAGGGCTCCCGCCAGAGCTGCTGCCTGGAAATTCTGGTCCTGCCTTGGGTCTCTGATGCCACCCTGTAGCTGTAGCCCCGGCACCTTGGTGAGGACGCCCGGCTGCATCCCGCAGTGTGTGCTTTGTTTGTGCTTTGTTTTGTAGACGCTGCCTCTCCGTTTACTGAACCCACCCAGGGGCTGGATCAGTCCTTGAACTCCTGGAAAAGGGCCACACGTCAAAATACTGTCAGTGGCCTCCAACTTGTCACTCAGGCAGGAATAAAGCTGTAATTGGAGACAAAGTGTCCCGAGGGAGGACTTGGAGTGCATTTAATAGACACAGACACAAGCTCCCACCCCCCTTTTTTTTTTTTTTTGGTACGCGGGCCTCTCACTGTTGTGGTCTCTCCCGTTGCGGAGCACAGGCTCCGGACACGCAGGCTCAGCGGCCATGGCTCACGGGCCCAGCCGCTCCGCGGCATGTGGGATCTTCCCGGACCGGGGCATGAACCCGCGTCCCCTGCATCGGCAGGCAGATTCCCAACCACTGCACCACCAGGGAAGCCCTCAAGCCCCCTTTATTTAGCTCCCAGTGATGCACCTTTGGCCCACGGGCCCTCACAGTGCCTGTTTCTGCAGCAACATGTTGGTAAATTTACTCACCTGTAACCCCCTGGATTGTGAGCTCTCTGAGGCCAGGAGACTGTCTTACTCACTGTCAAATGCCCTGCACCATGGCACAGAAGAAAGGTTCTATAATGATTTGGTAAATTAATAGATGGAGATTTAAGCCATCACTTGGGAGAGAGGCTGGCACCAGGCAAGGGATGGCCACCCAAGGACCAGAACCAGGGGGCACCTTCTTTCTGAGCTGGAGCATCTTGTACTAAGACCCCCTTGTGACCTCTACCACTGTCCTGTCTTCTACTCCTGCCCAAGCCTCCCTGAGGGCCACAGGGATGTGGAAGGTGAGCGAAGCTCCGTGGGTACTGGACTGGTGAATTCTCACCGGGGGCACCAGGAGCATCCCTCCCCTTCTCACGGCCACCCCTGTTCCCTGTCCCTGGCAGCTGGTCCTGGGGATCTCCTTCCAAGCAGCAATGTCAAGAAGAATTACAGAAGAGGTAAGGTGAGGAAGCCTCTGCATGATCTATGACCTGCAGTGACTTGACCAGGGTTGGAGAGAGATGAACGAACTCCCTGGAACCCTGGGGGTGTCAGCTAAAGTGGCCCCATTTACATGCATTCTTCTTCCTAAGGACAGCATCCTTTGGGGCACCATCCCTCCCAAACTCCGTAAAGGCTTCCTGTCTGGGCTGGTTGACTAGGGTTTCCACCTGACTTATTAGCTCAACTTTCCTTCCGTCCTGTAGTTACCCTCTGTGGTGGGCAGAATCATGGCCCCCCAAAGATGCCCACATCCTAATCTCTAGAACCTGTGGATATGTTAACTTACATAGCGAAGGGGAATTAAGGATGCTAACCTGAATTTATAATAGGGAGATTATTCTAGATGATCCAAATGGTCCAATGTAATCTAAAGTGTTGTTAAAGGTAGATGAGGGAATTGGAAGAGAGAACCAGAGAAACGGTAGTGTGGGAAAGATCCAGCCACCACTGTTGGCTTCCAAGATGGTGGAAGGAGGCGCTGCAGTCAGGAGCACATCATTGCCCCTCAAGGCTGTGACCCAGGCAACGAGCCTACAGGTATAAGGACCAAGGGATGCCTCATGTCGCCTGTTTTCCTTCTGCTGGTACCCACTGGTGGCATGGGCCATCCATGCTGGCTGGGGCTACAGCTCCAAGCATCTTGAGGCTGGGTCCCTTAGACTCATGATGGGTCTGGGATGCATCCCGTTGCATTTCAAGGAAACAGGACAAACTCAGACGGTAGGCTGGCGTAGAGGGATCCTGGGTCATACCTGGGTTGGGCTAGGTAGGCATCTTGGGCAAACAGAAATAGGCAGAGCCACAAACAAGGTCCCAGAAGTTACTGGGGGCCACAACTAAGGAAACAAGAGCTGTTGGCAAGTCCAGAGGATTAAGGTGGCCTTGGGGAAGGACCTAGGAGTGAGACCGAATGAAAGGAAAGAGAACGGCTGTAAAGAAGCTTGGAGAGGCTCAGCCATAGTAAGCCTTTGTTCTGGGAGCCCCTCTCACGGACGCGGCCTGCCTTCTACACAGCCCACTGGGTGAGACTGCCTGGTGACCTACCTCTTAGCGCTTGCACAGAGCTGATCCTCAATCAATGGCTCAACTCTTGAATCTAACTGGTTTGGGCTGGTTCACCCACCTCTGACCACAGAACTGATACACTTTGAATGTTTGCCATTACAAAGCACTTGCACTTGGCTAATGGGAGCAATTTGGCAAAATGTATTAATAACCTCAAAAATATTGAAAACTTTTGACCTGGTAATTGTCCTTCTGTGAATCTAGCCTAAGGGTATCATTAGAGATGTGCACAAGGATTTTGCTCAAAGAAGTTCATCACAACATAATTTTGAATAGAAAACAACAAATTGCTTAAATGTTCCACAAAAGGAAAATGGTTGCATATAGAAAAATCCCTATGGTGAAATACAATACAGCAACTGAAAGTAATTACAAGGACACTTTTTGAGGCGGCAAAATGCCCATGATATAAAATTGCATTAAGGGCTTCCCTGGTGGCACAGTGGTCGAGAGTCCACCTGCCGATGCAGGGGACGCAGGTTCGTGCCCCGGTCCGGGAAGATCCCACATGCCGCGGAGCGGCTGGGCCCGTGAGCCATGGCCGCTGAGCCTGCGCGTCCGGAGCCTGTGCTCCGCAACGGGAGAGGCCACAACAGTGGGAGGCCCGCGTACCGCAAAAAAAAAAAAATTGCATTAAAGAATAAAGAATACCTGAGTTGGGGGATGTGGACATTTGCTACTTCTTTTGGTTATGCTTTTCTACATTTTCTAAAATTTCCACAACGATCACACACTACTTTTAGAATTGGAAGAAGAGAAAAAATCGCCGCCTTCTTTGAGCCCGTAAAGAGTTTGTTTCCTGACACCCGTGTCCCTCATTAACCCCGCTGAGGTTTACAAAGCCGGCCCCACGCGCTCCCTGTCAGACCTTGCCTGGCACAGCCCAGCGGGAAAGTTGTGTGTTTGGCTCTAATTCCAAATCCCAATAAAAACATCACAGCTGCTTTTCTTCTGAATTCTCATCACTGCAGAACCGAAAGCTTCCCCTACGCTTTTGATTCTCTGCTGCACTGCCAATATCTCTTTTCATGCAAATACTAAATATACTTTAATGGATCCAGATTATTACTGACGTAACCCAAGAACCGGATGATATAGGCACCATCAACTGAGTTCCCAAACTCTGAGTTCAAGTACTCACAAGTCTCTACAGAGGCGGGGGACATAAATCCAGTTCGTTCTTGAGAATTGTCTCAGTTCAGAATGGAAAAGAAAATCCAAATTGGCTTAAACAATAAAGGGAATTTATTGTTTCATCAAAACAGAAACTTCAAACACTTCAGGCCCAGTTTGATCCAGTGGTCCATGGTGGGATCAGGGCCCTCGTGCTGTTTTCTCTACTGTTTCCTTGGCCCAGTTTCATCTTCAATCTGGTTTCCGTTAGGGTTGCAGTGATCCAGGCAGGTGGGCCTCTAGCCACAGGGCCCCATTCAGAAGGGAGGATGCCATTGTCCCAACCTCCCCAGCAGGAATACTGAGATTTGCTCTGGCTGAGTGGGCTCCACTCAGGCGCTCACCTCTGAACTTTGACCAGAGGGACGACACGCATTGATTATCTTAAACTATCAAGAGTTGGGGTGGGGGTAGTCAGTTCCACCAGAATCACATGGACCCCCCCAAGCAGAAATCAGGACCTCTGGAAAGTAGAAAACGAATGCCCGCAGTTACCACAAGTGTCCACCGTGGGAAAATTGTTCTTTGACATTCCTTTTGGGAGAATAACTAAGGGTTGCTTTGCACGTATCAACTACAGGAATATTTATGGCTGTTCAACTCTAGTATTTTATTCAGCAAACATTTACCATTAATTTCCAAATCCAGTTAAATACTATATTTTGATTTTTCATTGTTTCTGGCACTTCAGGGAAATTAATGGTTTAAAGAACAGTGATTCAAAATATTTCAGTGGCCTAAGGAAACAAAGATTAGAAACCTAATTATAGCTTTTCTTTGGGGGAAAAACAGAAGAGTTCAATCAATAGACCCATGAAATCCATCCATGAGGAGAGACTCCTTCCTTGGGATCTTATCAGCCTTTACTCAAGTTCTCCCCTCTGCCCAAATGCCCTTCCCCTTCCTTCTCTGCTAAACATTCCTTCTCAAATGTCCATGGTCCTCTCATGTGCCCTCCCCTGGGAAGCCTTCCTGACCTTCTCTCCACTTAGTGGAATCCATGGTTCTTTCCCATGCCCTCTGCCCGTACTTACTACATTTATTATGGGGTGCTGTGCTCCTGTCCACTACCCTGCAGACCATAATAAGCTGGGGGGTGAGGGGCTGGGGTGAGGAAGGGGGTGCGGAATGACAGTGATCACGAAAAAGTCCTAGTGGGAAGGATGGCCAAAGGATATTGGAACTCTTCTGGTGATGAGCACTGGGGAGAAACACAGGGAAGGGAGCTGTGTCCTACAGGCGAATTGTTGATGGATAGGAGGAGGGTGACAACAAAGAGAGTCAAGGAATAAAGGAAAGGAGGAGACACCATCCCTTCAGGTGTCCCTGGAGATTCAGAGAGGGGCACTGGGATTTCCACCATACATGCAAGGCTCCTGGGAGTTGGTCCTTCACGTCTTAAAAGATGGGAGATTGGGGTATTTAGACACCTGACATTTGGGTTAGCTTTTAATAAAAAAAGCAACTGTGCCCCCTTTTTAAAAAAATGCCCCATTCTAAGCATCTAGAGGTTTCCTACCACGTAGGGACACCAGAAAATGTTTTTTGAGCAGAAATATGTCTCGTTTCAGAAAACATTTCCATGCCGGAAGTCAACCTCTCTCTCTCTCTCTCTCTCTCTCTCTCTCTCTCTCTCTCTCTCTCTCTGTCTACCTCTATCTCTCCCTGTCTCTGGGCTACAGGCTGCCTCCCTCCTGCTCCACCCCATGAAAGCTGCTCTGGCCACAGTCTGTTGGCACCTTCCAGCCCAGGGCACGGGAAGCCCCCTTCATCATTTGGCTCGGGGGTCGGTAAGCTACCACTTGTGGGTGAAATCTAGCCTGCCACTTGCTTTCGTATGACCCATGAAAATAGTTCTCACACTTTTAAATGGTCGGCCAAATAAAATCAAAAGAAGAATCCTGTTTCATGACATGTGAAAATTACGTGAAATTAAAATGTGGGCACCTGTAAAGGGTCTGCTGAAGGCTTATTGGAACACAGCTATGCTCTCGCTCGTTGACATATTACCTGAGTCTGCTTCCCTGCTGCAAAGGCAGAGCTCAGCGGTTGCAGCAGATGCCTTCTGACCTACAAAACTGGAAATATTTGTTCTCTGGCCCTTTCCAGAAAATGTTTGCTCACCCCCGCTTTAGATCTTTAAACTTCACTCTGCTCTGAGAAGTCAGACATAATCGGTGACCTTTCTCTCTCTCTGACTCCACCAGGGACAGCTCACTGTGGCAGAATAAACCAGAGTGAGATCTGTTTCTGCTTTTTTCACGAGGACGGATTCCCACACTCACCCTTGGTGAGGTTTCTGCCAAGCCTAGGACCTGGTTAAGAGACTCTCACCTTGACAAGGTCACCCATGAAGGACGGAAGTTTCAGAAACTGGTTCGTCCATGTGCCCAGAGGCCCCGCCCACCCTGGCCCAAAGCTGCCCGTCATCGTCTCCTATCGGGAAGCAGGAAACTGTCCTTGGGCCCTCAGAAACCAAGGCTCTTCCTCTCTCAGTGAGTCTGACGCAACCCTTACAGCCCCCGGACATCAAATGCGCTCTGACCACCAGCTTTGGGAAACTCATTTGAAATTGAAAACTGCGGGTGAAGTCATCCGACATCTGAATGAATGCTGTTCTTTCTTACAGACAAGGCAGAGTTGCACTTGCTATTCAAACCTGGAAGTTCCTTTTGATGGTTCAAACAAGGAGAGGAAATGGCTTCAAGTGTGTTCTTTGAAGCTAATCAAGCCTGCGGTTGTCCTCAGCCCTGCTGTTTGGATTCATGGGAAGAAGGTCCTTGTTTGAAAGGCACCCTGGAGAGGTGTGTCTTAGCCTGGGCTTGCAAGCCGTTTTCAAAGCTGGTGGAGTCCTGGTTGGGCCCTTGTGAGATGTCCTCAGACTTGAGCCGGCTTTGTGGCCTCCCGGGTGGTCCTGGGGTCACTTGAGATGGCATGGACATGGGTAGCCCCGAGTGTGACCCACCCCCCGACTTCAGCTGTGCTAACTTGGCAGAGACATTGCCCTCTCTGAGCCCGAGGTTCTTCCTCTGTGGAGTAACACCACTCAGAGCATACCGCAAAGGAATTGGGGGGATTAAGCAAATAATGTCAAGTTTACGAGCACACAGGTTGTACATAATACGTCGTAAACCAATATTGAAACAGCAGTGAAGGAAGCATCTTGTTTCCCTTGGGAACTTGAGCCCTCTGGAAATAGAAAAGTAAACTTTGTGTTTTCTTAGCACCTTTGCTTAAAACTGACAAAGACCATCTGCTAAGCTTCCCCCAACACACACTAACAACCACCACCAACAAACAATAACAAAACTATGACAGCTACAGGGTAATTACAAGGTGCCAGGGCAAGTGCTTTGCATATTTATCCACCGGATTCTCATAACAACACCGTAAGGCAAGTATCAGTCCTGTGTTTTCCCACTTTTTGGGTGAAGACCCGAGGCATAGACAGCTAGTAAGCTGTGAAGACAGGATCAGAACCCAGACAATATAAACCAGAGCCCATGACCTAAACCACTTTGCTGTATTGTCCTTAGTAAATGGATAAATAAATAATGGGTGGATGTGTGGACAGGTAAGTGAATGACGAAATGAATACATGGATGCCTTACGTCCAGCTTGTCCAGGCTAAAGCCATTTGCAGAAGTTTAGGGAAGCAATCTGCTAAGGGCTGGCTTGTGGCTGATGCAGACGAGGGTCAGGGGAAACGTGTCTGCACACATGTCCATCTGAGGCATCAACTCTGCCCATCGTCCCGGCCAAGCCCTTGAAAGCAGAACTCCAGGCGCCAGAGAAAGGTCCAGAGGGTAGGGGCTCAGACAGGGATGCTCTGAACTGCCCCAGTAGATCACACCTGCTCACAAGCGTCAGTTCAACCTGCATCCCCAACTGTTCTTCTGCTGTTGCTAAATATCATTCTAACTCAGTTGGCCCTGTAGCAAAAAGTGGAAGAAAATCCTTTGCTGGAGATTCCTATGTAGATGGAAAAGCAATTACGGGCCCCTTGGAACATCCACACTGCCCCAAACTCACCAACAGTGCCTACAATTCAGCTTTCCTCTGACTGCTGCTGTGTATACCTGGCGGCCCTTCAGAGGGCAGCTGGGGACCAAATGCATGTTGGCAAATACTTTCCCAGCTCAGTAATGTTGGGATATAGAAGCAGCACTGGGAACTTCCCTGGTGGCGCAGTGGTTAACAATCTGCCTGCCACGGGTTTGATCCCTGGTCCAGGAAGATCCCACATGCTGCGGAGCAACTAAGCCCGCGCGCCACAACTACTGAAGCCCGCGAGCCGAGAGCCCGTGCTCCGCAACAAGAGAAGCCACCGCAGTGAGAAGCCCGCGCACCGCAACGAAGAGGAGCCCCCGCTCGCTGCAACTAGAGAAAGCCCGCGCGCAGCAACGAAGACCCACCGCAGCCAAAAATAAATAAAATGAGATAAATAAATTTTAAAAAAGAATACCTATGAATCAAATGTTGGATTTCTAGGATTCACCCTCTATTTAAAATTTAAAAAAAAAGAAGCAGCAGCATTGTTTGACTTGGGATGATCTGTTCCCCACACTCAAGGAGATGCAGCCTCACCTAAGATGAAGTGGGTTTTTACAGGAGGCAGCACCTAAGCTGGAATGTGGCCTGCCTGCCACACTGACTGGATCACAGAACCGTGTCCTCCTACGAGCCTTTAGGGGAGAAAGGAGAGAGGGAAGGAAAGATTTAATTGATCATTTCTTATGATCCAGATCCAGATGAACATTTTCTCATTGAGCAGAATGGTGAGGGCACAGCTTTGGGGCCAGAAAGACATGGGTCTGAGTCCCAACACTGGAAATGACTAGCTTTGTGGTCTTGGGCATGTTATCAGTTATCTACTACTGGTTTTCAAACTACCTCGAAATGTAAAGGCTTCAAACAATAACAGTTTAGCTCAGGAATCTGAAATTAGGGCAGGGCTCAGTGGGGATGGCATCCTGGTTCTATGTGGATGAAGGATAGAGAATCGATTTTTAAAATAGCTCACTCACCTGGCTGGCAGGTGGTTGCTAGCTGATGACTGGGAGTTAGTTCAGGGAGGCTATGGGCCAGAGACCCCAGTTGCTGTCCCTGTGGGCCTTTGTGTGAGCTGTTTGGGCTTCCTTGTGGCAACATGGGTAAAGTTCCAAGAGTGAGTATCCCAGGAAAACGAGGAGGGAATGTGTGGCCTGTCCATGACCTAGCCTCTAACACCACACAGCATCACTTCTGCTGTACTTTTTTGGTGGAGGCAGTCACAAAGGGATAAGGTCAGGGTGGTCCAGACCTAATCAGATGAGCCCTGTAAAAGAGGGTCAAAAAGTCAGAGACTCTCTCCTTCTGGCCTTGAAGGAGTAAGTGTCACGAGTTCCACAGACGTAAGGAAAGAAATACTGCCAACAACCACATGAATTTGAAAGATGACCTGGGCCTCAGATGAGATCCCAGCCCCAAATGACACCTTGATCAAATCTGTGAGACCCTGAGCAGAGGACCCAGGCAAGCCATGCCCAGCTCCTGACCCACAGGAACTGTGAGACAATAAATGTATGTTGTCTTATGTTGCTAAATGTGTATCATTTATCATGCAACGATAGTACACTCAAACCCCCAGATTACCGCCATGGTCATCTAACTCCCATCCTGCTTTGCTTTTGTCCTTCTTGAGTTTATTGCAAACTCAAGAGTGATCCAAATTCAGCAATCCTCTCCAGGTTCTGCCACAAAAGCTCCCCACCCCCCGGCACTACCGTAACTCAATAACCCGTCATCTAATGACTCCATTATTTTTCATTCCATAGGAAAGTATCCGTGGTCAGAAATGTAACCGAAGGGATAAGCCCATTTGATGACAAGCAATGAGTCTGGAAGCACATGTGAGTCTGCCACCTCAGTAGTCCTGAGCCCCAGCCCCTCTGCAGCCCTTCTCCTAGCTTCTGTCAACACACCCTCTTCCCTTTTATTTCTCTAGCCCAAGGGGAGGTCACTAATCTCTGGGCCACATCCATATCCGTCCTTTTGCTCTTTCATTCTTCCCATATCCAAGTAATCAAGTTCTTATATTCAATCCCCTCCATTTGAAATACCTAGTGTGACTTCTGTTGTCCTGACTGCCTCACCCATCTTCCTGACTTAGCCTAAGTGAATCTCAGGTCCTTGCAACCCAAAGATCTTTGACCATAACAGAGAGGGTTTGTGACTTGCCCACAGGTTTGAATTCAGGTCATCTTGTTCCAAGATCAGTGTCCTCCCCACTGCACCACCCTTGGATCTTACAGACCATAAAGAAGCGTATGGAATGGACGCATGAACAGGCCAACAACCACAGGCACCAAGTACTCTCACCCTCTCCCCTTGGACCAAAAATGGATTAACCCCTTGCTGCCTGAAAGACTTTAAATTACCCATCCTTCAGCAAAACACCCAGAGATAGGCTCTCGTCCAAACTCCTCTCACATCCCAGTCTGCAATTTCCTCTGAACAAAGTGACTGCACTACCCTTTTACCAGGGAAGATCAGTCTTCTGAGCCAGGTGACAGGCGCCAAATGGGAGGTGAAGCGTTCTGCCTTTTCTCCACCATCTGTTCACATAACCCCAAGCCACCCTCGGGTTTGCGCTGAACCCGCTTGGCTTGTTCTGAATGGGCCGCCAGGGCTTTGATTGCTTTTCTCTCCGTGTGTGCACTCTGAGGGCACCCCATACTCCAGCTTACTTCCCCTGCCTCCTTAGATGTGATATGCGTCAGCTGGCTGAGCACAGATCCAGGAAGGAAAGTGGCAGTGGTAGATGACCAGAGTCAGCATCAGGACTGGGTTTTGCACATTCAGGACTCTGTTTCTTGTTACTTTGTGGGCTTCTGTTCGCATGTTATTCTCAGCCTGGGATGTCATAAATATAGGGACTGAGTTGAACTCAACAAGATGGCCCTTTATTGCTGCAAAAATACGACCTGACAAATTCAACATATATCTCCGAGGAAACTCAGGAGGGTCCCAAATCCAGTCATGGAATGGGGTCCAACACCCCCAAGCAAACACTTTCCTTTAGATCTGTTTAGGAAAGAATAGGGGGTTGGGGCAGTGACCCACCCTGCCCATGACATCTGCACCATCTCATTTATGCGTCTCCTGAATAAGGTGAAACGGACATCACTGCCCGGGGGCAACGGCTTCTTTTCAAATCATTTTACACCACCGACGTGACAAGAGCCAAAAGAGAGACAGGAAATTCAATCCCTTCCGATGTCTGCACAGATTAACCACCTCAAAGAAATTAGGAAAGTGTCTTCATGACAGTGACATAAAGACATTGCTATTCAGTATGTTAATGAAAAATCCATTGATGTTTGGCATTTATCAAGTGTCAAAAATTAAATTTAGCTGTCCTGTGATTTTAATTAGCGTTAACCCAGTTAAGCCAGCAGGTTGCTGCTATGGTTCAGGCAGATACCTTCATCTGCATAGTTTTTACCAGATAACTTGCCGTGAAAGGCGTGGGCGGCATGGAAGAGCTTCAGGAGAAGGTGGTGTTTCAACTAGACTTTGAAGAAGTTTGACATCTCAGAGGCGATAAGCTCGTTCCAGGAAGAATGAACAGCACGTGCAAAGGGGAAGAGAGTTAAAAGAACAAGACACGTTCTCAGAATAGCAAATAGCCCAGTTTGCCTGGAGAGTGATGGGGAGATGAGAAGGAGAGGCAGACAGGAGCTGGGCTGTGAAGGGTCTCAAAGCTAGAGCGGAAATCAATCTTGTAGAAATGGGGAGCGGTTAAAAGCTTTGGGGCAAAAACCTTATCTATAAATTAGTTTGTAAAATGCATATTTATATATGTGAATACATAGAAAATGATATACCAGACAGATAACGGTAGCTACTGCTAGAGAGGACAGAGGCACTGGATGGAACAGACAGACCTTCACTTAACTGTATTGTTAGAATTGTTACCAATAAATGAATGTATTGCGTGATTAAAATAACTTTAAAATAATTCATACAATTCTTGACAAATGTATTAGGGCCACAGATTGACCCAACTTCGCTCACATGTGTCAAGAAAACACAGCTTTTTTGTTTCTTTGAGACGGATCTAATCTCCCCGGCCACCCTGCATCCCTCTGGCTGATGGAAGGGCAGGCGCAGGGGAAACGGACGAACAGTAAACTTTCCAGTTAATAGTGTCTTGGTGTCTGACAGCTTGATGGTCTCTGCTGAATAAACCGTCCTTTTCTGATCCCATCTTCCTCTCTCAGATTTCTTCCTTCTGCCTCTGCTCCTCTCTGAAAGAGAGGCTTTTTTTTTTTTTTGCGGTACGCGGGCCTCTCACTGTTGTGGCCTCTCCCGCTGCGGAGCACGGGCTCCGGACGCGCAGGCTCAGCGGCCATGGCTCACGGGCCCAGCTGCTCCGCGGCATGTGGGATCTTCCCGGACCGGGGCACGAACCCACGTTCCCTGCGTTGGCAGGCGGACTCTCAACCACTGCACCACTGGGGAAGCCCTGAAAGAGAGGCTTTTATGCCCTCAGGTAAGAGGAGAAGGGGGCTTCGAGCCTAATAGCATCCTTCGGGTTGTCCCGGTCTCTGTCTCAGTGGCCAGCCACACCACCTGGTCTCTGGGGGAGTCTTGCCCCCTCCCTAAAATCCAGGTCCCAGCCATAGGAACCTCTGAACCTGCGTCCTCCTCACATCCCTGGCGTGTGGTCTGTATCTCCAGCCTTCCTTGTCCACTCTAAGTCCAGCAGGCAGCTTGGGGGCACGGTCCCTCTGCACTTTGGAAGAGCAATGGAATCGCCTGTTTGGACTGAACAATGGCTGAAGGGCAAGGGGCCATTTGGGATGTAAGCCACCTGCATGCAGAAAATATCAGGCCAAGCCACAAAGAGACCAGGTCAGGATCAACTCCGAGGATGGAAGCCCCTTTACCTCCCAGGCTCAAAGTCTCTTTCCTGGCTACGCTTCAAGGTATCCAGGACCCCCGAGCAGCAAAGGTAGCAAAAGGAGCTTTGTTTGTTCAGGAGTTGTCGTGAGGGAGCGACCTGAGATGGCAAATGAGCAGCTGGGACCCTGCCTTTGGCTTATAAGTATAATGTTCCTGTTGAAACAGAGGCTCTTTTAGTCAAAAGCAATTAATCTCTTCTTGAAGTGACAGGTGGCTGGACCAGTTTCTTTGACTTTCAGCAAACCCACATAAGGTGCGAGAAGCCCCATGCACAGAAGGAAGGAATTAGTCGAATGCAACAACTGGGACCCAATTCTTTAGCAACCAGACAGGAATTAGGAAAAGAGGCCCAGGCTTTTTGAAGAATCTTTTTTTATGGCTTCCAGATAACCCATCTCAAGTCTATTGCTTTCACTTGCAAGTGACAGAAAACCCAGAATGGACTCATTAAGACAAAAAAGCAAAGTCCTTTCCATAGAACAGAAGAATCTGAATCAAGCATCAGGCATAGGCTGATCCAGGGTTCAGATGATATCACCAGCAAGCTCTCTCAGTGTCTTGGTTTTGCTCTCTCTGGGTTGACTCCTTTCTTATTTAATCTCTTCGCTCATGGCTGAAAATTGACCACCAGGAGCTTCTGGGGCCATATACTTCCAGGTTCAAATTCAATGGGCAAGGAAAAGATGAAGCAATCTTTGTCCTGACATTCACAGACATGAAAATCCTGACGGTCTTTCTGATTGTACTAGCTCCACCAGGAGACAGCCATGAATCAATCATTGACATCTAGAGAATGCAGTATCCCAACTGGTTTGAGCCTGGGTTGTATGCCCCAGCCTGACACATAGCTGAGACTGAGGGGAATGACAATCCATAAACACAGTTGGAGCTGTTGCTGGGAGACCGGAGAGGGAGATGTGGATGCGAGCGGAAACAGCCATCGTCCTTTACAATTACTAACATTTAATGAGCTCCAGCTGTGTGCAGGGGCTTTCCATGCCATTATTTCATTTATCCTCTCAACACCACATCCGTATTTTACAGACGACAAAACAGCATCAGTGCAATGGAAGAACTTACCCCATGTTACCCCAGCTCATGAATGGTGAAGGCAGGATTTGAAACTGGGACTTCTCAGCCTGAGCTTCCAATAGCTACAGCCTCTGTGCAGCCTGCTAGAGGTCCATCATGGAGACTGTCTCAGACGCCCCGAGCGGGGACCCCTAACATGATCAGTGGTGCCCAACGCTTACTCCAGACGCTGCAGTCATATGACAACACATCTTTGCTTTTTGTTTAATGAGTTTAGTCTAGGTTTCCCCAGTGGAGACTGCAATCACTATTGGCAGTTGGTCTGTTTTCAGAAGGCGAAATTTTCTGGACTCCCTAAGAACAGAACTCCTGCAAAGATCGAATGGTCCATCTATTCCTGGTATCTCCACCCCACCAGTTCTGGACAAATTAGCAAGTTCAAACTCATCTTAAGAAATAATCATTTATTTTCCAGGTGAATCACCTCCACCCCCATCCCAGGCTCCTTCCCAATAATCACACTGTTGCTTTCCTTCCTGTGCAGGAAGCTTATCTTATCTGAACCAGATACAGCCCCTCCAGGGAGCCATCGGGCAGAACATCTGCAAAGAACACCCAAAGCTGGATGCCGCCAAGCACGCATCTTCATGATGAGCTGACTGAGGTCCCTGCCAGAGCCGGGGAAATCAACACGGGAGCAAAAATATGCTTCCAGGTGAGTGGTGGGAACGAATGACAGCGGCATGGCTGCTTCTAATGTCCGAAATTGAGGTCATCAAAGCCAAGTAGAGAAACTCCAATCCCAAATTCAGCAGTTCCGATTGCAGATAAACAGAGCGAGACCTGTCCCCTCAGATGTCAAAGCTTCTGATGGCTCCTCCGTGCATCCAGCACAGCCATCATCTGTGTTCACAGGGAGAAGGAAGCTTTTTACTCATTTACACTGTGCTCAGATAGATTCCCTCCTTCGAACTCATTCTCTGCCTCTACTACCTCCCCTTCCCCCACCTTCCATATATTCTCTCTTTTTTAGTTAATGGCTTTAGGCAGGCTACGAATATCAACATTTTTATTTCTCCCCTTCTCATCTGATCAGTCTCGAGACCAGCGGTTCTCAGACTTAGCAGCACATTAGCATCACCTGTGATTTGTTTTGTTTCGAGTACAGATGCCTGGGCTCCATTCATGTCTGGCAGGAGAGTTTAACCTTCTTCCCACTGTGACCCTTAGGAAGAAATATATTTTATATCATAGTCCAGAACACTCACATCTAAATGTATGAAAAGAAGCCCATACCGTTGCTATGTGGGAGGTATCCTAATGTTTCCTATACTGTTCTTTTTTTCATTTAATGACAATCATGATCTGTTAAGAGCTCGCGCAGATTGGAAAACACTCGTCTGAGATATTAGTTTGTGTCATTCTGTCTGTATTTCTTCTTCTTCCACTTTCAGGCCCATAACCCAGTTCTTTGCAATTCCTTGCTTCGGGGATTTTTTTGCAAGGCAGACTGCAGACACTGCCGGAAATCAAAGGATTTTCCGGACTTTTGTAAAAACCTAAACTCTTTGATGAGATTATGCTTGATGTCCCTGAGCGGGAAAGAAAGAAATGGCTTTGGAGGGTGACAGGAGGTTAGAAACTGATTTCCACCAGACCGGAAATAGAAACAATGGTGCGGATTTTGGAGTAGCTGGAACCGTGACTTGGCAAAGTGACAAGATCCCCAGGTTGAGGGCTGGGTGCGTGGCCTCTCTGCAAGGCTGGACTGTAAAACTTCCCAGCTGTGGCAAAAATTTTCATGCCCCAGAATTGCAAGGAATTGGAAGGTTGCTCCACTACAAGGGACCTCACTGAGAAAGGGGGATACCTGTGACCATTCCATAACCACCTGGAAATTAATCACCCGGCCCTATTTGCAGGTGCCCCCTTAGACCCCTGAAATTCTCATGGAGCCCAAGAAATGGGGAGGATGAGTTGCCTACCAATTAATGAGGCTGACTCTCCCAGCATCTTGCTGGGATGCAGAGTCCGTCAGACTTTAGTTGATTTAGAATAGAACTAAGATGTAATATTTCTTTTACTCCTGGGTTCGTGAAATAAGATTCATATCCAGCATACCTTACTTCTATTTCCACTCTTTCCCTCTCTGCATCCCTCCCTTCCATCCCCATTGCCACTGTCTAGTTCACAGAGGCTCACCCCATTTTCCAGACAGAAAGACAGCCCTCAGTGGATAAAGGACTTGGTATGGTCTCTCAGTGAGCTAATATGTGAACCGGGCCTCCAAATCCAGCTTCCACCATAGCCCACTGGGGGCGGGGATTACCCTGGGAGTGAGAGAAACACCCCATAAAGGGAAGAACCCTTGGGGTGCAAAGCTCGTGCTGCTCACGGTGGCTGCCAGGCAGTCCCAGCAGCGGCCTTATAGACACAACAGGTCAGAGGGCAAATGGCCTGCATCCACCCTCACAGTGCCCTGGAGAGCAGAGGGGCTTGGCTTGTGCTGCTCTGTTAGATGGAAAGGTGGTCCAAGACCTCCAGTGTTGTGGGCAGGCTGAAGGGTAGAGTTCATTCAAGGTCTGTTGGAAGGTAAACGGAGGCACATTAAGTATTTTCAAGGGTTTATTTTGAGCATATGCATCGATCGATGCGAATCTGGCAGCGCCAAACCAGAGGTGGTTAGGAGCCCTCCACCAACAAGAGTTAGGGGAGGCTTTTACAGGGAGAAGCAGAAGCAAAGCAAGTATTTGATGGGTAAGAGGTTAAGTGGTTGCTTCACTGGGGAAAGCCTCTCTGGCTGCGTGTGATTGCTTGCTCTCAAGTTTCAGTGTCTCGGATTTGAGCGCACTGACCCTGGCTGAGGTTTAGGTTTGCTTGCTCGGCTACCCGAGCCATCAGAGCCACAGTCTAATGGCCTCTCGTTTAAATACTTTAACAGGTCCCAGTTCAGTATGTGTGACTGTGGGGCAGGAAGCCAGCGGAAGATGGCCAAGCGCTCACTACAAAGGTCAGCCTCCCTACACGGGGTCCAAGCTCACACCCAATTCTCAGATTTCATAAGGTGTTTAAAACTGACTGAGCATCATGCATTTAAAAACCTGTGCCAATTGAAAATGTCTAGAACACCTGTTTCTTAAGATATGTCCTTCTACCCTTTAAAAACTGTCTCTCCGTAGTACTGGAGAACTTAGAAAATTACAAAACAGCATTTCTTTTTTTTTTTTTTCTTTTTTTTAGCATTTCTTATTTATTTATTTATTTCAAACGGTGGTGAAATACACATAACCTAAAATCTACCACCTTAATCATTTCTAAGTGTATAGTTTTGTGGCATTAAGTTCATTCACATTTTTATGCAACCATCACCACCAATCATTTCCAGAGCTCTTTTCATTTTGCAAAACTGAAACTCTGTGCCCATTAAACACCAACTCTCCTTCTCCCTTTCCCCAGTCCCTGGCAACCACTAGTGTACTTTTTTGTCTCTATGGATTTGACGACTCTAGGTACCTATATAAGCGGTACAAAATTGGTCATTTTGTACCTGGCTTATTTCACTTAGCAAAATGCCTTCAAGGTTCATCCATGTTGTAACATGTGTCAGAATGCCCTTCCTTTTCCTGACTGAGTAACATTCCGTCCTATGCATCTACCACGTTTTATTTATCCATTCATCTATTGATGGACACTTGGGTTGCTTTCACCTTTTTGGCTACTGTGAATAATGCTGCTGTGAACATGGATGTACCAATATCTCTTCAAGACCCTGCTTCCAATTTTGGCGGGGTACGTACACAAAAGTGGGACTGCTACATCATTTGGTAATTCTATTTTTACCTTTCTGAGAAACTATCATACTGTTTTCCATAGTGACTGAGACTACATTTCTTAAGGAATTTTCTGATATTTAAAATGATCGGGGAATGAAGCTGACCTTCCCCTGTTACTCTGATTCAGAAAGGGCTTAGCGTCTTAATTTCTAGAAGGTGACTAGAAGCTGCATAAAACATTAATGCAGAATGTCTCGTTCAACTCAATCATAGTCAGCCCGAGCTGGCCACCTCGGAATCGGATGCTGGGCTCCAGCTGCATCTGTGGCATTTCTCTCTGGCCTCAGTGGGCTGCCTAGACCATTGGAATGCTTTTAAAGGCAGCTACTTGTTGAAACTGGGGTACAACACAAAACCGATGAGACTCATGTGCATCAGTACGTTGCTCCATTTCTTCTGCTGTAATAGGACTTTCTTAATAGAAGCTGTGTTAGATGCCATGCTCTATAAAAGCCATTCGGTAAGTCCAGGCTGCCACTTAAGTGGCTGGCTGATCCCTGCAGGATACACTACAGTATAGAAACCAGACCTTGGGAGTCCCAGATCTGTCATTTGTGGGTCCATTTCTCTGACCTTCCTCTTTCTCATCTGTAAAATGGGGATAAAAATAGAATCCACTAAGGATTAAATGAGTGAATGTGTGTAAAGCACTAAGGACGGTGCCTGGCACTAGTGGATTTTGAAGGTGTTCTACGTTCCTATTACTGTGACCAAAGCCATTTCGGGAGAGCGTTCTCCATCATTCTCCCATGTTTCTGCAGGTCTTCCAAATAGACACTTGACAGCTTTCATCTTGGACTGTCTTTGCTAGCATGTCTGAATAGCAAACAGCCTCGGAAGATACAGTGTCTGTCTCCCAGGCAGAGGGCGGATTTGATTGCTGTCCAGAATAATAATGAAAATGTTTCCCTCTGGGGCAAATGTCGAGCAGGTTATAAAACACTGGAGTTTCCCAAACTCAGATTCTTCAAGAGTGACACAAACGCACTCCATGTGCAGCATCTACCTGGGCTGCTCTACATCATACCATGGAACTTGGGGGTTAAGGGAAATCGATGCAAATATGAAACTCAGAGGACTTCTCTGGTGTCTCAGTGATTAAGACTCTGCGCTCCCAATGCAAGGGGGCGCAGGTTTGATCCCTGGTCAGGGAACTAGGTCCCACATTCCATGTCGCAACTAAGAGTTCGCATGCCACAACTAAGGAGCCTGCATGCTGCAACTAAGGAGCCCACCTGCCACAACTAAGACCCAGTGCTACCAAATAAAAATAAGTAAATAAATATTTATAAAAAACCCAAAAAACCATTCTAACCTTTAAATATACATATATATGTGTATATATATATATATATATATACACATACATATATATGTATGTATGTATATATATATATATATATATATATATATATGAAACTCAGGCTCCCTGCTGAGCTGTGAGTCATAAATTCTTTGCTCTACAATCCAGGAGCCCCGTGTGTCTTCTGGGAGCATCCATGAAATGATAATAAACTAAATTGTGAGCTTTCAAACAAGGCAAAATCTCAGACCTTTCAGAGTCCTGGGCAACCGGAAGCTGCTGTCGCTGTTGCTGTCGCTGTTGCTGGCAAATCAGATTCATCCGTGGTGATCTCCAGGACAACCTTGACCCATACTGTTGAACCCATTCCCAGCCTCTCTCCAAGCCTTCATGGATCCCTTATCCAAGACCTATTTGAACAGTTCTTTCCCATGTATGTGGACAGACCTTGGGAATTCAGACCAAGGCCCAGAGCTCACCTTTTCCAAGAAGCCCCAGCAGACTCAGATGGCTCCTTCCCTGCACATGTACCCTCCCCGTCCCCACGGAGCCACAGGATAGGTTTCCCAGCACCCTGGATATTTGGTCTACTGACCAGAGAACTATTTATTCCAGCCCAGCGCTCTTCAAACTGGTGGGACCAAAATGCACAGGCAGGGCTGGCTAAGACACCAGGGCAAGACTGGGCTTCGTGCAGCCATCAGCTAATCCAAAGGAGGTCCCCGGGAGCAACTGACCTGCACTCAGAGGCACCAGATTCGCCACTCCGTTGCGGTTCCCTCAAACGCACTGCTCAGCACGGAGGATTTCAACAAGCCAGGCAGCGCTGCACTGAGCTCTTTTACAACAGCCCTGTGAGATATCAGGCCCGTTTCAGAGATGAGAAAGTTTCAGAGAGAAGGCACTTGCCCAAGATCACAGCTAGTAAATGGCACCACCCCCCGCCCCGTTGCCACACCCTGATACTGCAGGACGTCTCACTGTCCCCACCAGGGCACTGTTTCCCTGCAGGGTTCCCACATCAGCCTGTGGATTTCTCAAAGGCTCCCCTGTCTCCTGGGACTGAGAGCATCCCGGGCGCAGGTGCCAATTCCCCAGCTGAGAAGGTAGCTGGCTGGCTGTTAATTAGCAAGTACTTAACATCTAGAAGTCATTAATGCCCCTGAAGTGTTTGACAGCAAATAAAGTACTGAACCCCTGGCAGGGGGGCCTCCCATCACCTGCCATCGCACTGACTTCTTAGCGGGTCACTGCTTTCTTACCCTGGCCCTCTCCATCGGCTGAGACACGCGGAAGAAAAAACAAGGCCGTCTCTGTCCTCTAGCTTTCATCTTCTTTGCCAGAGGCAATTCTACGCTTTCGAGGGCTAAGCCTCCAGTGGATAAATCCTTACATGGGAAGCTGGTCCCAGCGTTCGGCTGAGCCACGACCCTAGCCCCAGCTTGAAACTCAGGGCTGCCTCTCCAATTTTCGTCTCAGGAGATGAAGGTCTTTTCTGAGTCCTCACTGCCGCTCCCTTAGGTCGGCTCATTGGATGATGGAAGAGGCAGCTCAGAGCCACGAGATGAGCTCTCAAGAGCTCACGCCTCCACGTGCAGGTCACCTCAGCCCGGGAGAACTACGCCCTTCCTCCTGATTCCTCCAGCCCTCCCACTCTCTCCTCTGAATGCCAGGGCTCTATGCTCAGTGGCAAGGGAGAAAGCACCAGACAGCACTCGGTCCCCTTCAGGCCCCAGGTGTATGGCAGGCAGAGCACAAATCCTCCCAAGCACTTAAGGACAAAGCTAAAGGAATACAGTATTTTTTTCATCTATTCATTTAATATTTATGTATTTATTTATTTGTAACCATTTGTAACTTGAAGTATAATTTACAACGTTGTGTTAGTTTCAGGTATACAGCAAAGTGATTCGGATATGTGTGTGTGTGTATGTGTGTATTCTTTTCCATTATAGTTTATCACAAGATATCGAATATAATTCTCTGTGCTATACAATAGGTCCTTGTTGTTTATCTGTTTTATATATAGTAGTATGTATATGTTAATCCCAAACTCCTAATTTATCTCCCTCCCCACCCCCACTATCCCTTTTGGTAACCATAAGCTTGTTTTCTATGCCTGTGAGTCTATTTCTGTTTTGTAGATAAGTTCATTTGTATTGTTTTTTGGATTCCACATATCAGTGATGTCATATGATATTGTCTTTCTCTGTCTGACTTACTTCACGTAGAATGACCATCTCTAGGTCCATCCATGTTGCTGCAAATGGCATTATTTCATTCTTTTTATGGCTGAGTAATATTCCACTGTATATATGTATCACATCTTCTTTATCCATTCACCTGTCAATGGACACTTAGGCTGCTTCCACGTCTTGAATATTGTAAATCGTGCTGCTATGAACATTGGGGTGCCTGTATCTTTTCGAATTAGAGTTTTCTCCAGATATATGCCCAGGAGTGGGATTGCAGGATCATATGGTAACTGTATTTTTAGTTTTTTAAGGAACCTCCATACTGTCCTCCATAGTGGCTGTATCAATTTACATTCCCACCAACAGTGTAGGAGGACTCCCTTTTCTCCACATCCTCTCCAGCGTTTATTATTTGTAGACTTTTTAATGTTGGACATTCTGACTGGTGTGAGGTGATACCTCATTGTAAAAGCGGAAGAAATATTCTTCAAAGCTTTTGATGTCCCAGGTCTTCACTACCTGGGCAGATCTAGGGGGTTGGCATCACAGTGAAAATATCTTGAGGCATTGACTGCTCTCCCCCTTTTAAGGTGTGATTTACAAAACAAGGAAGTAATCATTTAAAGTATACAATTCCGTGGCATTTAGTACATTTGCAATATTGTGCAACTACCACCTCTATCTGGTTCCAAAATATTTCTGTCACCCCCTCCAAAAGAGACCCCATAAGCAGCCACTCTCTACCCTCCCCTCTCCCAGCATCTGGCAACCACTATGTCTCTATAGATTTACTCATTCTGGACATTGCGTACAAATGGATTCCTACAATATGTGACCTTTTGTATCTGGCTTCTTTCATGTAACATAATGTTATTGAGGTTCATCCATGTTGTGGCATCAAACGAACATTTGTACACCCATGTTCATAGCAGCAAGATTCACAGTAGCCAAAAGGTGGAAACAACCCAAATGTCCATCAGTGGATGAACAGATACACAAAATGTAGTATATCTGTGCAATGGAATATTACTCAGCCATAAAAGGGCTGAAGTTTCACAGAGACAGAAAGTAGAAAGGTAGCTGCCAGGGGCTGGCGGGGGGGAAGTTATCGGTTAATGGGGACAGAATTTCAGCTGGGGAAGATGATAAAGTTCTGGAGAGAGTAATGATGGTGTCGTGGTGGTGATGGTCATACAACAATGTGAATGCATTTAATGCCACTGAAATGTTCACTTAAAAATTTATGAGGTAAATTTTGTTATTCATATTTTACCATGATATAAGAAAAGGAATGGGGAACTGATAAATGCTACAATGTGAGTGAACCTTGAAAACATCACGTCTGCTTTTTTCCCCCGGTTTTTGTTCCATGTTTTGTTGTCATATAGAGTAAGCCTTTAAAACAACTTCCTTCAAAACAATTTCAGGAAAAATCTGTAGAATTTGATTTATTTACTTAATAAGCTGCATCCGAACCAACGCTGATACTTGAATTCATCAGATTCAAATTTAAAAAACATTTATAGAGCTTCTGTTCTGAACAGCTTCTGGATTTGAACTCCTCATTGGTTGCCCTACTCACTCTCACTAGTATGTGTGGCAGCCATCACCATCACCACCACCATCACCATCACCATCACCACCACCATCACCATCACCATCACCACCATCATCACCATCACCACCACCATCACCATCACCATCATCACCAACATCATCACCATCACCATCATCACCATCACCACCATCATCACCATCACCATCATCACCATCATCACCATCACCACCACCATCACCATCACCATCACCACCACCATCACCATCACCATCATCACCATCATCACCATCACCACCATCATCACCATCACCATCATCATCACCATCATCACCATCACCACCACCATCACCATCACCATCACCACCATCATCACCATCACCATCACCACCATCATCACCATCACCACCATCATCACCATCACCACCATCATCACCATCACCATCACCATCATCACCATCACCATCACCATCATCACCAACATCACCATCACCATCATCACCATCACCACCATCATCACCATCACCATCATCACCATCACCACCATCATCACCAACATCATCACCATCACCACCACCATC